>NC_060073.1:34619166-34930000 GCF_922984935.1 Meles meles | reverse complement strand
CCAGCCAGACTCTGTGCTGAGCATATAACCCAAGATGGGGCTCTACCTTACAACCTGGAGATCAGACCTGAGCCCAAACCAAGAGTTGGATGCTTAACCTACTGTTTTGGCTCAGGTCTGATCTCTGGGTTTTAAGGTAGAGCCCCATCTTGGGCTATACACTCAAAATCTGCTTGGGTCATAGGGTTTGACCCTATGACAAAGATAATTGTTGAGACAGGTATTTGTTGATTAAATTCAGGTAGGATATATTGTACATTCATACCTTCCTTTTGGAATGATCAGATTTCCTATAGAGTATTTGGATGTTTTATACTTTTGTTGTTATTGTTCAACTGTGGCAATCACAGATAAACAAATAAAATGGTTATTACTGACCAGTTTTCACACGATGTGGAAAATGAGAACAGTACCAGGAGGATATTCACTTTGGAACTCAGTCAACAGCTTGGACATTTGGTAAGTGAGATGTGAAGTTGTGTCCCTAAATCAGCAGTTTCTTGGCTCCAGGCTTACTGGATTTTGATCACTAATGGCTGTGGTTCTGGAATGGTGTCTATTTGCCTAAGTTAATGGCAGATAAAGTTGATCCTCGAACAATACGAGGGCACCAATACCCCAGGCAGTAGAAAACCATGTATAATTTGTACTCTCCCAAAACTTAACTATTAATACCCTCATATTGGCCTGAAGCCAAAGTCAATTAGCACATATTTTGTATGTTTTATGTTCATATACTGAATTATTACCATAAACTAAGCTAGAGAAAAAATAAGAAAATCATAGGAAGAGAGAATATATTTATAGTACTGTGTTATATTTACATATATTAAAAATGCACATATAAATGGACCCGTGTGGGGGCACCTAGGTGACTCAGTCAGATAAGCATCTCTACACTTGATTTCAGCTCAGGTTATGATCTCAGGGTCATAAGATCCAGCCCCACTTCCATCTCCACACTGGGTGTGGAACATGCTTTTAAGATTCTCTCTTTTCCTCTACTACTGCCCCTCCGCCTCCTCACACACATGTGCACATGTACAATCTCTCTCTTTTGGGAAAATGAGTGGGTAAATGAATGGATGGGCCCATGTAGTGGAAACCCATGTTATTCAATAGTCACCTGCTATTTTCATTTTTTAAAAATTTTTAGTATAGTTAACATACACTGTTATATTAGTTTCAGGTGTATAATTTAGGTGAATCAAAAATTCTATATTATTTAGCACTCATTGTGATAAATGTATTCTTAATTCCCTTCAAATATTCTATCTAGTCTCCCACCCACCTTCCCACTGGTAACCATCAGTTTGTTCTGTATAGTTGAGACAAACTGAAAAATACTTATTTTTTTCTTTCTTTGTCTTATTGTTTAAATTCCACATATGAGTGAGATTATATATGGTATTTCTCTTTCTCTGAAATTTCTCTTAGCATTATATTGTCCAACACCATCAATGTTGCTGCAAAAGATAAGACTGCATTACTTTTATGGCTGAGTAACTATTAGCTTACTTATGGCTGAGTAACTAGTAGCTATTGTGTGTGTATGTGCGCGCACACACGCATCTTCTTTATCCTTCTGTTGATGGACATGGGCTGTTTCTGTAATTTGGCTATTGTAAATAATGCTGCAATGAATTTTGGGGAGTAAGCATATCTTTTGAAATTAGTGTTTTCATATTCTTTGTGTAAATACCCAGTACTGGAATTGCTCAATCATATGGTAGTTCCGCTTTTAATACTTGAGGAACCTACATACAATTTTCCACAGTAGCTGTAGCAGTTTGCATTCTGACCACAGTGCACAAGTATCCCTTGTTTCCTATTTCCTTCCCAACATTTGTTGTTCTTGTGTTCTTGATTTAGTTCTTCTGACAGGTTTGACGTTATATCTTATTGTGGTTTTCATATGCATTTCCCTATAATTAGTAACATTGGCCATGTTTTTTGTTTTTGTTTGTGTTTTTGTTTGTGTTTTTAAGACAGACCTTATGAGTGCGTGGGGAAGGGAGGGGAGGAAGGAGTGATGTGGGGAGGGGGAACAGAGGGAGAGAGGCTCTTAAGTGGGCTCCATAACCAGTTGGAGATCAACACAATGCTTGATCTTATGACCCCAATTTCACTACCTGAGCCAAAATCAAGGGTCAGATGCTTAACTGACTGAGCCATCTAGGTTCCCAATAATGTTGAACATCTTTTCCTTTTCCTGTTAGCCATTTGTGTCTCTTATATGGAAAAATGTCTGTTCATATTTTATTCCTACTTTTAATTTTTACTTTTTATGTATCAGGCAAGTACCTTAACCCTAACTTCTAACTCTTAATCTTTAATACCTTACCCTTAATACCTAAGCCTAACCCCCAACCCCAACCCCAACCGTCCCCATAACCCTAATACTAACCCTCTGGAGAAGTCTTTGAACTGCAAAATACAAGCCACATACCCTAACACCAAACCTAATCCTAACCCTACCCTAGATGTGAGAAAGAGACTTCTTGAAATATGATAAGTAAAGCTGAAATACAACCTAGTTATTCTGGAGAAGGCCCCAAACATTTAAGATTGGTAGTATTTCTGAAAATGGGTATAAAGGTAGAGATAACGACAGAAGGAACAATTGAATATCTATTTGAAGAGTATTTATAGCCCTAAATCCCTTCCTTGCCTTAGCTCAATAGATTCTTCCTATTTTTAAATTTGTTATTTTTGCTATTGAGTTGTATGAGTTCCTTATATATTTTACATACTAATCCTTTATTGGACATGTCCTTTACAAATATATTCTCCTATTCAGCAGGCGTTTCTAGTTTTGTTGATTATTTCTTTCGCTGTACAGAAGTCTCAATAGTTTACTTTTGTTTTGTTTTGTTTTTTTCTTATCTCAGGAAACATCTAGAAAAATGTTGCTATGACCAATGTCAGAGAAATTGTTGTTATCTTCTAGAAGTCTTATGGTTTCAGGTCTCACATTTAGGTGCTTAATCCATTGGAGTTTATTTTGTGTATGGTGTAAGAAAGTGGTCCAGTTTCATTCTTTTGCATGTAACTGTCCAGTTTTCTGAACAACATTTGTTGAAGAGACATTCTTTTTCCCTGCTTTGTCAAAGATTAATTGACCATATAATTATGGTTTTATTTCAGGGCTTTCTATTATGTTCTGTTGATTTATGTGTCTGTTTTTGTGCCAGGACCATACTGTTTTGGTTACTACAGCTTTGTGGTAAATCTTAATACCTAGAATTGTGATACCTATAGTTTTCTTTTTCTTTTAAGATTTTATTTATTTATTTGACAGAGATCACAAGTAGGCAGAGAGGCAGGCAGAGAGGGGGGGAAGGAGACTTCCTGCTGAGCAGAGAGCCCAATGTGGGCTCAATCCCAGGGCCCTGGGATCATGACCTGTGCCAAAGGCAGAGGCTTTAACCCACAGAGCCACTCAAGTGCCCCTATTTTTCTTTTTCAAGATTGCAGGGCAGGATTGTTTTGGCTAATTGGGGTCTTTTGTGGTTCCATACAAATTTTAGGATTGTCTTTTCTAGCTCTATGAAAAATGTTGCTGGTATTTTGATTGGGATTATGTTAAATCTGTAGATTAGTATGGATATTTTAACAATATTCTTCTAATCCATGAACATGGAATATCTTTCTCTTTGTGTCTTCAGTTTCTTTCATCAATGTTTTATAGTTTTCAGAGTATGGGTATTTCACCTCCTGAGTTAAGTTTATTCCTAGGTATTATTTTTGGTGCGATTGTAAGTGGGATTATTTTCTTAATTTTTCTGTCATTTCATTATTACGGTATAGAAGTGCAACAGACTTCTGTATATCAGTTTTTTTTTTCTTGTGACCTTATTAAATTCATTAATCTGTTTCTGTGGTATTTTGGTAGAGTCTTTTGCATTTTCTCTTTCATTAAATTAGTTTTTAAGATGATTTATGGTTAGAAATTTTAAATATAAGAAGCAGGCCATTGGGATGTATAACTTGTACTCCCCCAAAACTTAACTATTAATGCCCTCATATTGGCCTGAAGCCAAAGTCAATTAGCTTTCTCTGGGTGTCAGGAAATTTTGGCTTTGACAATCTCTACAGCATACTTATAATGGGACTGGGACTCTCTTTAACAATGAGAGTTGAATTAGATCACTTTTAAATCCTCTTAAACATTTTCCCATTTTGATTTAAGTTTCATTTAGTAAGTGTATTCAATTCCTTGCTTATAGATTGATAGAAGTAGGTTATTGATATGCAGTATATTAAATCTGTTAGAAGAAAGATCAGAGAAAGCCCCAGCAAAGATCACTCAGCTTTTAAAGTAAGATTCAAGTGAGTCAAAGGATTTCAATCTATGAGACTGAGAGAAAAGACTGGACAGCAATGGTCGTCTACTTTGAGACACAGACACCAAATGCAAAAGTTACTTAATACAAAGACTATAAAGAATATATACTGGACAGTTGGAGAAACCTGATGGTTTGAAGTCTCAAAAAGCTTCTTTCCACATGGATTGTATATTCAACTGTAGCAGTTTAAAGACTTGGAAATAGTGAAAACTAATGAGGCCATGTTACATCTTCTTCTCAGACTATGTTCCTCAGGTTGTCAGAAAGCAGACAGGCTGGTAACTATAGACCTTGGATCTTAAACACATGATCAGGATATCAAAAATATATGCTCAGTCCAGCCATTTTTTTGAGGCACAATTCACATATAACATAGTAATTTCAGGATTTCAGGTACATGGCATAATGACTCAATATTTGTATATATTGCAAGATAATCACGACAGTAAGTCCAGTTAACATCTGATACCATACATAGTTACAAAACCATTTTTTTCTCATAATGAGGAATTTTAAGATCTATTCTCACAAAAAACTTTGAAATATTCCATACAGTATTATAAACTATACTCATCATGCTGTCCAGCTATTATTAATATCCACAAGCATAGTGGAAAAAACTCACATTTCCATTAATTTATGCATTAAAAATACCTATTGATATCTGTTCTTTGCCAAACACTCTTTTGAACATTGGGGATGCCACAATGAAATCAGTTTGTTTGGTCTGAGTTATTCCTGTCTTCATGGAAATTAGACCCCATTGAAAGAAGCAAATAATTAACCATATAAACAAATAAATGCTGAATTGTAAGTCTAAGAAGTGTTTCAAATAATTTATTGTTGCAAAAACAAATGGGGAGTTAAGAAGAGCTTTCACCTCGGGGTGCCTGGGTGGCCAGTCATTAAGCATCTGCTTTCAGCTCAGGGTATGATCCCAGGGTTCTGGATTTGAGCCCTGCATTGGGCTCCCTGCTCAGTGGGAACCCTGCTTCTCCCTCTCTCACTTTCCCTGCTTGTGTTCCCTCTCTCGCTGTGTCTCTGTCTGTTAAATAAATAAATAAAATCTTTAAAAAAAAAAAAGTTTTCACCCCTTTTCCTGAACCAAACCAGAGGAACATCACCAAAGATGTGATTTGCTTCAAATGCCTTGTGATTTCTTCCCTCTTCCCTTCACTCAAGCCTCAGAGATTTTTGTGCGATACAATATGTACAAGCATATATAACACTGTGCTTTCTAGATGATTTAATCTAGAACTTTATTCTTTGGGAATAACAAGTCAAAGGAATACAAATCATGAAACCTGTAATATTGATTCTTATACTGGCATAGATTTCATTTTACCATATATTGGACAGTTTTAAATTTGACCATAATTTAAAAATGTAAATATGTGTGGCTAAATGAATCTGGGCATCAAGACTGCATCCCGTACTTAGTCCACTTTGGACGCATTGATTTATGAAGCGTTTGCTTTTGCTAGATGTCAAGAAGCATTTGTGGAGATGCACATTGTACCTACCCTCAAGGAATTTAATATCAAATGCTTTCAGGGCATGGTGACAAATTTCCCCACTGGTCAATAGATACTTGACCAAAATAGTGATTTTTTTACAGTACATTATTTTGCCCATAAGATTATAGCATGATGCAGAACTACCATATCATCAAGTTTCCTAAACCTGAAGGTGCTCAAAAACTACTGGCAAGTGAGTTTTCAATTTTTATTATCAATAACACAAAGACAGTGAAACTAGCCTGTTATTAAATGAACTCTTTACTGTTCCCCAAGTAATTTGCAATTTATTTTCACTCAATGGCTATTAATATGTCTGCGCAGGAAATTAACTTTTTACTTAATAGTTTTCTGACATATCACTTCTTTATAACTGCTACAAAATGTCAGCTAACTTTACCATTTTGCACTAAAGCCTGGGTTTTAACCAAAATCAGTCAGTCAGTAATAGTAGTAATAGCAAAGATATCAATAATAATGTATATATGTGTGTATGTGTGTGTATGTGTGTGTGTGTATATATATATATATATATATATATATATATATATATATATATATGCCAGATACTCCTTTAGATATTTTTCCACATGGATTTTAATCTTCACAGGAAGTAACACAGGAGGACTAAGGAGGACTAACTAACTTAGCCAGTACCATGCGGCTTGTCAATTGTGATACTAGATGAACTAAAGTCTGTCAGATTTTAAAATCCATTCTAATTGCGTTAGGCGTGCTAATCTATGTTTAGCCTATGCATGGCAAAGGTGAGGGTTGAGGATTGTCAGTTTATATGCATCTACTTAAAGATAATCTATGAATAAAGTCTATATAGATATGAGGGAGTATATTTTTTCATCTGTATATATATAATTGAGATTAGTCCATATTTATATGCCTGTAGAATTCATATTTTTAACATCTTTACTAAGTTTTCCATTGTACATGTATGTTATAATTCACTTAGCCTATCTTCTATAGAATACATGTTTTTCCCAGCCTTTTTGTACCCTTAACAACAATGGAATAAATATTTTTCTGTAAACTCATTTTTGCACATATTTTTATTATGTTCATAGGAAATATTCATAGAAATCACTAGGTGAAAAGATAAATGCATTTTAAATTGTGGTAATTATTGCTAAACTTTACATGCTGACAAAAGAATATGTGAGTACTTTTTCCACAATTCAACCAAAACTTTTTTTGTTTAAAAATAATTTCAAACTAATAGCTGAGTTGTAAAAGTAAAAATAATACAAATAATATCTGTAGATCCATTGCCCAGATTCACTTGTTAACAATTTACCTCTTTTATTTGCTTTCATTCTCCCTCTCTGTGTATGTATTCATATGTATCCACACATCCACATAAGTTTAAGAGAAGTTATACACCTTTATCACCTTTTACTCCTAAATACTTCAGTATTAATTTCCTAAGACTATAGATCATCTATTACCATATAATTGACTGCATTAAATTTAACTTTGATTCTTCTAATGAAAACTATTGCATGTAGACAGGTGAAAAAAACCTTAATTTTTAAATGAATGAGTCTGACTATTTATTTATATGCTTAAATTTCTATCAATGAGTTTTATATTCATATCCTTTGACCTTCTTCTGCATTTATTTTTTTATGCTCTTTACATATTTGTGGCAAATATCATGGCAAGCATTTTCTCCCATTTGGCAATTTGTATTTTGAATTAGTTTATGGTGCTATTTGCTTTGTAGAAGGTATTACTTTTTCAGAAAAATAAGCCTCAGGGATGCCTGGGTGGTCGGTTGTGTCCGAATCTTGATTTCCTCTCAGATCTCAATCTCGTGATCTTCAGTGCAAGTCCTCTGTTGGGGTCCATGCTGGGCATGGAGCTTACATTAAAAAATAAATATAAATAAACACAAACAAAGCAAATTTTGAGTTTTAGAGAAGTTCTAAGTTCACAGCAAAGTTAAAAGTTACAGAGATTTTCTATATAGTCCATGTCTATATGACTGCATAGCCTTCCTCATTATCCGCATCCCCTTTCAGAGTTGTTAAAATCAGTAAATCTACAATTATAAACCATTTTCACCCAGTGTCAATAGTTTATATTAAAATTCACTACTGGTGTTGTACATTATATGAGTTTAGATAAACTTATAATGACATATATCCACCATTATAATATCATATGGGGTATTTCTGCTACTCTGGAAACCCTCATGCTCTACCTATTTATTCCTCCCTCCTTACTAAACACTGTCAAAATCATGGTTCTTTTTACTATATCCATTGTTTTGCTTTTTCTAGAATGTCATATGTTGTATAATATGTAGGCTTTTTTGGTGGACTTCTTAGCAATATGCATTTAAAACTTCTCTGCATCTTTTCATGGCTTCATATCTCATTTGTTTAGCATTGAATAATATTCCATTGTCTAGATATACCACTGTCTATCTATTCATCTATTGAAGGGTATGTTAATTACTTCCAAGTTTTGGTAATTATGAACAATTACTATAAATTACTATAAACACACATGTGCAGGTTTTTATGTGGATATAAGTTTGCAGATCCTTTGGGTAAATATCAAGAAGGTACAATCAGTGAATCATGGTTAAAAGTAGTTTAGTTTTTTACAAAATCACCAGTCTATATTCCAAAGTGGTTTTATCATTCTGCACTCCCACCACCAATTAATGAAAATTTCTATTGCTCCTCATCTCACCAGCATTTGGTATTGTCAAGTGTTATGGATTTTGGGCATTCTAATCAATGTATAGTGGTATTTCATGGTTGCTTTTATTTGCACTTCCCTAATGACATGTGATGTGGAGCATGTTTTCATATATTTATCATCTATGTATCTTCTTTGGTAATATACACAAAATTTTTACTTTCCATGAGCCAAATCTTCCATTTTAATTATTTTTGTGTCCAATGTTCTAAACAAAAAATCTCCTACTATAGGAGTATAACTTAAATACTCGAATATTTTTTCTTTATTCTTTATAGTTTTATTTTTTGTTGAAATATAGTGTTAAGTGTTTTACTTTATTCTTAGTCGTTATTTTTTTCATTTTATGTTATTTCTTTGCACTGTTCCAGAATTCATTGTTTATGCACCACACACCATGCTCCATGTAATATGTGCCCTCCATAATACCCACCAGCAGGCTCCTCCATCCCAAACCCCCCTCCCATCCAAAACCCTCAGTTTGTTTCTCAGAGCCACAGTCTCTCATGGTTTGTCTCCTGCTCCAATTTCCCCCAACTCACTTCTCCTCTCCATCCTCCAGTGTCCTCCATGCTATTCTTTATGCTCCACAAGTAAGTGAAACCATATGATAATTGACTCTTTCTGTTGACTTATTTCACTCAGCATAATCTTTTCCAGTCCCATCTATGTTGATAAAAAGTTGGGTATTCATCCTTTCTGATGGAGGCATAATACTCCATTGTATGTACAGACCATATCTTCTTTATCCATTCTTCCATTGAAGGACATCTTGGTTCTTTCCACAGTTTGGTGACTGTGGCCATTGCTGCTATGAACGTTGGGGTACAAATGGCCCTTCTTTTCACTACATCTGTATCTTTGGGGAAAATACCCAGTAGTGCAATTGCAGGGTCATAGGGAAGCTCTATTTTTAATTTCTTAAGTTATCTCCACACTGTTTTCCAAAGAGACTGCACCAACTTGCATTCCCAAAACAGTGTAAGAGGGTTCCCCTTTCTCCACATCCTCTCCAACACGTATTGTTTACTGTCTTGTTAATTTTGATCATTATAATTGGTGTAAGGTGGTATATCAATGTGCTTCTGATTTGAATCTCCCTGATGGCTGATGACAATGAACATTTTTTCATGTGTCTGTTAGTCATTTTTATGTCTTCTTTTGACATGATTATCTGTCTTGTGTGTGTGTTGAGTTTGAGGAGTTCTTTATAGATCTTGGATATCAGCCTTTTGTCTCTAGTGTCATTTGTGGATATCTTCTCCCATTCCGTGGGTTGCCTCTTTGTTTTGTTGACTATTTCCCTTGCTGTGCAGAAGCTTTTGATCTTGATGAAGTACCAAAAGTTCATTTTCGCTTTTGTTTCCTTTGCCTTTGGAGACATACCTTGAAAGAAGTTGCGTGGCTAATGTCGAAGAGGTTACTGCCCGTGTTGTCCTCTAGGATTTTGAGAGATTCCTGCCTCACGTTGAGGTATTTTATCCATTTTGAGTTTATCTTCATGTATGGTGTAAGAGAATGATCAAGTTTCATTCTTCTATACATAGCTGTCCAATTTTCCCAGCACCATTTATTGAAGAGACTTTTTTTTTCCATCGTGTATTTTTTCCTGCTTTGTCAAAGATTAGTTGAGGGTCCATATCTGGGCTCTCTACTCTGTTCCACTGGTCTATGTGTCTGTTTTTGTGCCAGTACATGCTGTCTTGGTGATCATAGCTTCATAGTAAAACTTGAAATCAGGCAGCATGATGCCCTCAGTTTTGTTTTTCTTTTTCAACATTTCCTTAGTAATTCAGGGTCTCTTCTGGTTACATACAAATATTAGAACATTGCTCCAGCTCTTTGAAAAATGCCAGTAGAATTTTGATCGGGATGACATTGAAAATATGGATTGCCCTAGGCAATATAAACATTTTAACAATGTTTATTCTTCTGATCCATGAGCATGGAAAACTCTTCCATCTTTTTGAGTCTTCTTCAATTTCTTTCATGAGTGTTCTGTAGTTCCTTGAGTACAGATCCTTTACCTCTTTGGTTGGGTTTATTCCAAGATATCTTATGGTTCTTGGTGCTATAGCAAATAGAATCGATTCTCTCATTTCCCTTTCTATATTTTCATTGTTAGTGTATAAGAAAGAAACTGATTGGGTACCTAGGTGGCTCAGTGGGTTAAGCCGCTGCCTTTGGCTCAGGTCATGATCCCAGGGTCCTGGGATCGAGTCCCGCATCAGGCTCTCTGCTCAGCAGGGAGTCTGCTTCTCCCCCCACCTCGCCCCTCTGCCTGCCTCTCTGCCTACTTGTGATCTCTGTCTGTCAAATAAATAAATAAAATCTTAAAAATAAATAAATAATAAAAAAAGAGAGCAACTGATTTCTGTGCATTGATTTTGTATCCTGCCACATTACTGAATCACTGTATGAGTTCTAGTAGTTTGGGGGTGGAGTCTTTTGGGTTTTCCACATAAAGTATCATGTCATCTGTGAAGAGAGTTTGACTTCTTCTTTTCCAATTTGAATACATTTGATTTCTTTTTGTTGTCTGATTGTTTTTGCTAGGACTTCTAGTACTATGTTGAAGAAGAGTGACAAGAGCTGGCATCCTTGTCATGTTCCTGATCTCAAATGGAAGGTTGTCAGCTTTTCCCCATTGAGGATGATATTCACTGTCAGTTTTTCATAGATAGATTTTATGAAGTTGAGGAATGTTCCCTCTATCCCTATACTTTGAAGCACTTTAATCAGGAACGGATGCTGTATTTTGTCAAATGCTTTTTCTGCATCAATTGAGAGGTCCATGTGCTGCTTCTCTCTTCTTGTATTGATTTGTTCTATCACATTGACTGATTTGCGAATGTTGAACTACCTCTTGCATCCCATGAATAAATCCCACCTGGTCATTGTGGATAATCTTTAATGCTGTTGGATCATATTAGCTAGGATCTTGTTGACTATCTTAGCATCCATATTCATCAGGGATATTGGTCTGAAATTCTCCCTTTTGGTGGTGTCTTTGCCTGGTTTGGGCATCAAGGTAATGCTGGCTTCATAAAAAGAGTCTGGAAGTTTTCCTTCTCTTTCGATTTTTTGAAACAGCTTCGGGAGAATAGGTGTTATTTCTTCTTTGAATATTTGGTAGAATTCTCAAGGGAATCCATCAGGTCCTGGGCTCTAGTTTTTTGGGAGTTTTTTGATCACTGCTTCAATCTCATTACTAGATATTGGTCTATTCAGGTTGTCAGTTTCTTCTTGATTCAGTTTTGGAAGTTTATAGGTTTCCAGGAATGCATCCAATTTGTCTATGTTGCTTAACTTATTGGCATATAACTGTTGATAATAAGTTCTGATGATTGTTTCTATTCCTTGGTGCTAGTCATGATCTCTCCCTTTTCTTTCATAATTTTATTAATTTGGTCCTCTCTCTTTTCTTTTGGATTAGTTTGGCCAATTGTTTATTGATCTTACTGATTCTTTCAAAAAATCAGCTTCTGGTTTCATTGATATATTCTACTGTATCTTTATTTTCTATCTCATTGATTTCTGCACTAATCTTGATTTATTTCCTTCTTGTTTGAGGGGTTGGCTTAATTTGTTGTTGATTCTCCAGTTCTTTAAAGTGTAAAGAGAGCTCGTATATTCTGGATTTTTCAATTGTTTTGAGGTAGACTTAGATGGCTATGTATTTCCTCCTTAAGACCGCCTTTGCTGTATTCCATAGGTTTTGGACTGAAGTGTTCTCATTCTCATTGGTTTCCATGAATTGTTTAAGTTCTGTGATTTCCTGGTTGGTCCAGACATTCTTAAGCATGGTGGTCTTTAGCTTCCAAGTGTTTGAATTCCTTCCAAACTTTTACTTGTGGTTGAGTTCCAGTTTCAAAACATTGTAAACTGAAAATATGTAGGGAATAATCTCAGTCTTTTGGTACTGTTTGAGCCCTGATTTGTGACCCAGTATGTGGTTATTCTGGAGAAAGTTCCATGTTCACTCAAGAAGAATGAGTATTCTGCTATTTTAGGGTGGAATGTTCTATATATATCTATGAGGTCCATCTGGTCCAATGTGTCATTCGATGCTCTTGTTTCTTTATGGATTTTCTGCTTGGAAGATCAGTCTATTACTGAGAGTGGTGTGTTAAGATCCCCTAATATTAATGTATTCATATCAATATGACTCTATCTTGATTAACAGTTTTCTTATGTAGTTGGCTTCTCCCATATTGGGGGCATACATATTTACAATTGTTAGATCTTCCTGGTAGGTAGACCCTTTAGGAATGATGTAGTGTTGGGGCACCTGGGTGGTTCAGTGGGTTAAAGCCTCTGCTTTTGCCTCTGGTCATGATCCCAGGGTTCTGGGATCGAGCCCCAGATTGGGGGGGTCTCTGCTCAGCAGGGAGCCTGCTTCCCTTCCTCTCTCTCTGCCTGCCTCTCTGCCTATTTATGTTCTCTCTGTCAAATAAATAAATAAATAAAATCTTTAAAGAAAAGAATGATGTAGTGTCCTTCTTCTTCTCTGACTACAGTCTTTAGATTAAAATCTAATTTATCTAATATGAGAATTGCTACCCTAGCTTTCTTTGAGGCCTATTGGCATGAAAGATGCTTCTACATCCCTTCACTTTCAGTCTGGATATATTTTTAGGTTCAAAATAGGTCCCTTGTAGACAACAAATGGACAAGTCCTGTCACTTTATCCAATCTGCAACCCTTTGCTATTTTATGGGAGCATTTAGGCCACTCACATTGAGAGTGATTATTGAAAGATAGTTGTTTTTTTTTTTTTGACATCATGTTGGCTGTGAAGTTCTTATTTCTATAGACTGTCTCTGTAAATTTCTGTTCTATGACACTCTTGGGTTCTTTCTTCTTTTATAGAACCCCCCCCCTTAATATTTCTTTTAGTGCTGGCTTGGTGGTCACATACTCTTTTAAACCTTGGTGGTCTTGGAAGCTCTTTATCTCTCCATCCATTTTGAATGTCAGCCTTGCTGGATAAAGTATTCTTCACTTTATGTTCTCATTTAGTGTCCTGAATATGTCTCATCAGCCCTTTCTGTGTTGCCAGGTTTCTGTAGACAGATCTGATGTTATTCTGATGGACCTTCCTATGTGGGAAAATCTCTTCCCTTAGGTGCTCTCAAGAGCTCCTGTCTAGAATTATGATTCAACAGTTTCACAAGCAAGTGTCTTGAGGTCTTTCTAGATTTCTTGATCTTGGGGTTGACATTTTTGCCTCTAGGACAAGAACGCTGGTTCCATTCCCCGGATTGGGAAAATTTTCATGGAGAATTTGTTCAACTATATCTTCTAGTCTTCTTTCTCCCTCCTCCTCAGGGATCCCAATGATTCTGATATTGGTATGTTTTATGGCATCATTTATTTTCCTAATTCTATTTTCATGGCTTCTAGGCTGTTTGTTCCAGGCCTCCTCCTGACCCTTTTGCTCTATCAGTTTGTCCTCTAGAACACTAATTCTATCTTCTGTCTAGGTTACTGTTAGCTGTTAGATAATTTAGATTAGATTGGATCTCATTGATAGCATTTTTAACTTCTTCCTGGGCAGCTTTCACTTCTGTCCTAATTGACTACATGTTGTCATTAATGGTTTTCTCCAACTTAGCCATTGCCTGGATAATTGTTACCTTCAATTCTCTTTCCGACGTACTGTTTATGTCCATATCCAATAATTCTGATGGAAAGGGCACAGAATTTTTCCTCTGTTGGGCATTTCTCCTCCTAGTCAGGGGATGTGTAGGTGTATATATCAACTGCGATCCAAGCAAGGTGCACCCTGGAATGCTTCCGAGCAATCAGAAGTCACCACCAAAAGAAAATAAAAGAACAAAAGAGATAGAGGGCGCCTGGGTGGCTCGGTGAGTTAAAGCCTCTGCCTTCGGCTCAGGTCATGATCTCAGGTTCCTGGGATCGAGTCCTGCATTGGGCTCTCTGCTCAGCAGGGAGCCTGCATCTCCCTTTCTTTCTCTGCCTGCCTCTCTGCCTACTTGTGATCTCTCCTCCTGTCAAATAAATAAATAAAATCTTTAAAAAAAAGAAAGATAAAAAGAGACAGAGAAAGAGGGAGGAAAAAAAAGAGAGAGAAGACCCAGGCAGAATGGCCCCAAAGGTAATATTTATAAGGTATATAAGCACAAACAGACTAATAAAAAGACCAACAAAAGTAAATAACAAGGAAAAAAAGAACCCAGCCAAAATGAACCCCAAAGATAAGATTTATATAACACCAGAAGAAAAACAAATACACAGAATCACTGGCAGAAGAAAAATATGGGAGAGTGATTATAAATCCTCAATGTGGGCGAGGAAGGTTATTTTGATTCTTCCTGCGTATATCTTGATATCTTTGTTAAAGGACTCAACTTTCCAGAAGTAAAGGGAGATTAAAACTGGTTTATATATAAGGGTAGTATTGATTAGGGAAAGAAGATTACCTTGAAGCTTATATCTATATGTATATTAAAAAAAATAGAAAGGCAAAAGAAAAACACAAGTATATGTATGAAAAAAGTTCAAATTAAAAGGTTATTATGGAATTTGTTGTATTGAACCTCTCCTTGTGATGGTAAATAGGTTAAAAAAATGAAAAAGAATAAGAATAGTGAGAATGAATTAAAAATAAAAACTGTATCTATGAAATATACAGGTTTTAGGGCAATACCAGGAGCTTAATATCTTGTTTTCCCCTGATATTGGGAAGTTACAGTTTTATGGGGACACTGTGGTGGTTGTTCTCTCATTCTTTTGGCTGGCCTTCTGGGGGAGGGGCCTGCTGTGTTGTTTTTCAGTCAGTCTTACTTGGGTTGAATCATCCTACTCCCTATCAAGGGACTGGGCTATGTGGAAACCAGTTTTCCAGGCTTTTGTTCTTTGGAGGCTTTTGTTCTTTGGTGACTTTTTGCAGCTTTTCGGAGGTTCAGTGGAAAGCAAACTGCACCCAGACATCCATCTCAGAGAGAAGCCTTAGTCTGTTCCCCTCTGAAGGTCCAGAACACACAGACTCCCCCTCTGCAAACTCCACTGAGCTGTGCAGCCTCCCACAGGCAGTGTGCACCCCCAGCCACTGTTTCAGGGTTTGCCCAAGTGCCTGCTTGTCTCTGCACCCCCATGCCACTAAAACCTCAAGTAATATTGGTCCAGGGAGCCCGCTTCCAGTGACTGCCTTTGCTGGGACTGCTGTCTGGGGTCCAGAGCACCAGAGAGATCCCAACCAGAGGTAGCGCTCTGAGATTTTCAAACCTGACTTGAGAGTGTTCAGACTCTTGGCCAGTCCTAGAGGTCACTAGCTAGTGCCCACACAGAGCTCTCTCAGGTAAGGATGGGGAGCCAATTCAGACCCCAGTAGCACAGTGCACGTGTAGAGTGCAAAAGGCTGTGTTTCTAGAGAGTGCTGGCTGGTGTTCACACCAGACTCTCTCATGAGCATGCTGGGCGAGAGTGTGCCTAGCCCAGCACTGGCACAGGCAGCGGAAAACCAGGGGCTCAGGGACCATGGCCTGGAGGCTTCAGCACACTCTCTTTGGCATGGGTGGTCGCCGGCAGTGGCCATTCTGGGTCTGTGGGCTTAGAACCATGCCTGTGACAACCCAATTTGACCAATTGCCCCTTAAGATCTTTTGCTCTTTTTCAGTGCTTTTAACCAGACTCCAAGTTAATGCTGGTCCCCAATCACAGGGCACTCTAGTACTGGGTTATTACTTTCCAGTGGGTCACTTCTGGTGGCTCCCTCCCCCTTCTGTTTATCCTTCAATATCAGTCGGATCGGTTCCAACTTGCTTTACCTCTTCACTAGAGTCTTCTGCCTCTGTAGAGATCCAGAAGTGTATAATCCTGTATCTCAGGCTGATTTCATGGGTGTTCAGAGTGTTTTGGTAGATAATTAGCTCACTTTAGGGTACCGGTTGAAAAAGGGCCTAATACTTCTCCATCGTCTTGCCCCTCCAATCTTATGGTTTCATTTTACATACTTAAATATTTGATACATCTGGACATTATTTAAATGGCAGAGATGACCTAAGAATCCAAATTCATTTTTTTTCCAGATGGCTACACAGTTGTTTCAACACTATTTTTAAAAAATTGCTCATTTGGCTCATTGTTTTAAATTGCTGCATTTACCATATACACTAAATTCCCACATGTGCTTGGGTCTCTCTGGACTCTTGTTTATTCCATTTATCCACCTCTATTCATATGCTAAGTCGAAATATTTACATAACTGCATTTTTATACTATAAGTTTTAGTAAAAGAAGTATTCTTTAATTACCCTCTTTTCAGAATTTACAGGTTCTTTATGAAAAGTTTTTTATGCAGGTAAGATTTAAAATGATACTATCTATTTCCGATATTAGCCATATTATTAATTAGAGTACATGTAACTTGTAATTGAGGGAATTTCCACAATTTATTTACCATGTTTTTAGGGTGCCTGGGTGGCTCTATCAGTTAAGCATCTACCTTTTGTTCAGGTCATGATCACAGGATCCTGGGATTCAGCCCCATGCTAGACAACCTGAGCAGGGGGAATCTGCTTTCCCCTCTCCCAATCCTCCACTCCCCAATTCCCCACTCTCACACACTTTCTCATTAATTAATCTTTTAAAAATTTACCAATTTTTGTTTCTATATATTCAATTCTTTGCCTGTTAAAGGCACTATTTTATTTTTAAGATTATAGTATTTAATATACCTTTTACCACATTTCCTATCTTTATGACCTTTATAGCCTCACATTTACTCTCTACTCACAATATGCATCTGTATAATTTATACACACTCATATTTCATATCCATATTTTTCTATTTTGATCAATATTCAGTAATTATTTAAATGTTTTAGATATGCAAAAATAAAATATTATTAGCTTCTTTTATGAATGTTTTCTCAGTCTTTATAACATTTTGGAAATCTCTTGTCAGCTGCTTTAAATTCATTCTTTGATTGTGTTATACTGCATGATGCAGAAAACCACAAGCTAGTGATTTTTCGGTTGATGGGCAGTCTGTTTCCAGTTCTTGGCCTCTGTGAGGAAGGTTGAAAAAACATCTTTATCCAGATGCCTTGTCTTCATACATTTGTATCCTTCTCTCTGGGGGTAGATTATCATATGAGTTATTTTTGAGTTGATATTACTAAATTGCCTTCCATAGGACTGTAGTACTTCATTATCAATAACATTATGAAATTATTTGCCATTGGACTCTAGAATTATATAATATGTCACTATCATTTAAGTCTGCATTTTACTATTAGTGTTACTGAGCACATTTTTACATATTTGCTCATTTGGATTTACTCTTCCATGAATTCTCTATTCTTATAATTTTCACTTTTTTATATTTGTTTTGCTCTTTCCAACTTATAAGAGCTACTGTACACTATACAAATTAACCGATGGTATGTCATCTACATTATGCACTTTTTAGCACAATTATTTTTTTTGTAACCCTTCTCTTAATGATGTCTTTTCTCATCCAAACTTTTTTTTAATATTTTAGTTATTTGACAAAGAGAAATCACAACTAGGCAGAGAGGCAGGCAGAGAGAGAGGAGGAAGCAGGCTCCCTGCGGAGCAGAGAGCCTGATGCGGGGCTCGAGCCCAGGACCCTGGGATTATGACCTGAGCTGAAGGCAGAGGCTTTAACCCACTGAGCCACCCAGGTGCCCCTCTCATCCAAAAGTTTTAATCTATTTATTCTATCCTGTTTTATGTCATCTAGGTTTCAATTAGGAAAAATTTCCCGATTCCTAGATAGTACAGTTTCTTACAGTTTTTTGCAAGTCTTTTGGACTTCATTGTTGAAATTTATTTTATGGTATTAGGGGTTATTTTTCTTTCCTTCCAAATTGTTAGCCAGTTCTACCCAAACTATTTTTGAAATAGTGTATATTTTACCTAAATTAACTTCATCTTTGTCATTTATTAACATTAATAAATACATCTAATTCTGGGTTCATAATTTATTTCAAAAATTCTGGTGCTTAACTGCAAAGCAATATTATATTGATTTTATTTCAGTGGTCTTATTATTTTCTCAATTGAGGTTCTGCAAAATGTAGTTAGGTTTCCATGAGAGATCATAATTAGTGAAATAGTTATTTAAATTTTGAATGTTTTGCAATGCTAACATTTTTAGTAGTGAATACTGACTGAAGAGTATCTTTAGAATTTTTATTACAAGTGTATCAGCCTTGTATAGCAGTACATGTAGGAAGGGCCATTTCTTTTAAGTTCACTCTTTTCTCAGTTTGACACAAGTTAGGGGAGACTTACTAATGGCTGCTTTAACAGAGAAGGGTAGAACAATATGGTGACAATGCCAGCTTCTCCTTCTAACTTACTTCTCTCAACCTTCCCTTGTATGTTGTTGACCAACTTGCAAGATTGAAGGAACTCTGCCAGTATAACAAAATTTGAGAGAAATGTTCAACGTATAAAAGGAACTCTTACCTACCATGACTTAGTTACCCCTCTGTATTTTTGCCATTGTAAGCTTGGCAAAATGAGGATTGTATTGTATTGTGAAGTTTTATTTTCTTACTATTTTATCATTTATCATTCCCTTCTATTTTCTATCTTCTTAGCCTTTGTGTGTTAAAACATGTCTGGCTATCCAACATAATGACATTTGAAGATAAGGTAAGACATGGAAGAAGATTTTAGCCAATGGTAATTCTCATAGATGAATGATAAAGAACAACCACTTATAAGTGCAGCAAAGGCGCCAAGAAAACTTAAAAGTCCCTTATGTACAACTCATAGCCATGAGACAGATAAAGCTACTGGCTATTTTACATAGCTATTATATTTTCAAAACAGAGTAAAGTTATGTTTTTAAAAAGTCCTATTTTGTCAAAGCCTTAGGAATCAAGTTATATAGCAACTGAACTTATTGCTCAGAAAAGAAAAAGTCCTACAGCTGGTGAGAAACTAATAATGTCAGCATGTAAAATTACAGTAAGTAAAATGTTTAGACAAGATGGAATATGAGAAATTGAAGGCTCCAGTCTCAAAACACTACAGTAAGTTGACATATTGATGACACGTCACATCATACTGAAAGGTTTTGTGTAACATACTGAAAACAAGTTTCTCTGAAGATTGATGAGTCAACAGACTTCACCAATAAATGTCATGATGCAGCATTATAAGATTTGTAAATGATGGGGAACTTTAAGAAAAAATGCTTTTCTGTTGCAAAGAATTACCTACAACCAGCAGGTGCCAGGGTAAATGTAGCTCTTTGTCCACATATTTAGGAACAAAAGTTTTATCTTTGAAGAATTGAGATATTGCCCTATATCAATTGTGGACTCTATGAAAGGTTTTGCCTCTCTTGTAAAGATGAAACAAAAACTGATATCATTACAACACTCTACTATCTTAAGAGAAATGCTGGCATCAGGACCTGTAACAGATGAAATTTAAAAAATCTGGATCATGTCCCAAAAGAAATTATCCTGAAAATTAATCTTAAGTCATAATTCAGAGTAGCTTCAGTATAGAAAGCTATATCCAGAATACATCAAACATCCAGAACTCATCAAATTTGTTAAATTAAAACTAGAATGGAATCTGGGAATAGATTTCAGTATTCTCCAATTAGAGAAAAGTGGTGACACCAACGATGAATATATTCCAAACATTTTAGACATTCAGAGTTTGAAACTGTAAAAATCAATTCTGGATCTAGAAGTGTGATTTAATTCCTATTGATCATTTTCTTTCAGAAATTTTATTTTTTATCTCATTATCAGCATAATCCTTGAACTTTAGGCTGAGACTTGTAGAAACTTTGAAGTATAGGTTTTTGGGTTTTTTTGCTTTGTTTTGTTTTTTTGGGGGGATACAGAGAACAGCAGTGTCATGTGACTTTTGTTTATACTCACCTGTGTTTTGAGGCTAAGTTCTGAGCTATGCGGGGATGCCACCTCATTACTGACTTCCTGACTTTAGACCTCCCATGTTCCCTTAGCAGAAATGCTGAGTCATTCTCCTGAGAGGTTTCTTGGAACAGTCTATTTTTTTTTTGTTTTTAAGTTTGTTATTTTATATTTTCAATAAAGTAAACTTTTTCTTGATCTTTCCGTTTGAAATATACAGAGGTAAATAGGAATAGTCATAATATTTTCCCAGTGTTCAGCCTTAGGTTGCCTTGGAGGTCATGAAGTTTGCTTCATGCATTTCCTCTCACTTTAAAGTTATCAAAAATAAAGTAAGATAAGACTTCTTACAGATCATTTAAAAAAATCAGATTTACTGAGGTATAATTCACATAAAGTAAATATTTGTCATATTTATGTGTGTGTTTGAGTTTGACACATATACTTCCATATAACCACTACTTTAACAAAGATTCAGAATATACCTCTCATCATGAAAATTTTTTCATGGCCCATTAAAGATCTTCCTTCAACCTTATCCTTTGTCTGTCTCTGTTTGATAGCTATACCTACAGTTTGCCTGTTCTCGAATGTCCTGTAAATTTAATCATAGCTAAGTTGACTTTTGACTCTGATGTCTTCAAATAGTATAATGCATTCGAGATTCAGCCATGCTGTTGAATATATTTGTAGTTTATTTCTTGGCATTGAGAAGCGGTACGTCTTTGTAATGTGGTGCCATAATTTGTTAATCCATTCACCCATTGATGAATATTTACTTGGCTTTTTCTAGGTTTTGGTGAATATGAATAAATCTGCTGTAAATATTCATGTACAGACTTTGGTTAAACACATTTTCATTTATCTTATATAAATGCCAGGATTGCTGGGTTGTATGGAAATTGTATGTTTAACTTTTAAGAAACTGCTAAATTGTGGGGAGCTTGGGTGGCTCAGTCACTTAAATGCCCAACTCTTGATTTCATCTCAGGTCAGGATCTCTGTGTCTTGGGAGATCAAGACCCACATCAGGCTGCCCACTCAATGGGGCCTCCTCAATGGGGCTTCTGCTTGAAGATTCTCTCCCTCTTCCTCTGCCCCCACTTGCACTCTTTCTCTCTCTCTAAAATAAATAAATCTTTAAAAACAAAAAAGCCCCCTGCTGAGTGGTATCTCAGGGTGACCATATTATTTTGTATTACTACCAGCAATGTCTCAGAGTGCTAGTTGCTCCATATCCATTCTAGTATTGTTTATTTTCTCCTGTGTTTATTTGTGTATCTTTTTTTATATATAAATCTTTTGCACATTTCTTAGGTCATTAGTTTTGTTATAATTGAGTTGTAAGGATTCTTGACAAGTCTTTGATAAAAAGTTCTTTGTTGGATATAGATTGTGCCATTATCTTCTTATATCCTGCTCTTTGTCTTTTCATTTTAACTACATCTTTCAAAGGACAGAAGTTTTAAATTTTAATAAAGTGCCATTTATCAATATTTTCTTTTAGAGTTCATGTTTTTCTTTATATTTAAGAAGTTTTTGCTCTAAGAAAGGTCTAAGATTTTTTTCCCCCCTATTTTGAACTTTGATAGTTTTAGATTTTTAGGTAAAGATCTATGATTTCGTTTGAGAGATATTGTGTATTTGGTGTGATGTCTGAGTCAAGGGTCATTTTTTTATATGACGGCAAATCATTAAAGCATGGTTTGTTGAAATACAATCTTCTCTCCATTGAATTGCTTTAACAGCTTTATGAAATTTTGTTTGAACACATATATGTTTATGTCTGGCTATTTTGTTCTGTTTCTTTTATCTATATTTCATCTTTGCCAGTATTATACTAGTTTGACTATTGTTGCTTTGTAGATAAACTTAAAATCTGGCTTTGAGTCTCACACATATTACAGGCTTTGAGTATCATAAGCCAACTAGAAGTTCGATACATTATTTTTGGGAGCAAGATAACCTTATTTCTTTTCTCATAAATACCCTAACTATTCTAAGTAATTTACTTTTCCATATAAATGTAGTAATCATATGTGAAATTTATGCAAAACTTGTGGCACCTTTAAGAAGATTATATTAAATCTATAGATTAAGTTTGGAAGAATTAATATCTTAATATTAAGTATTTAAATCCATGAACACAGTGTAACTGTACTTCATATTTTTTATTTCACTTATCAATAATTTTTATTTCCATGATACAAATTTTACATGTTCTGTTAGATATACTTCTAAGTATATTCTTCTAAGGCTATTAGTAATGGTACTTTTTAAATTGAAGTATAATTAACATACAGTATTAGGTTTCAAACGTATAATAAATGCAACAGTTTTATACATTACTTAGTCCTCATTGTAAGTTATACTCTTAGTGCCCTTATCTATTTCATCCCTTTTCCATACCCACCTCTACTCTAGCAAACACCAGCTTCTTGTATTCAATAGTCTGTTTTTTGTCTCTTTGTTCATTTATTTTTGTTTCTTAAATTCCATATATGAGTGAAATTGTATGGTGTTTGTCTTCGTCCAACTGACTTATTTCACTTAACATTATATCCTCTAGGTCCATCCATGGTGTTGCAAATGGCAATATCTCATTATTTGATATATCTGGATAATATTCCTCTGTGTGTGTGTGTGTGTGTGTGTGTGTGTGTGTGTGTGTGTGTGTATTACATCGTTATTCCTTCATCTATTTTTTTAAATTTTTATTTTTATTTGTTTATTTTCAGTGTAACAGTGTTCATTGTTTTTGCACCACACCCAGTGCTCCATGCAGTACATGCCCTCCCTATTACCCACCACCTGGTTCCTCAACCTCCCACCCCCCTGCCCCTTCAAAACCCTCTGGTTGTTTTTCAGAGTCCATAGTCTCTCATGGTTCATCTCCCCTTCCAGTTTCCCTCAACTCCATCTCCCCATGTCCTCCATGTTCTTTGTTATGCTCCACAAATAAGTGAGACCATATGATACTTGACTCTCTCTGCTTGACTTATTTCGCTCAGCATAATCTCTTCCAGTCCCATCCATGTTGCTACAAAAGTTGGGTATTCATCCTTTCTGATGGAGGCATAATAACCCATTGTGTATATGTACCACATCTTCCTTATTCATTCATCCGTTGAAGGGCATCTTGGTTCTTTCCACAGTTTGGCGACCGTGGCCATTGCTGCAATAAACATTGGGATACAGATGGTCCTTCTTTTCACTACATCTGTATCTTTGGGGTAAATACCCAGCAGTGCAATTGCAGCGTCATAGGGAAGCTCTATTCTTAATTTTCTTCAGGAATCTCCACACTGTTCTCCAAAGTGGCTGCACTAACTTGCATTCCCACCAACAGTGTAAGAGGGTTCCCCTTTCTCCACATCCTCTCCAACACACGTTGTTTCCTGTCTTGCTAATTTTGGCCATTCTAACTGGTGTCAGGTGGTATCTCAATGTGGTTTTAATTTGAATCTCCCTGATGGCTAGTGATGATGAACATTTTTTCATGTGTCTGATAGCCATTTGTATGTCTTCATTGGAGAAGTGTCTGTTCATATCTTCTGCCCATTTTTTGATATGATTATCTGATTTTTGTGTGTTGAGTTTGAGGAGTTCTTTATAGATCCTGGATATCAACCTTTTGTCTGTACTGTCATTTGCAAATATCTTCTCCCATTCCGTGGGTGGCCTTTTTGTTTTGTTGACTGTTTCCTTTGCTGTGCAGAAGCTTTTGATCTTGATGAAGTCCCAAAAGTTCATTTTTGCTTTTGTTTCCTTGGCCTTTGGAGACATATCTTGAAAGAAGTTGCTGTGGCTGATATCGAAGAGGTTACTGCCTATGTTCTCCTCTAGGATTCTGATAGATTCCTGTCTCACGTTGAGGTCTTTTATCCATTTCGAGTTTATCTTTGTGTACGGTGTAAGAGAATGGTCGAGTTTCATTCTTCTACATATCGCTGTCCAGTTTTCCCAGCACCATTTATTGAAGAGACTGTCTTTTTTCCATTGAATATTTTTTCCTGTTTTGTCGAAGATTATTTGACCATAGAGTTGAGGATCCATATCTGGGCTCTCCACTCTGTTCCACTGGTCTATGTGTCTGTTTTTATGCCAGTACCACACTGTCTTGGTGATCACAGCTTTGTAGTAAAGCTTGAAATCGGGTAATGTGATGCCGCCAGTTTTGTTTTTGTTTTTCAACATTTCCTTAGCAATTCGGGGTCTCTTCTGATTCCATACAAATTTTAGGATTATTTGCTCCAGCTTTTTGAAAAATACCGGTGGAATTTTGATCGGAATGGCATTAAAAGTATAGATTGCTCTAGGCAATCTAGGCAATGTATAGACATTTTAACAATGTTTATTCTTCCAATCTAAGAGCATGGAACGGTCTTCCATCTTTTTGTGTCTTCAATTTCTTTCATGAGTGTTCTGTAGTTCCTCGAGTACAGGTCCTTTACCTCTTTGGTAGGTTTATTCCCAGGTATTTTATGGTTCTTGGGGCTATAGTAAATGGAATCGATTCTCTAATTTTCCTTTCTGTATTTTCATTGTTAGTGTATAAGAAAGCCACTGATTTCTATACATTGACTTTGTATCCTGCCACGTCACTGAATTGCTAATGTGCCCATAAAACGACACAGGGTTGCAGATTGGATAAAATGACAGGACCCATCTGTATGTTGCCTACAAGAGACCCATTTTGAACCTAAGGATACACCCAGACTGAAAGTGAAGGGATGGAGAAGCATCTTTCATGCCAATGGGCCTCAAAAGAAGGCCAGGGTAGCGATTCTCATATCAGATAAATTAGATTTTAAACTAAAGACTCTAGTCAGAGATACAGAAGGACACTACATAATTCTTAAAGGGACTATCAACCGAGATGATCTAACAATTGTGAATATCTATGCCCCCAATATGGGAGCACCCAATTACATAAGAAAACTATTAACAAGATAAGGAGTCATATTGATATGAATACAATAATAGTAGGAGATCTTAATACGCCTCTCTCAGAAATAGACAGATCATCGAAGCAGAAAATTAATAAAGAAATTAATTAATAATGAAATAAGAGCATTGAATGAAACATTGGACCAGATGGACCTCATAGACATATACAGAACATTCCACCCTAAAACAATAGAATACTCATTCTTCTCAAGTGCACATGGAACCTTCTCCAGAATAGACCACATACTGGGTCACAAAGCAGGACTCAACCCATACCAAAAGACTGACATTATTCCCTGCATATGCTCAGATCACAATGCTTTGAAACTGGAACTCAATCACAAGGAAAAGTTCAGAAGGAACTCAAACACCTGAAAGCTAAAGACCACCTTGCTTAAGAATGCTTGGATCAACCGGGAGATCAAAGATGAACTTAAACAATTCATGGAAACCAATGAGAATGAAGACACTTCGGTCCAAAACCTATGGGATACAGCAAAGGCGGTTCTAAGGGGGAAATACATAGCCATCCAAGCCTCCCTCAAAAAAGTTGAAAAATCCAGAATACACCAGCTGTCTCTACACCTTAAAGAACTGGAGAATCAACAACAAATCAAACCAACTCCACACACAAGAAGGGAAATAATCAAGATTAGAGCAGAGATCAATGAGGTAGAAACGAGAGATACAGTAGAACGTATCAATGAAACTAGAAGCTGGTTTTTTGAAAGAATCAATAAGATCGATAAACCATTGGCCACACTAATCCAAAAGAAAAGAGAGAAAGCCCAAATTAATAAAATTATGAATGAAAAGGGAGAGATCACAACTAACACCAAGGAAATAGAGACAATCATCAGAAATTATTACCAACAGTTATATGCCAATGAGCTAAGTAACCTAGATGAAATGGATGCATTCCTGGAAAACTACAAACTTCCAAAATTGAACCAGGAAGAAATTGACAACCTGAATAGACCGATATCTAGTAACGAGATTGAAGCAGTGATCAAAAACCTCCCAAAAAACAAGAGCCCAGGACCTGACGGATTCCCTGGGGAATTCTACCAAACTTTCAAAGAAGAAATAACACCAATTCTCCTGAAGCTGTTCTAAAAAATTGAAGCAGAAGGAAAACTTCCAGACTCTTTTTATGAAGCCAGCATTACCCTGATTCCTAAACCAGGCAAAGACCCTACCAAAAAGGAGAATTTCAGACCAATATCACTGATGAATATGGATGCAAAGATTCTCAACAAGATCCTAGCAAACAGGATCCAGCAGCACATTAAAAAGATTAAAAAAAAAAAAAAAGGTTACCCACCATGACCAGGTGGGATTCATCCCTGGGTTGCAAGGTTGGTTCAACATTTGCAAATCAATCAATGTGATAGAACAAATCAATAAGAGAAGAGAGAAGAACCACATGGTCCTCTCAATTGATGCAGAAAAAGCATTTGACAAAATCCAGCATCCATTCCTGATGAAAACACTTCAAAGTATAGGGATAGAGGGAACATTCCTGGACTTCATAAATCTATCTATGAAAGACCTACAGCAAATATCATCCTCAATGGGAAAAAGCTTGCAGCCTTCCGGTGAGATCAGGAACACGACAAGGATGCCCACTCTCACCACTCTTGTTCAACATAGTACTAGAAGTCCTAGCAATGGCAATCAGACAACAAAGAGAAATAAAATGTATCCAAATTGACAAGGAAGAAGTGAAACTCTCTCTCTTCGCAGATGACATGATTCTTTTTATGGAAAACCCCAAAGACTCCACCCCCAAACTACTAGAACTCATACAGCAATTCAGTAACGTGGCAGGATACAAAGTCATTCATCTATTAATAGACAGTTGGGTTGCTTCCATACCTTGGGTATTATAAATAATGTTGCAATAAACATGGGCGTGCAAATTAGTGTTTTCATTTTCTTTGGGTAAATACTCAATAGTGGAATTATTGGCAATTCTATTTTTAATTTTTTGAAGGACCTCCATATCATTTTCCACAGTGACTGAACCAGTTTGCATTCCCACCAACAGTGCATAAGCATTCCCTTTTCTCCAAACTTATTTCTTACCATTTTTCTTCTAGCCATTCTGACAGATGTGAAGTGATATCTCTTTATGGTTTTGACTTGCATTTCTCTTGATGATGGGTATGTCTACTTTGGAAAATTGCTATTCAGATCCTCTGTCCATTTTTTAATTGGATTGTTTCTTTTTTTGGTGTTGAGTTATGTAAATTTTTTATTTCAATATTAATGCCAAATTGCATACATCATTTCCAAATATGTTCTCCCTTGCAGTAGTTTGCCTTCTTGTTTTGTTAATGGTTTCTTTTACTGTGCAAAAGATTTTTATCTGGTGTAGTCCCAGTTGTTTAATTTTGCTTTTGTTTTCCTTGACTTAGGAGATGTATCTAGAAAAATGTTCATATGGCTGATGTCAGAGAAATTACGGCCTGAGCTCACTTCTAGTATTTTTAGGGTTTCAGGTCTCACATTTAGGTCCTTAGTCCATTTGGAGTTTATTTTTTGTATGTTGTAAGAAAGTGGTCTAGTTTCATTCTTTTTCATGTAGTTGTCTAGTTTTCCTAGCACCATTTGTTGAAGAGATTGGCTTTCCCATTGTATATTCTTGCTTCCTTTTTCATAGATTTATTGACCATATAATTGTGGGTGTATTTCTGGGCTCTCTATTGTTTTACATTAATCTATGTGTCTATTTTTGTGCCAGCACCATGCCATTTTGATTACTATAGCTTTATCATTTAGTTTGAGATCTGGGACCATGATATCTTCAGATTTGTTCTTTCTCAAAATCGCATTGGCTATTTGGAGTATTTTGTGTTTTCATACAATTTAAAATTTAAGATTATTTGCTCTAGACTTGCAAAACATGATGTTGGTGTTTTGATAGGGATTGCAGTAATTTGTAGATTGCTTTGGGTAGTATGGACATTTTGATAATATTTGTTCTACCAATCCATGAGTGTGGAATATCTTTCCATTTCTTTCTACCACTTTCTTATCAGTGTATAGAAATGCAACAGATTTACAAATCTTGTTTTTGGACCCTATGATCTTAATGAATTCCATTTATTATTTCCAGTAGCTTTTTGGTGGCATCTTTAGGGTTTTTTAATACATAGTATTATCTGCAAATAATGAAAATTTACTATTATTTTTTACTGATGTAGATGTCTTTATTAATCTTTCTTGTCTGATTGCTGTGGCTAAGACTTCTAGTACTATGTTGAATAAAGTGGTGAGTGTTGACATCCTAATCTTAAGGGAAAAACTGAGTGTGACATTGTCAATATGATACATTACATTGGTTTTATTAATGCTGGGCCATTTTTGCATCCTTGAAATAAATCCTACTTGATCTTGCTGAATGGTGTTTTTTTAACTTATTGTTGGATTTGGTTTGCTAGTATCTCATTGAGGATTTTGCATCTATGTTCATCAGAGGTGTTAGCCTGTAGTTTACCTTTTTGTAGTATCTTTATCTAGTTTTGTAGTATTTATCTAGTTTACCTTTTTTGTAGTATCTTTATCTAGTTTTGTAGTATCTTTATCTAGTTTTGTAGTATCTTTATCTATTTTATCTTTTAGTATCTTTATCTAGTTTTGTAGTATCTTTATCTAGTTTGATCTATCTATCTTTATCTAGTATTTTTATCTAGTATCTTTATTTAGGTAATGTTGGCCTTGTAGAATAAATTGGATCCTTCCCTTCCCTTCCCTCCACCATTCCCTATTGCCTTCCCTTTGCCATTTCCTATTCCCTTTCCCTTCCTCTCCTTAACAGAATCCGTATTAACTCTTCAAATATCTGGCAAAATTCACATGTGACAATCTGGTTTCAAACTATTGTTTGGGAGTATTTTGATGACTGATTTAATTTTATTGCCAGCAATTGGTCTGTTCAAACTTTCTGCTTCTTTCTGATTCAGTCTTGTCAGATTATATATTTCTAGTAACTGACCCATTTTTACTTTTAGATCATCTAATTTGTTGAAATGCATTTTCTCCTAATAATCTCTTTAATCCTTTGTACTTCTGTGGTGTGGTTGGTATATCTCCTCCAATTCTGATTTTGAGTTCTCTTTTTTTTCCTCATGTCTGGCTAAAGATTTATCATTTTTGTTGACACTTTCAGAGAACCAATTCCTGGTTTTATTGCTGTTGGTTTTGTTCATTTTTTTTTTTTTGTCTCTACTTCATTTATTTTACTTCAATCTTTATTTCCTCTTCTACTGGTTTTGGGCTTTGTTCTTCTTTTTCTAGCTTCTTTACATTTAAGTTTAGGTCGTTTGAGATTTTTCTTGTTTCTTGATTTAGGCTTATGTTGCCATAAACTTCCCTCTTAGAACAGCTTTTTCTTCATCCCAAAGATTTTGGATCGTGTGTTTTCATTTTCACTTGTTTCCACATATTTTTTATTTCTTCTTTGATTTTTGTTGTTCTTGACTCATTTATTGTTTAGTAGCATGTTATTAGCCTTCACATATTTGTGTTTTTTTCAAGATTTTTTTTCTTTTGACTGTTTTCTAATTTTATACTGGTGTGGTTGGAAGAGATGCATGATATGATTTGAGTCTTTTTCAATTTATTGAGACTTGTTATTCAGTCTAATATAGGACCTATAAAACATTCCATGTACACTTGGAAAGAATGTGTATTCCACTATTTTTGAATGGAATGTTCTGTATTTATATGTTAGGTCTATCTGATCTAATGTGTCATACGAAGTCACTGTTTCCTTATTGATTTTCTTTATTGATTATCTGAATGATCTATCTAATGATAAAAGTGGGATCTCAAAGTGCCCTACTATTATTGTCATTTTTTCCCTTTATTTCTGTTCATTTGCTTTGTGTATTAGGGTGTTCCCATGTTGAGCACATAGGTATTTACAATTATCATATCCTCTTTATCATCATGTAGTATCCTCTTTGTCTCTTGTTACAATCTTTGTTTTATTTATTTTTTATTTTTTTTTAAGATTTTATTTATTTATTTGACAGATCACAAGCAGGCAGAGAGGCAGGCAGAGAGAGAGAGAAGGAAGCAGGCTCCCTGCTGAGCAGAGAGTCCGATGTGGGGCTCGATCCGAGAACCTTGGGATCATGACCTGAGTTGAAGGCAGAGGCTTTAACCCACTGAGCCACCCAGGAGCCCCACAATCTTTGTTTTAAAGACTATTTTTTTTCTGATAAAAGTCTCATTACCCAGCTTTCTTTTTGCTTCCATTTTCATGTTCTATGTTTATCTATCCCTTCATTTTTAATCTGCACATGTCTTTAGGTCTAAAGTGAGTCTTTTGTAGGCCTCACATGGATGAGACAAATTTTTATACATTCAGTCACCCTATGTCTTTTGGAACATTTAGTCCATTTACATTTAAAGTAATTATTGATGGGTATGTACTTATTGGCATTTTGTTACTTGTTTTATGTATTTGTAGTTCTTCCTTTCTTCTCTTACTCTCTTCCTTTCGTTTTGATGGCTTTCTTTAGTGTTATATTTATATTCCTTTCTCTTTGTTTCCTGTATCTATCATAGGTTTTGCTTTTTGGTTACCATTAAGTTAATATATAACATTTTGTGTATAGAGCAGTCTATATTAAGTTGATGGTCACTTAAGTTTGAACCCATTCTAAAATAAATTTTTATGCCCCTCCCTCCTGCCATGTTTTATGTATATGGTATCATATTTTGCATCATTTTATTTTGTAAATAACGACTTATTTTTGTAGATATAATTGATTTTTCTGCTTTATGCTTTTACCTCTATACTGATTTTATACTGATTAATTCTTATTAATCTATACAGATTAATCTATTACTTTAAAAATTTTTATTTTATTTATTTGACAGACAGCAAGAGCAGGAACACAAGCAGGGGGAATGGGAGAGGGGGAAGCAGGCTTCCCACCTAGTAGGGAACCTGATGTGGAGAGCTTGATCTGAGGACTCTGGGATCATGACCTGAGCCAAAGGCAGATGGTTAAGGACTGAGCCATCCAGATACCCTTAATTTATTACTTTTATTATGTACTTGCATTATTTTGAAATATTTCCTTTCATAATTTTCTTACTCCTAAGTATGACATTTTCTTTCCACTCAAAGAATTCCTTTTACTGTTTCTTGTAAGCCTAGGTTAGTAATAATAAACTCCTTTAACTTTTCTTTATTTGTGAAACTCCTTATTTCTCCTTCAATTCTGAATGATGACCGTGCCAGGTAGAGTATCCTTGGTTACATATATATATTTTTTCTTTTAGCATTTTGAATATATCATGCTACTGTCTTCTGCCCTGTAGTTTCTGCTGAAAAATAAGCTGATAGTCATATGGGGGGATCCCTTGTATAAACGATAAAATTTGATTTTTAATTTTACTTTGAAATTCTTCATTTCCTGTATGGAAATACAATTAGTCCCTGTTTCCTAACAACTAGCTTAACTCACTTATTTGTTCTAAAAGCTTGTAGTTTTTTGTTTTTTGTTTTAATATTTATTTATTTGTCAGAGAGAGAGCATAAACAGGGGGAGGAGCAAGCAGAAGGAAAACAGGTTCCCCACTGAGCAAGGAGCCTGATGTGGAACTTGATTCCAGGACCCTGGGATCATGACCTGAGTGGAAGGCAGATGCTCACTGACTAAGACACCCAGGCATCCCAGGCTTATAGATTTTTTTTTTTTAATTTCCTACCAACACAATGCCATTTGCGACGACGTGGATGGAACTAGAGCGTATCATGCTTAGTGAAATAAGTCAATCGGAGAAAGACAACTATCATATGATCTCCCTGATATGAGGACATGGAGAAGCAACATGGGGGGGTAGGGGGATAGGAGAAGAGTAAATGAAACAAGATGGGATTGGGAGGGAGACAAACCATAAATGACTCTTAATCTCACAAAACAAACTGGGGGTTGCTGGGGGGAGGTGGGATTGGGAGAGGGGGAGCGGGCTATGGACATTGGGGAGGGGAGGCGAACCATAAGAGACTATGGACTCTGAAAAACAACCTGAGGGTTTTGAAGGGTCAGGGGTGGGAGGTTGGGGCAACCTGAGGGTTTTGAAGGGTCAGGGGTGGGAGGTTGGGGGAACAGGTGGTGGGTAATGGGGAGGGCACGTTTTGCATGGAGCACTGGGTGTTGTGCAAAAAGAATGAATACTGTTACACTGAAAAAATAAATAAAATGAAATAAAAAGAGAAAAAAAATAAAAAGACCTCTAAAAAAAAAAAAGATATTCTGTAAATAAAGATGGTTATGTTTCTTTTTTCCTGTATTTTTTTTTTTTACTTCACTGACTAGAGCTTCCACTCTTATGCTGAATAGAAATAATGAGAACATATTTGCAGTGATCACAATTTCAACAAAAGAGTGTTAGCTTTATATGATATTAACTGTAGGTATTTCATAGCTTCACTTGATCACATTGAGGAGATTATATTTCTTTTTTTGGAAATTATATTTCTAATATGCTTTAGACTTTTATAATTAATGGATGTTGACTTTTGTTAAATGCCTTTTTAGAATCTAATGTGATAATTATGTGATTTTCTTCTTTAGTCTGTTGGTGATGGTGAATCACGTTTACTGAGTTTTCAAATGTTAAGCTTCCCTTTCATTCCTGCAATAAACCCCATTTGGTATAGTGCATTATTTTTCAAGTCTATTGCTAGATTTAAATTACTAATATTTTGATGATTATGCATTTTTACTATTGAGGGATTAGTCTGAAGTTTTATTCTGTTGAATATTTGACAGGTATGTTGTAATATCTTTTTCAGGGTATGTTGGTCTCACAGAAAGAGTTGAAAAATGTCTCTTTTATTTTCTAGAGTTTGTGTGAAATTGCTATTACTTTTTTCCCCCAAAATATTTGATAGAACTCACCAGCCAAACCATATGTGCTTGGGGTTTTATAAATTGGAAGGTTTTTAAAGTATTAATTTAATTTCTTCAATAAATATAAAACTCTCAAAATTATATATTTATTTTTGAGTGAGCTTAGTATTTTTTATCTTTTATTTGTCATTTTATCTAAGATACAAAATATTTATTTATATAAATTGCTAATGATCTCCCTGAAGTTCCCTTACCATTACTGTCTCTAGGAATTGTCATAATGTCCCTTCTTTTATATCTAATATTGGTAATTTGTCTTCTTCCTTGTATCTTAGTCAGTATAGAGATAATAATTTTATTGATTTTTTAATAGATAAAACTATTTTTGTTTTATGGTTTTCCTGCCTTTAATTTTATTGGACATTTTTCTTATCTGTAGTATTTTCTTCCTTTTGCTTACTTTGGGTTTAATTTGCTCTTCTTCTGGTTTTGTGTGTGTGTGCGGGGTGAGGGGGATTATTTGTTTTTTAAGGTGGGCATTTGTATTATTGATGTTAAACCTTGCTTGTTTCTACTAAAAGCTGGTAATACTATGTGTTTTTCCCTAACCCCTCTCTTGGCTATATTCACCAATGATTGACATGTTATGACTTAACAGAAAATATTTTCTAGTTTCTCTTGTGATTTCCTCTGTAACCTCTGGTTATTTGTTAATTTGTCATTTCACTTCATCTTTTTGATTTCTAGTTGATTCCATTGTGTTCACTTCAAATATTTTACATTTCTTGAAGTTTATTTCTACATTTATGTGGCCCAGTATGTTCTATTTCAGTGAATGTTCCTTGCATGCTTGAAAATAGTGTCTTATGCTGTTGTTTAGGTAAAATGTATTATAACTTCAAGCAGGTGAACTTGGCTGATAGTGTTTAGTTCTATATCCTTATTGATATTTTTGTTGACTTGGGAGGAGTTCTAAAGTCTTCAACTATAATTTTGGCTTTGTTTCTCCCATGAATTCTGTAGTTTTTGATTATGTAATTATTTTAGGTACATGCTGATTTAGCATTTTTAGATCTTTTTGATGAATTGACTCTTTGTCATTGTGTAATATGTCTCTGTATACCTAGCAGTGGTCCTTTCTTTGAACTCTTTGATATTAATCTAGCTTTCTAGGTTTTTTTAAAATTATTGATAACATGTCCATCATTTTCAGTCATTTTGCTATCAACTTACCTATGTCTTTATTTTTTTAGTAAAAGAACATATAGTTCAATTTTGCTTTGTTCTGAGATTTTCTTCCTTTTAAACTCATACATTTTCCATTTAATGTAATCACTGATATATGGTTGGTCCTAAATTACCATCTTGATGGCTTCTTATATATGTCTTATCCTCTGTTCCATTTTTCCCTCCTTTTCTGCCTTACTATTTTATTTCTTATGATTTATTCTCCACTGTTGTTATTATACCTATTTTTTCTGTGTTTAGTTGTTGCTCTTAATTTAAAATGTATGTCTTTAACTACATTTCTAACTTTTCGGTCTATCTTCAAATAATGTACCACTTTATATATAATGTATGACACTTATAGCATGTATTTCCAATTCTCCTTCTACTTTTAAACTTTTTTTCATATATTTTAATTTTAAATATGTTCTACATAGCTTTAAATAACCAAACAAGAGTGGCAATAATTTATGGAAACTCATTAAAATATAGGAAAATAATTTTATATTTCCTTTTATTTTTATCATTTTTGATGTTCATTATTTGTTTAGATGGAGTTTTCATCAAATATCATATTTCTTCTACCTGAAGAACTTCTTTAATATTACTTAGAGTTCTACTATAAATGAATTATCTTAGAGTTTGTCTGATAAATTATTCATTTTGCCTCTACTTAGGAAAAAAATATTTTGCTGGGTATAGAATTTTGGATTGGTAATTTTTTAAAAAGATATTTGAAAATAATTTTTGTTCTGGCTTGCATGATTTTTGATGACCAGCTATAATTCTTATTTTTTTGTTTATCTCTCTGTAATGTATCTTCACAACTTTATCTTTTCTGGGAGGATTTTTTGTTTGTTTTCATTTATAAGTTTAACTAGGGCATGTCTCTCCCCTCCCCATTTATTTATTTATTTACTTGTTTATGCATATGTTTATCTTGATTTAGAGTTCCTAGAGTTTCCTGAATGTATGGTTTGATGTCTTTCTTTATTTTAATTTTCCATATTGTATCTTCAAATGTATTTTTTGCCCTATTCACTTTCTCTTCTCTCTCTGGGATTAAACATTATAGGTATCTTACCACAGCTCTTGAAATATATATTTTCTTCATTCTTTTTACTCTGGTCTTTTTTTGAGTATTAACCTCTCTTCAAATTCACTGTTATTTTCCTCTATTGGGTTGAATCTACTAATGAGGCCATTAAAAGATAGTTATTCCTATTCTTATTTCTAGCATCTTTTACTTAGAGTTCTCATCTCTTTTGATGTTTCCCATGTATTCATGTATTTTATCAACCTTTCCTACTATATCCTTTAATATATCAATTATAGCTATTTTAAAGTTTCTGATAGTTTCAATATCTGGGCCATCCTTGAGTCTAATAGTGTCAATTGCTTTATCTCCTTACAGTTGAGTGAGTCTTTCTTCTTCCTTTTCTGTGGCATACTTTTTGATCGAATGCCTCTGCTCATGTGTAGAATAGGATACAAGACAATAAATGGTGAATAACCTTTGAAATAGGCAATTTTCCTGTCAAGTTCTGAGCAGGGGGAGTTGAGTCTGTCAGCAGCTGAACTAATTGTGGTATTGTTCCTTTCATGCTCTAAAGGCCTCCAATTCCTATGATGGTGGGTTGTTTTTCTCTGGTATTTAGAGTATGTGCTACATTGCTATATGGTATTTATCAGTTTTCCTATTCCTTTTCATCTTTCAACAGTCCCTGTGTGCCTTTGTTAGAGGGAGTTTGTCTCTGTGTTCTTACTCTTCCCCCATCACTGCTGGGGCAGCCTCTGTATGGGTCTTGGAAATGAGTATCAATTTTCCTGTTTTTCCTTACCTGGGCCCAGAAGTTATAGAATTCTGCCTGTTACAGTCTGAAGTTAGGGGGTATAGTTCAGGGGTAGAGCATTTAACTGCAGTCTGAAGTTAAATCACTGCTCCTTCCCCAGGACTAGAGGGTTTTTTGATCTGCTACTGTATTCCTAGTCATAATAGATCTTTGCGTCCTGAGAGTGACAAATCTATTGCCCTTCCTCAAGTGGTTATAGAGCTCTTTAGTAGAAAGTGTTATTGGTGTGGGCAGTGCTTTGAGTCTACGTGCTAATGGCTATCACTTGATTTTTACATCCTGTACCACTGAGAAATCTTTCCAGGCTTGTACTTCTTCTGAGTATCTAATGGAGGCCCATGGAAAATATCTTCCAAATGAATGCAATTTTCACTTCTGTCTGGTGCTTGCATCTATTCTAAAATACCATATTAACTCACACTTGGTCTTTTATAATACATTATTATTTTTTTTTTTCAGTGTTCCAAGATTCATTGTTTGTACCCCACTCCCAGTGCTCCATGCAATACATGCCCTCCTTAATACCCACCACCAGGCTCCCCAAACCTTCCACCTCCTCTCCTCCAAAACCCCCAGTTTGTTTCTCAGAGTCCAGTGTCTCTCATGGTTCATCTCCCCCGCCAATTTCCCCCAAATCACTTCTCCTCTCCTTCTCCTGATGTCCTCCATGTTATTCCGTCTTATCTGCTTATATGGTAGCTGCCTGTGCCTTACATGCTTTGCTAAAGGTACAACTCCTTTGTACTTTGTTTATCCTTAGAAGAGCTTATTCATTTTGGCCTCTAGATTACTGGGTTGCTTCACAAACACCTTTCTGATGGTGGTCAAAATTTACAATTTTGTAGATTGTGCAACTTTTTATCATTGCTAGGGATGAATGATGTTCCCTAGAGCTTTTATATCCTAAGTAGATGATTATGCTACAGTGAATTTAACTGTAATTAGTGAATTCTGACTATCCTATAAATAAGTTACAAAATGATTATGACTAGACAAGAACATGGAAGGTAGGTCGTTTTTAGTAGGTGAAGTTAAGACTCACACTTCTGCAAAACAAATAGCTTGAGTTTCTAATATTGAGAGCAAACAAACAACCAAATAGCTATTTGTATTTGTAATGCCCATAAATATGCCCATAGATTATTTTTTAAAGATTTTATTTATTTACTTGACAGACAGAGATAACAAGTAGGCAGAGAGGAAGGCAGAGAGTGAGAGAGAGGAGGAAGCAGGCTCCCCATGGAGCAGAGAGCCCAATGTGGGGCTTGATCCTGAACCCCAGGATCACAACCTGAGCCGAAGGCAGAGGTTTTAACCCATTGAGCCACCCAGGTGCCCCCATAGATATGGATTTTTAAATTAGAATTCAAAAATATAAAATCTTGTCTGACAGAAAAATGTAAAATCTTCTCTGTAAAAATAAATTTATAGAGGGTTGCTTCTAAATTGATATATGAATTTATTACAAAGATATCAGTTACTGGAGTCATGGAGGAACACCATTGTGGAAGGATTGTTGGTTATGGCACAGTGTAGATGATTTGGGAAACCATCTTAACCTAATCTTGGCATTATGGATATGTGTAAAGAAACACTACTATATATGGAAGGAGCTGGATCACTAAAGAGTCATAACCCTGAGTATCCAAGCAATTTTGCTGTGGGGCACTCTTTACTGAGTTTCAGTTGAAGAGGGGAAAGTATGTTTTCTTATTATAAGGAGACTACTTGGATTGATTGGCAGAAATCTAGAAAGAATCAGGAGGAATATAAAAAGTCATGAGTGAGATGCACGTGGTAATAGGGACAATAACGTCAGTCAGAGTGACTTCACTGTAGAGCAACTATGGCTTTTGGCAGCCATTAGCAACTCTGGATGCTGACCTCTTTACTCAGGAGACAACTGCCAAAGACAGGGTTATTCAAAGATCTGCATTTTCGGGATTCTGGCCTTAAAAGAAAGGCAGAATGTGTTCTATCAATCAAATGAAGATGAGCTAATTCATCGACGTATTCAAGCACCACTGAGGATTTAAGGGTAAGGAGATCCCTAGGAAATGGTGAAATCTGTTAGTAAATCGATTGTTCCCTTAGTCATTTTAATTTGGTCATAAAATCCACCTGAATACTCAAGCCAGTGAGGTACAAAGACTCAAAGCACTGCCCACACCACAGGGTGTTTGGATTTCATGATTAAAGAATCTACACAGAGTCTAATAACCACCCTTGACATCCCTTCGGGATACAGACTGTGTTATTTATAATTGCATTTTAGTATCTAATCTGGTAACTGACACTGATAGTTTTGTCATTAAATGTTTACTGAATAAAGAATGACCATAAACTTAAAGAAAATGCGATTTGATACTTTGGCAATATTTATTAATCAGGGCTTTTTTGCTTGAATAGCTAGAGCTGAGTAAAAACATTCTATAAATGAGAATACCATCATTTATATCAGTTGTCCATGTGTTTGCTTATACAGGTAAAATATCTAAAGGTATACAAATTGTAACATTTCTAAAGCTGCTCCAATAGTAATTAAAATGGTTTAGAAGTTTAATAAATTTTCATGCCTGTTTATGGTCTGTGAATTATGGAGTATCTGTGTCAGGCCCAACAGCTCTGGAACTATTTAGAATGGTAGAATGCTATCAGATATTATCTATAGACTCATTTTACCATTGGGATCCATAGATTCTTCAGAAGTGGGAACCATAGTTTCTAGGAACAAGAAAAAATTCTATGAGAAAAACGCATTCTTAATGCACATGGTATATAGTAGCAAAGATTTCCTCACATGACTATCCACAGGGTGGTGGATAATGAGGCTAACTCAATTCAGGCACAGTCTAAGACAGGAATTGGCAAACTTCAACTTGTAGTACAATTCTACCACCAGGCTGTTTTTGTAAATACAGCTTTTGTTTTTGTTTTCATTTTTTCTTTGCTTGTTTTTTTGTTTTGTTTTGTTATTTTGAGGCAGGGGAGAGGAAGAGAGAGGATCTTAAGCAGTTTCCATGCTCAGCATGGAGCCTAATTCAGGGCTGGATCTGAGTCAAAATCAAGTCTGGCACTTAACTGATTGAGCCACCCAGTGTCCCTGTAAATAAAGTTTTATTAGAACACAGGTATGTCTATTGGTTTATATATCTTACAAGAGAAGAATTAAGTTGCAATAGAGACCATATGATTTTTAATACATAAAAATTTTTACTATCTGCCCATTTTCAGAAAACTTTTCTCATTTTTGCTCTAAGATAAACCAACTATGTTCTTGCATGTATGTGTGTGCTTTATTAACCTTAGAAATAGTTATTTTACCAGAAAAATGAATTTATTCAGGAATAGGAGAATTGTAGTTGGAGACATGTGAACTATGGGAAACCATAGGCAAGTCCAGAGAACAAAGCAGTAGAATATTTCTTTGTAGAGAAAAGGGAGGACGGTGGGAAGAGCTGCTTTGAAGGAAGATCTTGTTGGAGGAAAGCAAGAGTTCAGGGTAGTGATGGTTTCTTATTGGTTGAGTTGTGGCACTTTCTCACTGGCTGGGCTAGCCAGGAGAAATCTTCCTTTTTTGTGCTGGATAATAAAATGAACTTCCTGCCCAGGAATGTGAAGTAAGCTGCAACAGCAAGTTCATGTGTGAGAGCTCCCCCTTCAGGGTTTCCAGTATCCATTTCAAATGGGGTTTCTTTTATTCATGTTTATAATTTCTTTCTGTGCATATAGGACTTCCAGAGAGAGTGTTAAGTTCAGAGTATTAAGCTCAGAAATAATAGAGATAGACTTTGCAAGGAGGTTTTGGTGTATATGGTCCAGAAGAAACTTTGAATCTTATATGATGACATTTGAGTTAATTAATGTACAAATTTGGGTCTAAATGTTAACGTGCTCTGGTAAATACACAATGGTAATGCCTTGGGATATTTGGATTACATACTTGTAAATAAAGAAAAAAATCAGTGATTCTTAGTATCTTATAATAGATTCTGCCTTACAATGTGCTCTTTAAGAGAACTTTATGATAATTTTCTTATTACTATGAATAAAGGTTCAAGATGTTACAATGCATTTGATCAAATGTTAATAAAATGTGCTTGTGAGAGTGAATGTCTATCAGCAAAATGGAGGGGAAATGTCATCTGGACCTGGCAGAGACACTTCAGAGGAAACCAGCAATGGAGATTGCTCTAGGAGGCAGATGAGAGTATTTTTCACAACTACAGTTGAGTAAAATGAAAATGCCTAACTTTGTCCCTCTGTGGCAAAGCCTGGGGAGCTATCAATCTTGTCAATACCTGAATACTATTTTGCTGGCGGACTTTAATTACATAGGCTAGACAGCTTGCAAGGGGGGAAAAAAAAGAAAGTTGAGAATCTCTATTCTAGGGTAAATTTCCTAAGCAGTGTGTGAGAGGTGTACGCAGAAATCCTGTTGACAAAATATTTTGTGCAAGTGCCTCCCACACACAGCTTTAAAATGTTACCCCTATGTGTTTTCCATTCCTACTGCTATTCAAGTAACAAATGTCTGCAGCTTCTTAATCTGTTTCTTTCTCTCCCTTGCCCCATGACTCCTCCAAGAAACATTAGCAACTATTGCATTCATCTCCTTATGTCATTTTATGTAATTTTAAAATGATTTTAAAATTAATTTGAGAGCTAAGTTTCTCTAAGAAGTTTTCTGAAAGGTAAGTTAAAGTAAATGAACCATGAACATGTCACATTAGTATAATATGCTTTTTAAGGTGTTGAAATTCACATTTTCATTGAAAAAGTTACTTCTTTATATCTTTTGTGCATTTTAAATATTTTCAAGGAGCCTTGAGGAAACACACAGCTTGAAATTATGAAATGATAAAAATGTTTCTTTTATAAGATCTAGCATTTTAATGATGTAATCTTTCCTCAATGAATCCAGTATTTTTCTTATCTCTCTTGTTAAGTGAACCATCGTGTTGGTCAAAGTGTCTTTCTAGTTCTTGGAAGCTATCTGGAAACTGTCCACTGAAAGAGCCCCTGAAAATGCAGTAACAAGGAAATTCAGGTCATTCTTTCACTTATCGTTCACCCAATAAACTTTTATTGAACCCACGTGGTGTGTGTATTAGGAGTGCATGGTAACAAATGGAAAGAACATATAGACTATGGATTCAAGAAGCACTAGAGTGGAATTCCGCCTCTGTCCCTGCTGGCTGTATGGCTTTGGGCCCTATGTTTGACCTTCCTGAACCTCAGGTCCTTCCTATCTCATCTTCACATATATGAGGATATGAGGATTAGAGATAATAGTATGTGTACAGAACTTAAGATATGGTAGAAGCTCAGCTTAAGCAAGTTACTTCTATTCTTTTCTTTGTGGAAAGTGTTATAATGGAATGCTGGGAGAGAAAGACAGAGGCATAGTGTGGAGTGCAATCCTATATTAAGACATATCTGGATTTTAATCCATATCAGGACTTTTGGCTCTAGTGGGTCTCAAAATGACTAGGCATAACTCTGTGGTACAGAGAAAATATAAATTCTTTACACGACCTATAACTGGTTAAGTCCTTATGATGGATATGGCAGTCAGTATTAAATGTCCAAAATAATTTAGCTTTAAAGCTCAGGGTGGGCAATAACTCAAATACTCTCATTAAATCAAAATGGTTCTCAAATTGTAATGTTCATTGGAGTCACAGGGAGGGATTTAAAATGACACAGTGCTGAACATCATCTCTAGAGTTTCTGCTTCAGTAGGTCTGGGAAAGGCCTGAGACAGGCCTGACATTTTGCATCTTTAGCCAGTCCCCAGATGATGCTGATGCTACTGGTTAGGAGCTCACATGTCGAGAACTCAGCTTTAGATAATGTTTAGTCTTAAAAAAAAAAATCTTTTTTTTACTCCTGCTCTTTGAAATATTCCTATCCAGTTTATTTACAAATATTATCTATAAGAGACAAAAACATATTTGACTTAATTCTGAATATATCCTAACATTTGTATGCTATTATAATTTGATATATATTTATACAAAGTAACATCTAATGTATATTAACATTTGTGATAGTAAACCTAGGCAATGATAAAAACTTGAAGATAGTATTGAAAACTTGGGTTTATTCATATAGAACATTTAAAATACCATTTTTATCTTGACTTTATTTAAAAATTTTTTGACTTTGATTTTTATTAACTTTTAAATTCCAGTATAGTTAACATGCAGTATTATATTAATTTCAGGTGTACAAGATAGTGATTCAACAATTCTAAGCATTACTGTGCTCATCATGTTAAGTGTACTCTTTTTTTTTTTTAAAGATTTTATTTATTTATTTGACAGAGAGAGATCACAAGTAGGCAGAGAGGCAGGCAGAGAGAGAGAGGAGGAGGAAGCAGGCTCTCTGCCGGGCAGAGAGCCCAATGCGGGACTCAATCCCAGAACCCTGAGATCATGACCTGAGCTGAAGGCAGCGGTTCAACCCACTGAGCCACCCAGGTGCCCAAGTGTACTCTTTAATCCCCATTGCCTATTTAACCCATTCCCCCACCCACCTCCTCTGTAGTAACTATCAGTTTATTCTCTGTAGTTAAAAGTCTGAATGTTGGTTTGTTTTTCTTTTCCTTTGCTCATTTGTTTTGTTTCTTAAATTCCACATATGAATTAAATCATATGGTATTTATCTTTCTCTGACTGACCTATTTTGCTTAGCATTATACTCTTTAGCTCATCCATGTTTTTGCAAAAGGCAAGATTTCATTCTTTTTTATGGCTAAATAATATAACTCTGTGTGTGTGTGTGTGTGTGTGTGTGTGTGCGTGTTTATGTTCACCACATCTTTATCCATTTATCTATCAATGGACAGTTGTGCTGCTTCCATAGTTTGGTTATAGTAAATAATGTAATAAACATAGGGGTGCATGTATCTCTTCAAAAAGATTTTTTTTTAGGTTTTTTTGTTTGTTTTTTGTTTTTGTTTTTTGTAAATACCCAGTAGTCCAATTACTACATTGCAGGGAAGTCCCACTTTCAACTTTTTAGGGAAACTCCATACTGTATTCCATGGTGACTGTACCAGTTTGCATTCCCACCAAGAGAGCCTAAGGGTTTCTATTTCTCCATGTCTTCAGCAACACTTGCTGTTTCTTGGGAATTTGATTTTAGCCATTCTGACTGGTGTGAGGTGATAGCGTTACAAAATTTCAAGGTTCTTGTCTCATGGAATCGAAGAATGAATCTTGCAAACACAAAAGAGTTAGATAAAAATTTATTCAGTGAAGGTGAGAGCAGAAAGGAAAGGAAAAGCTCTCTGGAATGAGAGGGGTCTCAAATGGGTTGCCACTGAGGGCTTTTAGTGGTGGTCTTTTATTGAAAACTGACTGGGAAGCCTGTGGCCTTGAAATTCTTGTGTCATCTTGGTTTGAGTAAGGACTATTGATAACATCGTTAATGACTTTATTCTTTGAGGTTTGGTCATTTTCTGTGATGCACCGTAGCTGCCAAAGAAAAATACTCTGACCATCTAAGTCCAGGTGGTGTTTCCTGATCTCTGGTTCACTCTGCCTTTGGTCTTCTGCCTGCCAGGAATAGTTTCAGAGCTAGTCAGGGCCCCTACCTCTCCCTGTCTATACCTTAACTCTTTCCTTACTCAATATCTCATTGAAGTTTGATTTGCATTTCCCTGATATAGAGTAATTTTGAGCAAATCATCTTGTGTCTGTTAGCCATCTCTGTCTTCTTTGGAGAAATATCTGTTGATGTCTTCCCATTTTTTGATTGGATTACTTGTTTTTTGGATGTTGAGTTGTAGGAGTTATTTATATATTTTGGCTACTAACCCTTTATTGGATATGGTATTTACAAGTATCTTTCCCATTCCTTAGGTTGGCTTTGAATTTTGTTGATTATTTCCTTTGTTGTGAATGTCTTTAAAATAATATAACCTATATTTGCTTTTTTCAAGTATTATAGACCCATGACACTTAAAATGTTCATTTTTTCCCAACAAGTCTAATTATTACTTTTTATCTTTTAGTTGTGACTCTTATTCTTTTTAGCATTATTCCAGATATCTTTGAAAGCACTCTTGTAGGTTAACAATAAGATGTTCTAGGCACATTTTGATTTTATACATATCCAAAACATGGGATTCCAGTAATGTTACTGAGCAGTAGTATTAGGGATAAAAATTGTGTGCTTTAGGAGTATATATTAGTTTAGGTAATAGAACTGACAACATTTATTGAAATCATAAATTCTTATTGATATATCTATTTATTAAATCATTCTAACTTTTGAAGTCACTTCTTATCCTTTTATAATATTTTAATAGCTTATTTTTGTTTTAAATACATTTTCTATAATCTCTATCACAAGTTTTTCATTAATTTTCATCTGTTCTGCTATATTCCATCATGGAAAATAACATGATTAATTTAGAATATTACCATATTTCCTTGAATCTAAGATGCTACATATTGTATCATAAGCAAATCATGCTATAAGGATATTACATTTTAAAAACTCAGCTTCTGGGGTGCCTGGGTGGCTCAGTGGGTTAAAGCCTTTGCCTTCAGCTCCGGTCATGATCCCAGGGTCTTGGGATCGAGCTCCACATTGCTTCCTCCTCTCTCTCTCTGCCTGCCCCTCTGCCTGCTTGTGATCTCTCTCTGTCAAATAAATAAATAAAATCTTAAAAAAAAAAAAAACTCAGCTTCTATCATACACTGTACACAAAGATCACTTCAGGTATGTTGTAGGTCTAAATGTGAAAGGTAAAGTAATAGAGTTTCTACAAAAATGACTTTCATGGGGTGCCTGGGTGGCTCAGTGGGTTTTAAAGCCTCAGGTCCTGATCCCAGGGTCCTGGGATCTGGCCCAGCATCTGGCTCTCTGCTCAGCAGGGAGCCTGCTTCCTCTCTCTCTGCCTGCTTCTCTGCCTGCTTGTGATCTCCATCTGTCAAATAAGTAAATAAAATCTTAAAAAAAAAGACTTTCACATCTTGAGGTAGTAAACTATTAAGTAGAATACCAATCATTAACCATGAAAAGCTATTAATATATTGAACTACATCAAAGTTAGTATCACTATTAACAAAACAAAAAGGCAAACCACAAAGTGGGAGAGACGATTTATATTACATATAACTGAAAAGTGTTCATATCTTGAAAACATGTGAACCACTTCTCCAAACCAACAAGAAAAAAGTCAGTTCACTTGTAAAATTTTCTAAGTAGACAAAAGTTTGAACAGTTGCTTCACCCAGACACCCACCCACCCACACACACATGCAAAATCCAAGTAGCCAAGATACATATGGAGTATTTTGACTATTAGTTGTAGTTAGGGAAATGCAAAATTAATACTATAGAATTTCAGTTCAGTTCACAAGAAAGGCTAAATTCGACCGAAATACCAACTATTGGTACAGATGCCGAGCTACTAGAACTCTCGCACACTGCTGATAGGATCCTGATTTTTACAAACTCTGTGGAGAAGTATTTGGTAGTACTGTTAAAGTTAACATATGCACACTCTGACCCAACAGTTCCTCTCTTAGGTATACACTTACCAAAAATCTATACATATATGCACCAAAAGCCATGCACCAGATTATTTATAGAAGTATCATTCCTAATTCTTATGGTTTGGAAACAGTCCAGTATCCATCAACAGTAGATTGGATAAATTGTGATGTATTTATAGAACAGAATGCTAAACAACAAGGGAAATAAACTACTGGTACATAAAACAACCCAATATATTTAATAAATACAGTATTTTATGAAAGACATCAGACATAGAAGAATATATATGGTGTCTTTCCTGTTTTTGAATTTATATAATCAATGGTGGCCAAAAGTAGTTACTGGTTACTTTTGGGGAAGGGGGAGGATAGTTGGGGACATTCTAGGGCACAAGGAGGCCCTCTGGATTCCTGAGAATGTTTTATTTCATGACTTGGTTCGAAGCGTGCTCTTACTTTGTAGTAGATCATCAAGCTATATCCTTTAATTTATGCATTTTTGGATTTATACTTCAAGGAAAACTGGTTGTTGTTGAAAACCGGTATGCACAAAGTTATGTTGGAAGAACAGAGACCAAATATCTGACTTGAACATCAAGGAAATCCTCTCAGAGGGAGGATTTAAAGTCAGACTTGATTCCACAATGCATTCAAATGCAAGTATAGAAATCCCTTTCTTTAGTAGCTTAAAATAAGGGCTTTCTGTTAAGCAGAAGAAAAAACAATTTAGGAATGTATATGTCTCAATAACATCATCAGGCTAACTCAATTCTTGTCTTTTGTGTGTTTTTTGGTTTTGTTTTAATTTTTTTTTGTCCCTTTTGCTGCAAGATGGCTATTGCTTCTTTAGGGATTTAGTCTGCATTAAGAGAAGAGAAGGAAAAGAAGAGAAGGGAAAAGAGGAAAAAAGATTGCTCAACTACCAGAGCTGTTCATTCTTAGGTGTGACTATTTCTGGAATGATAAAACAGAGTGAGGCAAGGGAAAGGGGTTTGAAATGGGTGTTTAGTGAGCCAACCTATGGGACTTGCCATACATACCTGAAGGATATGTCTGTCTAATATGTTTTGGGAGGATTATTATTAGACATAATAATATGTCTAATATGTCTAATAATATGCTAATGAAAAGGTATGTGCAAATATAGATTTTTTTTTGACACTGCCTCCTACTTTAAGGAAGATCCTATGTTCTCAGAAACTTTCCCATCTCCTCATGTGTAGTGGAATTTAAGGTACACAGACAATACTTAAAGTTATGCCAATTCTCAAGGAATAAAGCCCCGCAAAAAAGTTTACTGTTAGGCAGTTAATTAAGAAACAAAGAGAAAGGTCTGGGCTCATTCAATATGTCCATTTTTTTTCCTTGTAGCTTTTTTCCTTTAATAGTTTGGCATACATGAGATTATGGGAAACAATAATTTTAGGCATCAGTTTTCTGAAGCATTCAGTAGATATTGTTTAAATAAAAAACAAACAGGGCGCCTGGGTGGCTCAGTGGGTTAAAGCCTCTGCCTTCGGCTCAGGTCATGATCCCAGGGTCTTGGGATCGAGCCCTGCATCGGGCTCTCTGCTCAGCAGGGAGCCTGCTTCCTCCTCTCTTTCTCTCTCTCTCTCTCTCTCTCTGCCTACTTGCGATCTCGCTCTGTCAAATAAATAAATAAAATCTTAAAAAAATAAAAAAATAAATAAATAGCCAGTTATTACTAGCAATGCACTGATGTGATATATCTGATGCAGTTTCACATGATTTTACATTAGGCTCAGTTGTTCCACTAAGTTGTAAGGTAATTACTATTAGTGGGGCGCCTGGGTGGCTCAGTCGTTAAGCGTCTGCCTTCTGCTCAGGTCATGATCCCAGGGTCCTGGGATCAAGCCCCACATCAGGCTTCCTGCCCAGCTGGAAGCTTGCTTCTCCCTCTTCCACTCCTCCTGCTTGTATTCCCTCTCTGTCTCTGTCTCTGTTGAATAAATAAATAAAATCTTTAAAAAAAAAAGGTAATTACTATTAATGAATTTTAAAAGGGAGAAATGCTAATGAACAAAGTTACCTGATTTTTTCCCTGGGGGGCTCATTGGATTATAAAACTTAGGTGTGGTTCTCGCTCAAAGTTCTGGCCACATAAGAGTGGGGATCTGGATATATTTCATGTAATCAGATATTTTGAAAATTCTTGTGATTAAAAAAAAAAGAACAAAAGGAAAGAAGAAAATTTCTAGAGATAACGTACCAAAACAAACAAACAAAGAAAAACAAAAACAAAGCACTAACTTTTCCAGACTTAACTAATCACAGAATGGATCCTAACCAGGGTTGGTATGAGTAACCTCTAAGAAGTGATCCTGTTCAGGGAGGTGGAGCCACCATTTAACTTTGCACATGAAATTCTTTTTCTTGGCATTGTTGCATTGTTTGAGGACTTTTAACTTTTCTTAAATTAACAGTTGAGGCAGAAGCGTTCCAACTCATGCTAAAAATGGAACCTTAAACAAAATAAAGCTCTATTCAGAATTCTAAAATAGAATCATTTTGTTCTAAGATGTTGATAATCTCATGGCAGTGACTCAAATCCAAATTAGGCAAAGAGTACATTGGTGCCGATCTTTGTACAGATGAACCTGAGGCAGAATCTGCATCATCCATGAACATGTAGGAATGCTGAGATTGGATTGTAGTTTTGCCTTGTGTACAGTATGGAATATTTTTATTCTTTCACTTCCCTTGAGCAAATGATAAACACTTTATAACTACACTCAGCCACTCAGCATATTGTAGTTTCTTCCCTTTTTTTTTTTTTTTTTTTTTTCTCATTTTATTTATTTTTTCAGCGTAACAGTATTCATTCTTTTTGCACAACACCCAGTGCTCCATGCAAAACGTGCCCTCCCCATTACCCACCACCTGTTCCCCCAACCTCCCACCCCTGACCCTTCAAAACCCTCAGGTTGCCCCAACCTCCCACCCCTGACCCTTCAAAACCGAGGGGAAGCGAACCATAAGAGACTATGGACTCTGAAAAACAACCTGAGAGTTTCTTCCCTTTTTTATTTTCCCCCAAGTTTAAGTCAAAATATCTGGCTTGCCTTTTAATCATTGAAATAGGTCTATATGTGTGAAAAGGAAGCAAAAATACAGATTTTCCATATGGCTCTTTCAGGTATAAACCACCTTTAATATAATCCCTTGTCTGGGAAAGTAAAACTAATTTGTACACTATATAAAAGGTTTTTTTTGTTTGTTTGGTTGTTTTTTTTTTTTTTTTTGTCATTAAGTCATTGCTGAGGGTGGAAAATCCCTTCTAATGGCTCATGAAGCTTGTCACAGGTAGGTGGCATTTTATGACTCACAGAATAGGAACTGTGGTGCAGATAAATTATTTCTTTGGCTATAAAATGATGCTGGTTTATTTTATACTAATAATAGGAAAGTTAATAAATGTCATTTAAGTCATTAAAACTGAAGTTTCTGATTATTGGAAACTATAATCCAACAATGTTTTGAGAGAGCGAACATTTATGGTAATCTACCAACATTGCTAATATTCCTACCATTAATGTAATCTACCATTAATTAATATTCCTTAGCAAATCTGACCTTCGTTAAACAGTGCATAACTTGTTGCATAGTTTCACTCAAACAGGAATACTCTCAACATTTGCACTTTATACTGAAGGTTCCTTCCTACACCTAAGTTCCTACATAAAATAGTTTTTAAAATAAGCCATCAACTGGGCCTAGTGTGGGTGAGAGTATTGGAAAATGGACATCTTCATATATTGCTTGTGGGAGTAAAGAAGACAACATGTCCAGAGGGCAATGTGTATTAAAAGATGACAAGTCTTTGAACTAGAGTCTAATTCTAGGAGTCTGTTCCATGGAATTAGACACATGCCAAGGATGTTCATCACAATATTATTTACAATAGAAAAAAATGAAATAATTGCAATTTTCTATAAAAGGATTTTAAAGATGTTATTTCTATATAATATTATGTCACAATTAAAATTATGTAAATTTAGTTTCAATAATAGAAAATATATATAGAATTTACAAGGGGAAATGAGGATATAGAAAGCTGTATGTGGTATCTCTATTTTTGTAAAAATAAGTGTATTATAGAGGTAAATATATTTGTAGATATGTGTATATTATACACATTAAAGATATTCGATGCACTGGTTGTCACATGCAGCTAATGAATCATTGAACAGTACATCAAAAAACTAATGATGTACTATATGCAGGCTAATCGAACATAATAAAATAACTAAATAAATATAATTGATGCAAGTGAATAGAATAAAAAGAGTATTATATGAAAATACTCATCTCTGTATAGATTATTTAAAATTTCCCTGTGCTCTTATCTCTGTTTATCTTTTTCTAAGATAAATATGAATGCTTGTATAGTGAATACTAAAATCAATAAAATATACACCATTCATTGATTCCCTTCTCTATTCTTACTCTATGATGGCTCTGTCCTCTTGTAAAATTATAAGAGCAGAAAGAGCAATTTAAACAGTAAGCTATGTCTATCATATCTCCTATCTTCCACCACATGTGAGGCACCATGATTTTTTTTTATAGTACATCATTAGTTTTTTTTTAATTTTTTCCTCAGTATTTAAATTTATTTATTTTTTCAGCATAACAGTATTCATTGTTTCTGAACAACACCCAGTGCTCCATGCAATACGTGCCCTCCCTATAACCCATCACCTGTTCCCCCAACATCCCACCCCCGACCCTTCAAAACCCTCTGGTTGTTTTTCAGAGTCCATAGTCTCCTATGGTTTGCCTCCCCTTCCAATTTTTTTTTTTTTTATAAACATATAATGTATTTTTATCCCCAGGGGTACAGGTCTGTGAATCTCCAGGTTTACACACTTCACAGCCCTCATGAGAGCACATACCCTCTCCAATGTCCATAACCCCCTCTCTCTCTCCCAACACCACCTCCCCCCAGCAACCCCCAGTTTGTTTTGTGAGATTAAGAGTCACTTATGGTTTGTCTCCCTCCCAGTCCCATCTTGTTTCATTTATTCTTCTCCTGTCCCCCTAACCCCCCATGTTGCATCTCCATGTCCTCATATCAGGGAGATCATATGATAGTTGTCTTTCTCCGATTGACTTATTTCACTAAGCATGATACCCTCTAGTTCCATCCACGTCATCGCAAATGGCAAGATTTCATTTCTTTTGATGGCTGCATAGTATTCCATTGTGTATATATACCACTTCCTCTTTATCCATTCATCTGTTGATGGACATCTAGGTTCTTTCCATAGTTTGGCTATTGTAGACATTGCTGCTATAAACATTCGGGTAGACGTGCCCCATTGGATCACTGCGTTTTTATCTTTAGGGTAAATACCCAATAGTGCAATTGCTGGGTGATAGGGTAGTTCTATTTTCAACATTTTGAGGAACCTCCATGCTGTTTTCTAGAGTGGTTGCACCAGCTTGCATTCCCACCAACAATGTAGGAGGGTTCCCCTTCCTCCGCATCCTCGCCAGCATCTGTCATTTCTTGACTTGTTAATTTTAGCCATTCTGACTGGTGTGAGGTGGTATCTCATTGTGGTTTTGATTTGTATTTCCCTGATGCCGAGTGACGTGGAGCACTTTTTCACGTGTCTGTTGGCCATCTGGATGTCTTCTTTGCAGAAATGTCTGTTCATGTCCTCTGCCCATTTCTTGATTGGATTGTTTGTTCTTTGGGTGTTGAGTTTGTTAAGTTCCTTATAGATTTTGGACACCAGCCCTTTATCTGATATGTCGTTTGCAAATATCTTCTCCCATTCTGTCACTTGTTTTTTGGTTTTGTTAACTGTTTCCTTTGCTGTGCAAAAGCTTTTGATCTTGATGAAATCCCAATAGTTCATTTTTGCCCTTGCTTCCCTTGCCTTTGCCGTTGTTCCTAGGAAGATGTTGCTGCGGCTGAGGTCGAAGAGGTTGCTGCCTGCATTCTCCTCGAGGATTTTGATGGATTCCTTTCTCACATTGAGGTCCATCATCCATTTGGAGTCTATTTTCATGTGTGGTGTAAGGAAGTGGTCCAATTTCATTTTTCTGCATGTGGCTGTCCAATTTTCCCAGCACCATTTATTGAAGAGGCTGTCTTTTTTCCATTGGACATTCTTTCCTGCTTTGTCGAAGATTAGTTGACCATAGAGTTGAGGGTCTATTTCTGGGCTCTCTAGTCTGTTCCATTGATCTATGTGTCTGTTTTTGTGCTAGTACCATGCTGTCTTGATGATGACAGCTTTGTAATAGAGCTTGAGGTCCGGAATTGTGATGCCACCAACTTTGGCTTTCTTTTTCAATATTCCTTTGGCTATTCGAGGTCTTTTCTGGTTCCATATAAATTTTAGGATTATTTGCTCCATTTCTTTGAAAAAATGGATGGTATTTTGATAGGGATTGCATTAAATGTGTAGATTAGATTACTTTAGGTAGCATAGACATTTTCACAATATTTATTCTTCCAATCCAGGAGCATGGAACATTTTTCCATTTCTTTGTGTCTTCCTCAATTTCTTTCATGAGTACTTTATAGTTTTCTGCATATAGATTCTTAGCCTCTTTAGTTAGGTTTATTCCTAGGTATCTTATAGTTTTAGGTACAATTGTAAGTGGGATTGACTCCTTAATTTCTCTTTCTTCTGTCTTGTTGTTGGTGTACAGAAATGCAACTGATTTCTGTGCATTGATTTTATATCCTGACACTTTACTGAATTCCTGTACAAGTTCTAGCAGTTTTGGAGTGGAGTCTTTTGGGTTTTCCACATATAGTATCATATCATCTGCGAAGAGTGATAGTTTGACTTCTTCTTTGCCAATTTGGATGCCTTTAATTTCTTTTTGTTGTCTGATTGCTGAGGCTAGGACTTCTAGTACTATGATGAATAGCAGTGGTGATAATGGACATCCCTGCCGTGTTCCTGACCTTAACCTAAAAGCTTTCATTTTTTCTCCATTGAGAATATTTGCAGTGGGTTTTTCATAGATGGCTTTGATAATATTGAGGTATGTGCCCTCTATCCCTACACTTTGAAGAGTTTTGATCAGGAAGGGATGCTGTACTTTGTCAAATGCTTTTTCAGCATCTATTGAGAGTATCATATGGTTCTTGTTCTTTCTTTTATTCATGTGTTCTATCACATTGATTGATTTGTGGATGTTGAACCAACCCTGCAGCCCTGGAATAAATCCCACTTGATTGTGGTGAATAATCCTTTTAATGTACTGTTGAATCCTATTGGCTAGTATTTTGGCGAGAATTTTTGCATCTGTGTTCATCAAGGATATTGGTCTGTAGTTCTCTTTTTTGGTGGGATCCTTGTCTGGTTTTGGGATCAAGGTGATGCTGGCCTCATAAAATGAGTTTGGAAGTTTTCCTTCCATTTCTATTTTTGGAACAGTTTCAGGGAATAGGAATTAGTTCTTCTTTAAATGTTTGGTAGAATTACCCTGGGAAGCCGTCTGGCCCTGGGCTTTTGTTTGTTTGGAGATTTTTGATGACTGTTTCAATCTCCTTACTGGTTATGGGCCTGTTCAGGTTTTCTATTTCTTCCTGTTTCAGTTGTGGTAGTTTATATGTCTCTAGGAATGCATCCATTTCTTCCAGATTGTCAAATTTGTTGGCGTAGAGTTGCTCATAGTATGTTCTTATAATTGTTTGTATTTATTTGGTGTTAGTTGTGATCTCTCCTCTTTCATTCATGATTTTATTGATTTGGGTCCTTTCTCTTTTCTTTTTGATGAGTCTGGCCAGGGGTTTATCAATCTTATCGATTCTTTCAAAGAACCAGCTCTTAGTTTCATTGATATTTTCTATTGGTTTTTTGGTTTCTATTTCATTGATTTCTGCTCTGATCTTTATGATTTCTCTTCTCCTGCTGGGTTTAGGGTTTCTTTCTTGTTTTTTTCTCCAGCTCCTTTACGTGTAGGGTTAGGTTGTGTACTTGAGACCTTTCTTGTTTCTTGAGAAAGGCTTGTACCACTATATATTTTCCTCTCAGGACTGCCTTTGCTGTGTCCCACAGATTTTGAACCATTGTGTTTTCATTATCATTTGTTTCAATGAATTTTTTCAGTTCTTCTTTAATTTCCTGGTTGACCCATTCATTCATTAGAAGGATGCTGTTTAGTCTCCATGTATTTGGGTTCTTTCCAGCTTTCCTCTTGTGATTGAATTCTAGCTTCAGAGCATTGTGGTCTGAAAATATGCAGGGAATGATCCCAATCTTTTGATACCGGTTGAGACATGATTTGTGACCCAGGATGTGATCTATTCTGGAGAAGGTTCCATGTGCACTAGAGAAGAATGTGTATTCTGTTGCTTTGGGATGAAATGTTCTGAATATATCTGTGATGTCCATCTGGTCCAGTGTGTCATTTAAGGCCTTTATTTCCTTGTTGATCTTTTGCTTGGATGATCTGTCCATTTCAGTGAGGGGAGTGTTAAAGTCCCCTACTATTATTGTATTATTATTGATGTGTTTCTTTGATTTTGTTATTAATTGGTTGATATAGTTGGCTGCTCCCACGTTAGGGGCATAGATATTTAAAATTGTTAGATCTTGTTGGACAGACCCTTTGAGTAGGATATAGTGTCCTTCCTCATCTCTTATGATAGTCTTTGGCTTAAAATCTAATTGATCTGATATAAGGATTGCCACCCCAGCTTTCTTCTGATGCCCATTAGCATGGTAAATTGTTTTCCACCCCCTCACTTTAAATCTGGCGGTGTCTTCGCATCTAAAATGAGTTTCTTGTAGGCAACATACTGATGGGTTTTGTTTTTTTATCCATTCTGATACCCTGTGTCTTTTGATTGGGGCATTTAGCCCATTAACATTCAGGGTAACTATTGAGAGATATGAATTTAGTGCCATTATTAGTCTGTAAGGTGACTGTTACTGTATATTGTCTCTGTACCTTTCTGATCTACTACTTTTAGGCTCTCTCTTTGCTTAGAGGACCCCTTTCAATATTTCCTGTAGAGCTGGTTTGGTGTTTGCAAATTCTTTCAGTTTTTGTTTGTCCTGGAAGGTTTTTATCTCTCCTTCTATTTTCAATGATAGCCTAGCTGGATAGAGTATTCTTGGCTGCATGTTTTTCTCGTTGAGTGCTCTGAATATATCATGCCAGCTCTTTCTGGCCTGCCAGGTCTCTGTGGATAAGTCTGCCGCCAATCTAATATTTTTACCATTGTATGTTATAGACTTCTTTTCCCGGGCTGCTTTCAGGATTTTCTCTTTTCACTAAGACTTGTAAATTTTACTACTAGGTGACGGGGTGTGGACCTATTCTTGTTGACTTTGAGGGGGGTTCTCTGCATCTCCTGGATTTTGATGCTTGTTCCCTTTGCCATATTAGGGAAATTCTCTCCAATAATTCTCTCCAATAGACCTTCTGCTCCCCTCTCTCTTTCTTCTTCTTCTGGAATCCCAATTATTCTAATGTTGTTTCATCTTATGGTGTCACTTATCTCTCGAATTCTCCCCTCGTGGTCCAGTAGCTGTTTGTCCCTCTTTTGCTTGGCTTCTTTATTCTCTGTCATTTGGTCTTCTATATCACTAATTCTTTCTTCTGCCTCATTGATCCTAGCAGTGAGAACCTCCATTTTTTATTGCACCTCATTAATAGCTTTTTTGATTTCTACTTGGTTAGATTTTAGTTCTTTAATTTCTCCAGAAAGTGCTTTTATATCTCCAGAGAGGGTTTCTCTAATATCTTCCATGCCTTTTTCAAGCCCGGCTAGAACGTTCATCCTGGCTGGATATTTTGTTGATCTTCTGGGGGAAGGGCCTGTTGTAGTGACTCTCAAGTGTCTTTGCCTGAGGCAGGATTGCACTGCCCTTACCGGGGGCCGGACTAAGTAATCGGCTCGGGTTAGCTTTTGGGAGCTTCTGTTCCCTGAACGCTTTCCGTAGAGTTCCGGAGGACGGGAATGAAAATGGCGGCCTCCTAGTCTCCGGCCCGGAGGAGCCGAGAGCCCGGGGCCCCACTCCTCAGTGTGCCCCCAGAGGACAGCACCCAATCACTCCCGTATCCCCAGCCTCCAGACGTGCTCCGAGCTCACCCAGCCCGCGACCAGTTCAAGGTAACCCCGAGCTGAGAGTTCAGTCCTCGGCTCTGTCTCTGTAGCCGGCTTCTCTGTTCTAATACCTGTGAGCTCTGTGACACTCCGACACCCCTGATCCTTCTGTGACCCTGGGAGACCTGGGGCCACGCTGACCCCGCATGGGCTTCACCCTGGTTTAGCCTGTGGAGCAATGTCCCTCAGTGGAACAGACTTTTAAAAGTCCTGATTTTGTGCTCCATTGCTCCGCCACTTGCCGGGAGCCGGCCCCTCCCCCTGTGGTTTATCTTCCCGTCCTTTTAGATTCACTTCTCCGCCAGTCCTACCTTTCAGAACGTGGTTGATTTTCTGTTTCTAGAATTGCTGTTCTTCTTCTCTTCGATCTCCCGTTGGATTTGTAGGTGTTTGCAATGGTTAGATAAGCTATGGAGCTGATCTCCTGCTACCTGATGTAGTCTCAGTCTGCTACTTCTCCGCCATCCTGACTCCTCCGGCACCATGATTTTTATCTATCCACCCTTCCCTACTTCCACACACCCAGATGCAACCCATTTAGGGCTTTGACTGCAGGTGGAAGAGCAGAACTTTGGGTTTCTTATTAGTGACCTCTCAATATCTCTCTGATCTTTTTCCTTCCAATTTTTGGCTGAATTTTCCCTTTCTTTTTAGTTTGAAAGCTGTTCTTTCACTATTATCCATCTTTATCCATGTGGGAAAGGGCATGCAAAGTTTAAAACTGTGATACTAGCAAGCCAGATTTTTCCATTGCAGGTCTAGAACTTCATGAGAAACCTCTCCTTCACTCTATTTCCTCACCTTATGGAAATGTTAGAAAGGACTTTCCAAGCCCAAGACTCAGAGGACTCTTGCCCCTAAGATATAGAGGGACTCTAAAGAGGAGTCAGACAAAGCCTTTGGAGGGCTTTCCACTTCCTTTAAGGCTTTCCACCAATGTAGACAATGGAATATCACTGACCATGCTCCTGAACTAATTTGAAAAGAGGTTATACAGGAAATGAGGACAAAGGGAGACCCCAAAAGTTGGTGGTTAATAATACAAGATATGTGTTAGGCCTACATGGATTGGATTTCTAATTCTGCCATTTACAGCTGAACAATAGGGCTAATCACTTAGGCTCAAACTGGCATAAAAATACCTATTCAAGTACACCTGGATGGCTCCAGTCATGATCACAGAGTTCTGGGATCAAGCCTCACAATTGAACTGCACATCAGGCTCCCTGCGCAGCCGGAAGACTGCTTCTCCCTCTACCCTTCACCCCTCTCATGCTTGCACGCTGTCTCTCTCTCTCTCGCTCTCTCTGTCTCTCTCTCTTCTCTAATAAAAAAAAAATCTTTGAAAAAAATACCTATTGAATTGTTATTAATGTGAGGGTAACATAGTATATACAATATGATTAGAGTAATACCTAGCATATAGTAAGAGCACAAAAATGCTAGTTTATAGTGATAGTGATTATCCATGTGTTTTGTCATCAGATAGAATCCATTTTAGAAAATAGAGGCAGAGAACTCGGTTAGAAAACACAACAGTGGCTACTGGTGTTATTCACACATAAGTGCAACCACAATAGTTTATTGTTCCATATTTCCATGTATAAATGCCCCATCTGTAACTTATAAATCTGATCATACTACATGTGTAAGCTCTACAGTTGGTTCAAAAGTGAAACAAAATAAAATAAGATAGACACCCAACACAGATTTCTACTTACCTATGTAAAGGGTTAGGCTGCTTACTCCAAATCAGGACTACTGAATCTCAGTTCAGATTTCTTCAAGTTTCAATTGGCATCTTCTTATTGAATCTTTCTTTCATCAGGCTTCATCCTCTGTGATAGTAGTTGCATTTATGAGTATTTAATTTAGATGATAAATATCTGTATAACAGCTCTTCTTACCTTGATCCAAAGGTTTCATTCTTAAAGTCGGATTCATGTTTTTGTTAACATGTCTGTTTCTCATTTCTTCCATTTTTGCAATTAGTACCATTCTTTTAACATTTTTTTCTGTGCTAGACCCTGCTATCTCCTTGTCTCAACAGTAGCTGTGGGATTTTGGCCCACACAATGCAGAGCACATAGTCTTTTATTGTTATTAACTGTAACATAATTGAGTACAGTATGCATCTCACTAAGAATAGAAGTTATTTAGATCTTTTACTCTATGTAGTTTAAAAAAAATTATTTTTCAAGTATTTTATTTGCATTTACTAAATTTTAAAATTCCAAAGCTTTATACCTCTGTTTTATTCATTTAATGTTCATGAAAAACAAAGATAAACACAGCCTTAAAATAATTATTTTTTTTTCAGAGGATTTGGCCATAGCAGTCACAAGATGTAAAAGATTTCAATTTATCTTATGTTTATAAATTTTACTGACCATTCTGTTTCTTTTTTCCTGAGAAATGAAGCTACTTAAATGATTCACTGTAGTAGTTATCCATTTTAACAAATTGCCACAAATTATGTAGTTTAAAACAAAAATGTATTCTCTCTAGTTCTGGAGACTAGAAGTCTGAAATCAAGGTATCAGCAGGGCCTGGTCCCTCTGAAGGCTCTAGGAAAAATCCTTCCTTGCCTCTCTCTTTATGGCCTTAATCCATATGTGTTTCTCTGTATCTCTATGGCTCTCTCTTATTCCTTACACAGGAATATGAATACTAGTCACTGGATTTATGGTCTGCCCTATTCCATTATGACCTTGTTTTACCTAATTACATCTGAAGAACCACCCCCCCCCCCCCCAAAAAACACACAACTCACATTCACAGGGATTGGGGAATTAAACCTACTTTCTAGAGACAAAATTCATCCCATAGCACTCACATGACATTTTATACCTGAATTAAAGCATTTAAATTGTAATTACTAGTTTAGGAGGTCTTTATTCCTTTTTCCTTTTCCCACCATCCCCTACTGCCCAGTCCTCAAGGACAAGCTTCATTTCTTAATGTTTTATATATCTCTCTGCATTAGCATGTTGCTGAACACATTAACTCAATTCCGTTTATAATGTGAGAGTTATGAAGGAAGAAAGAGTTCATTTACACCAGTGATTTGCAAAACGTTCTGGTCATCAGCAATGCTGTGCAACCTTTGAATAAAAGTTGTGGGTTTCTCCACTAGAAATTCTGATCCATTGAATAATTATGGGTCCAGTAATCTGTATTACTGACAATTTGCTGAGGTGATTCAACTTTTTTGTCCAGCATGGAAAATACTCTAGGCTTTGTGATTGTAGTCAAATAATAGTGGAACCACACAGGGGAGTTGTCCCCCATTTCTCATGCCAATGCATGCTGTTTTACCACAGTAAGTTATTTAATTATCTTGGAGTTATTTATTCATTGGTAAGTTAAGTGATGAACATGTCTAAAATTCTGACTCTGCTGTTCAAAGTCACTGTTTGTTCTTGAAAATGTGTAGGTGTAATTGGAGGATTTCCACTTTTGGTCTTTGTAAAGAAGATAGTATGTTTGAAATGATTTCTTAAGTATCTTCTTGGCCTAGTTACTCTGAAATTATAAGAAAAGCATCAATGGTGGTTATCTTTAAAAAAAAAAATAAAAAGACTTATCTGCACTGTCCAGTATGAGCCTGGAGACAGAGAGCAGGTGTGCAAGGGAGGTGGCGTGGACGCTGGAGCCCTGAGGGGCCTTGTGCCCTATGAGAGACCCCTGAGGAGCCAACTCCAGCTCCCGCTGCTCTTCATCACTCGCTCGAGATCAAGGTGTTTTCAAGCCCCATCCAGGCAAAGAAAGTAAATTTGCAAGCATTAGGCCCAATTCACCTTATAAAAACTCCCGTGCAAGTTTGAGAAATGCTAGGACAAAAGCCAGTGGTGTTACCAGATTTTAGGTTTATAAATAGACTTGGAATTCATTTTTCATATGACCTTGGAAAAGCATTCTTGTGTTCGGTTGAGTTTTGCGCTGTTAAAGGGCTTTTATTTGTGAACTTCAGAGTCTTTAATCTTTCTGATTTTGTATATATGCATGTGTGTTTGTTTCCCCTGACTTGACATGTGCTCATCTCATGTGTGGAGTTTGTAGAACTGAATAGCCAGATGACCAGGCTATTTCATTAACTTATTTTTTTTGAACATTTCCAAATTAAAGTAATTTTGTAGTGAAAAAAAAAGAGAGAGAGAGAGAGAGTGAAAGCAAGAGAGAATACAGAGGGAGAAGAAGAGGCAGACTCAACTTTGAACAGAGAGCCCAATGCAGGGCTCCATTTCAGGACCCAGAGATCATGACTTGAACCGAAGGCAGACAACTGAACTGACTGAGCCGCCAGGCATCCCAGCCGTGGTTATCTTTGAATGAGTGATGGAAGAATAGATGGTTTCTTTTCATTATATTTCACATTTGTATAATGGCATATATTATCTTTATAATGGAAAGTTATTAATACATATTCTAGTTTTAATGAGCAAAGGTTAAATACCAAGAAGAGAAATGTAAGAAATCAAGTGCTACTAAAATAGTAATAATAATAATAATAATAATAATAATAATAATAAACAACTGAAGGAAAAAAAATCAGAACTGCATGTGCAGTTCAAAATAGGGGAGCAAAACTGATATAACATGGGAGGTATTTTGGGCCTTTCTTTTCATTTTTATACCATGTGTAAGATCTTTGATTTTTAAATTTTTACTAGAAAATGGTGTTTTCTCTTAAAAAGTTTTTAAGGTGAGGCTTGTTTAAAATTAGAATATTTTGAATTCGTACAACCCACAGAAAATGGGTAAAATAATGAAACTGTCATACTGGGGGAGACATTGTCAGCAGCAGTGTCAGAAGGTGGGCGTTCTCAGATGAACAAACAGGGATAAGAAAACTGGGATAGAAGTCCTTACACCTTATTCTTTGAAGACTAACAAATGGAAAATGTCTGTTCATCAAGTATATACTTCTCTATTTTTACACACATATTTATAAACTGACAGTTGGAAATCTTACAATAAGAATTTAGCTTTTCTGTTTCAAAATTCAAAATGTGAAATTTCTTCCTTAGAAGAAATCAAACCCAGGAGAAAGGATACTGGCGGGGGTGGGGACAGACATTGACAAGAAAGCCAATTTGGTATTTGAAGATTTTATTATTTCCTTTGATTTCGTAAGAGGTTTTATCCTGAGAGGGAAAGTCAAAATGCACAACTTCAAAATGAATGGGAGCATTTGCCTTTGTGAATTCATAGATAGTGCTTCAGTAGCCAGATGATTCATACAAAAATGACTGAGGTCCTAATTTTGACTGCATGGAAAAAATAGATTATTTAGGTGATGTGAATAATTGAGATCATGCCTTAAATTTTGGAGTAACAACTGGAAAAGCTACTTAACTCATTATGTTATCTTCTTAGTGCTTGATTTATATCTCAAATCAGAATTCTTCATAATTGACCAGGAAGTGATATAGAAAGACTTAGAAATAGAATTTTCTTATAAATGTACATTTAACGCTTTTATGGCCGTGCTTGGATATATGACCACTTGAGAAGGCTAGTATGCACAACCTATTTTCTAAGAATTTCTAGACTACTTTCCTGGGTTGCCTAGCAACCAGAAATCTTCAGCATTCAAGAGTTGTCTTCCCCTGGTGAAATGTCAGTACCCTTATGAATAAGTCCTAAGTGATGTCCTTCAAATTAGGGTTAATTTCATTCAGGGAGTGAAATAGTTTCTACAGAAGTAGACTTAACTCATGAAAATTCAGAGACAAAATTACAGATGGATTCAACAAACTAGGGGAAGACCTGGAGGCCACTAAAGCAGCATTATAATGAACCAGGAAAAGGATATTGGTATTTGGAGCCCTTGTAGGTTTAGAAATCTCAATAGTGAAGAATTGTTTGTTCATGTTGTAGTGTGCTTATCTCATTGACAGCAAAGGTAGAGAAGTTTCTATACCATAAACTGAGTAGATATTTCTTTCTTTTTAGCTATTTTTAACACATGCTATAATCTCTAATAGCAGAAAATCTGTTTTTATGGTGTTTACACATCCAATCCACTACCAGATTCTCTTGATTTGCTATTTCTCCTTACCCTCATCATCATTAATACTGCAATCTGTGTAATAAGACTTCTCTTTTAGACTTCCAGAATAACTTTCTGACCTGTCTGCCCATATCCAGACTTTCTTCTACTAATCTATTCTTTAGACTACACAGGTTTTTGAAGTGCAAATTTAATTACATCAGTCCCTATCTTCACATACTTAAAATCTTGAAAGTTTTTCATCATTTTTAGTATAAACGTAAGTGTCTTTCACCAAGGTCCCTCTTGTTTTCCCAGTTCCCAGTTCCCAGTTCTGAAGAGCTTCCTCAGTCAGTTCTTTTCAGCTTCAGGGTATCTCCATGCTTTTCTCCTCACCCAAAGTACTCTCAGAGTAATATATAATTTTTCTTTTACATCATTTACCACATCTGCAATTCTGTGTTGATTTAATGAAATAATAATTATTTTATTAGTGTCATCATCTCTTACTAGACTGGAAGTTCCGTAAAAATAGAAATAAAGTCTATTTTTAATCATCATGGACTCCTAGTTTCTAGTATACATAGCCCATAGATACTCAATAAATATTTTGTTGAATGTACAAAAAGTAAATATAGTATGTCCTTTCTCTTTTTTATCTTTTGAAAGGAAGTCTGGGATGAACACTGTAATCTACAATATCTTAACATGTCCATAAGGTAATTTTTTAACATTCTGGCTCAATGTATTTCTTTTTAACAAAATAATTAAAAATAGAGCTGAAGTGCTGAAGTTCTTATAGCTCACGAAAATATGAAAACAATTTCATCTCAATATCCCAAATAATATACATATTTTAATATTTCCCATCTGTCACACAGATAATATTAAAAGTCCCCAATGAAATACCATGCAGCCTTGAAAAGAAACACTCTATTTAAAAGCTATCCATATAGATAACTCTGTAAGTCCATTTTTATTAACAGAGATAAACCTGAATTATTTTGAGAAAAGTATACAGGGATAGTATCATGAATAAATCATTTATTTTATTCATTTTAGCTCCTAGAATTTTTAGAGATAATTTTTTGGGGGGTAGGGTGGGAAATCAATGATCCAAAGCCAAACATAATCAATGTGGGACAGGTCACTAATTAAATTTCTAAAATTACCTTCTCTATTCATATTTGGAAATTCTCCTCTGAGTTAGATGGCATTACATAAAATGAGGCAAATGAAGTGATAAACCAAAGACCCAAATTAGCAGCAGGCTTTACTGGTATTTGGAACTTGTAAATTAAAAATCACAAACCTTAATTGCATCTTTGTAGTATATAAATTAATAATATAATGATGACCTCATCTTCATGTTTAATCATACCATACTAAAATCATTTCATGATTAATTCAGTTATTTTAAGAGCTATTGGGTTTTCTTATGAATCAAAATTATTTTCATAAAGTATCAGCTTAAGATTTAATTATCTTCAGAGCTATATTTTAGCATTTATTCCACAACTGCAAGAAAATAAGTGTATCCACAACCTTCTCAAATTTAGCACATGTTTACAATTGATACGTTAATTAATTAAAGGCCATCATAGAATTTACAAATACACAATCTCCTTCATGCTTAAAGATCTCTCCTTTGCCTGACACCAGTCAGAATGGCCAAAATTAGCAAGACAGGAAACAACGTGTGTTGGAGAGGATGTGGAGAAAGGGGAACCCTCTTACACTGTTGGTGGGAATGCAAGTTAGTGCAGCCACTTTGGAGAACAGTGTGGAGACTCCTGAAGAAATTAAGAATAGAGCTTCCCTATGACCCTGCAATTGCACTGCTGGGTATTTACCCCAAAGATACAGATGTAGTGAAAAGAAGGGCCATCTGTACCCCAATGTTTATTGCAGCAATAGCTACGGTCGCCAAACTGTGGAAAGAACCAAGATGCCCTTCAACGGATGAATGGATAAGGAAGATGTGGTCCATATACACAATGGAGTATTATGCTTCCATCAGAAAGGATGAATACCCAACTTTTGTAGCAACATGGATGGGACTGGAAGAGATTATGCTGAGCGAAATAAGTCAAGCAGAGAGAGTCAAGTATCATATGGTCTCACTTATTTGTGGAGCATAACAAATAACATGGAGGACATGGGGAGATGGAGAGGAGAGGGAGTTGAGGGAAACTGGAAGGGGATATGAACCATGAGAGACTATGGACTCTGAAAAACAACCAGAGGGTTTTGAAGGGGGGTGGGGGGTGGGAGGTTGAGGAACCAGGTGGTGGGTAATAGGGAGGGCACGTACTGCATGGAGCACTGGGTGTGATGCCAAAACAATGAACACTGTTATGCTGTAAATAAACAAATAAACGAATTAAAAAAAAAAAAAAACAAGATCTCTCCTTTGATGATTAGCAGCAAATTTTGGAGCAACTTGAGTTCAACATCAGGGTGTCAGCATAATTGGGTTCTTGTGAGAGCTCTCCTCCTGGCTTGCAGATGGTTGCCTTCTAGTTGTGGGCTCACATGGCCTTTTGTAGGTGCATGGATATACAGAAAAGAACACACTCTCTCTCTTCTTCTTCTTATAAAACTTTGAGTCCTATCAAATTAAGACACCCCCCCTTATGACTTTATTTAACCTTAATTTTATCCTGAAGTCTTATCTCCAAATACAGTCACATTAGAGATGGTCTTCAACATATGAATTTTAGGAATATACAGTTCAGTCCACACAATATGGCTTAAAACTTGTGATAAGTCTGTTATATTCCAAATATTTACATGATGAAGTTTTTCTGCAATAGTTGATGGGCTGCCTGCCTGGAGCAATATTCTACACAAAGCAAGGACATTTAAAGAACATAAAATATATCTCTCTGAAATCAGTTGTTAAAGAGATTTGATCTGTAGTTTCAGCATGATGCACTCAATCATTTTTCGCCATCTTTGCAGGTTAACACAGTTGGTGAAGATATGATTCACACAGGACAAGTTTCCTGTCTTGCTGTGTTCCTATAAAGATCTGACTCAAGTGTGAGGATCCAATTTAAAACAAGCTCCTTGCTTGGATCAAGACTGAAACAGGAGAGGAGGTGGTGGCAGTTTTTGAGCTTTCTTCAGTATAAATGACTTTCATGAAATAAGTCATACCCTTTTTGAAGAGAGCTGAATCTAAGTTTGATTTAGTAGAAACTTAAAAACATGGATGTAAATTGTTAATTAATAAAGTAACGAAGCCCTCCCCAGGACTCCTGGATGGGTCAGTTGGTTAAGGGTCTGACTCTTGATTTTAGCTTAGGTCATGATCTCAGGGTTGTGGGATTGAACCCCAACAGGGTCTCTGTGCTCTGAGTGGAATCTGCTTGTCCCTCTCCTTCTGCTCCTTCACCCGTGCACACGTGCTCCCTCTCACTGTCTCTCATTCATAAATAACTAAATAAAATCTTTAAAAAAATAAAGTAATGAACCCCTATGTAGGGAAAGGCTTACAGTATATGTTATTGTATTCTGTTGGTTTCTTCCAGGGAAGCATAGCCAATACTTTTTATTTCTTCAAGCTACCACACTTGAAAGCCAAAGAGACTTGATTTTGGTTTTCCTAAAATGTTTAATGATAATATTTGAATGGAAAATATAAAATAAGAATCTTCAAAGAAGTAGATTATTACCTATCTCAAGAAAGGTTGCACAATGTCTTTAAGCTTGTATATTCCCAGCTTATTGTTGTGATTTATTTGTTTTCAGCATTCAGAAAAATGCAGGACAACATAGTCTGATAACCTAAGCCTGTTCCTTTGTGCATAAAACACAATGTGTATATGAAAACCTTTTAACTGATGGCTGTGTGGACTATCTACTCAAAAATGTTTTTTCTTAAAACACTAGAGTCGGTTGCTCTATTTAGACATGGTCTGGAATACATATTCTTGGTGAAATTTTATACTGTCCTACTGAAAACGCTAAATGTTTTCCTCACCTAAACTCTTCTTGAGGAAACTCCCTGCCCCAAATCCTGGAAATCGATTGGGTGATCTTTCCTAGCTACACTGAGAATGTGCATTAATTAACTGGGGAAATTACGCTGAGCTCATGATTGACCATATTAAAAAATATAGGAAAAATGGCCAACAGAGATAAAGAGGATTCAAAGAAAAACAGATCAGCAGCAAGAAACAGAAAGAGGAATCTGAGAGAGAGAAAGAAACAAATTTCTAATAGTGAATTTTCAGGTCCCTCACACAAGCCCTATGATGGCAAGCTTTCATTTCTTGGTCGTGAATGAATGTGCTTTTTCTATTATATACCTACAGAAACATTTATTTCTAACTTGTTTTTGTGGTTCTGTTATTTGCACCCAAACATGTCTAACTGAAGAGCTATGAAGAACATAACTCTATCTTCTGCCCTCCAAGTTCTTCATTTCTCCTTTCCACAGTTTTGTATATAAGCTTGGGAGTGAAGTAAACAAGGCCAATATAGCAATTCTGCCTTATGATATTGGAAGGCCCTATTATTACGAGAGCTCTCCCTACCTCTGACCTTGTCACTAGAGATTCTGTCTGGCCTTTCTCCAGAAGAACCTGTGGCAAAAACCAAGTTATGGTGCCAAGGCCAATTTTAGGATTTTGATACTTGGCTTGTCATTTTCATCTGTTTTTTAACCCTGGAGTTAAGTTACCCCGTGAGAGCTAAGGCAGATACTTAACAAGAATATGTAAGAGCTCTTAAACATAAAGCTATTTTTATTACTTCCCAGGTTCTGTATTAAATCACATGCAGGTTCATACCAGAAATGAATCATTGAGATTTATACCATAATTACATACTTTATATTTGTTATTGATGCAATTAGCAATATTATTAGCTGTGCTATATCATTAGTCTTTAAGGCAAATCAGCTACAGGACTAAAATTGCTATACTTTGTGTAATCTAACTTTATGTCACTATACTTGCTTTTTAATCTTCAAAGATGATGCTTATTTCCTACACATCATTCCTCAAACATTTATTATCGTCAGTGCTTACTCTGTTTTGGCTGTCAGGCCATGGGATGCTGATGAAAGAAAACGCATAAGAATTGTGACAATTACAGACTTATTCTATGGAGTTTCATTGTGATCATACCTGTCATCACATCAACCCTTTTATCCACCTCTCAAATATCACAAAGCTATTCTCTCACTTATTCTTCTTTTCTCTTTGAAACATCCATCCATCCTCCATTTTTCTGCCCTCGTTCTTAGTGAAAATATTGCTGCTTGTGTTACAAACTGAATTTTGCTAAAAACTCTCTCAAATTCCTTGATCTTCAACTTAATATACTCTCATGTTTCTGTTCGGGCTCTTTGGAGAAGAGTCCACTACTGTGTGAGTAGCTTGAGGGTAGTCATTACGATTTATTAACTATTGCATCTTTGATGCCCAACTGATGTTCTTTAAAGGCTATTTCTCAAACAAACTCTAGTAAATCTATTATTAAAACATCAAAAAACACCTCCCTGACCCTATTACTTATAGCTGCTTTTTAATTTTTCCAGTTAGCCTCAAAATCTTGATGAAAGAGACTCTCCATTGTTTCAGCTTCTACCTACTCACTCTTTTTACTATGAGAAATAAGATTCCACTTTCTTCCAACCCATGAACTCTTGCAAATACTATATAATGATTACAGGTGACAAACTGATGGTTGCTGGAAGGGGAGGGTGGGTAGAGGGGATAACTGGGTGATGGGCATTAAGGTGGGAATGTGATGTAATGAGCACTAGATGTTATATGCAACTGATGAATCACTAAACTCTACCTCTGAAACTAATAATATGCTATATGTTAATCAGTTGAATTTAAATAAAATAAAAGATTAGAGGTGACCTTTATGACTCCATAACCAGTAACTGTACCTTTGTTCTCCTGCTTCTTGGATGCACTCAGATGTTTGATATGTGAGAACCTTCTTCTTGAATCTTCTACCTGAGACTTTGCTGTTTCACAGCATATTCATGGTTTCATTTCTGATCTCCTGCAGATAATTCCCAAAGGACATCTTCAGCCCTTTTCTTCTGCCTGCATTCTTCCTGTGTTTCTCCACCAGCAATAGTGTAGATTGAACTGGATTGTGGATAACATGTAAATTCAGTGCATGCCAAATGAACTTAATCTTACACCCCAAACTGTCCTTCCTTTCCAGATAAAATTGTGTATAGCAGCTCTCACATTTCTAAGTCCTTGAACTCAAATCATAGAGTTGCCTTCCACAATTCTGTCCCTCTCCCATATACAACATCTAATATGTCACTATGTCTTTTGATTTTTCTTTTCAAAAAATCTCTGGTTTTCTATTTTTTCCCCTTCTTGTTCAATAAAGAGCCCAGGTTTTCAACACCCAGGCTTAGATAATGCTACACTGATTTTTTAATCATTGCATCATCATTATATGACTAATATTTAAACTTTTTTTTAAGATTTTATTTATTTGACAGAGAGAGATCACAAGTAGGCAGAGAGGCAGGCAGAGAGAGAGGAGGAAGCAGGCTCCCTGCTGAGCAGAGAGCCCGATGTGGGGCTCGATCCCAGGACCCTGGGATCATGACCTGAACCGATCCCAGGACCCTGGGATCATGACCTGAACCGAAGGCAGAGGCTTTAACCCACTGAGCCACCCAGGCACCCCTATATGACTAATATTTAAATGAAACTTTCAATCTGTCACTCCCTTAGTTGACTTGTCTGTGATAACAAGTCCATACTTTCTGGCTTAGATTAATATTCTGGTAAACTTACTTCACTTTACCTAGTTAGTATTTTTCTCTTTAAACACTAACTTTTAACCTCCATCCCATATAAAGTTACTTACATTCTCACATTTCCTCTCTGAACTTTTCAAATCTATACCAACTTCTTTTCCTGATTTCTAGCTTTTGCTCCTTCATTTTCCCTGTGTAATCCTACATTTCCTGTACTGTGGTACATATTTCATTAGATTTCAATTTCCTATTTATTCATCAGTCTTTCCAGACCCATAGTGCATGAGGACTTTGTTATTATGTTTCCTGCTCTATACTCACTACTTAGATTTCTGTCATTTAGCAAGTGCTCTGCATGTATTGAAAAATAAATATCCTTCTTGTGAATCACCTACAGGATCTAGTCAACTAAGTGCCACATACAATGCCCTCTATTCATCCTGACTGTTTAATTAATATACACACTTTCCTTCTTAATCATTGAATCTTAATCAGTGAATGATATTGGTTATTGTTATTGTCATAAGGTAGATTTATACTAAACACACCCATGCGTGTATTTGCTTTTTATTTCTTTTTAAAATGTCTGTAATATCATGTTGGCATAACCAAATTGCCAAAAATATCTTTAGTAATGTTTAGTTTATTAAGCATTTATCTTTAATGGTTTCAGATGAGATAGATATATTATGGTGACCGTAAGAAGATCAGCAACATTTCCCATTTGATTCTCCATCCTTGCCCTTATTAAAGGACTGGTAAAGATATTCCATAATTGTTCCTATGTTTTTTATAGTCTTATGTTAGTTGTCCTAGCATACTATTCTGTAATTATATTTTTAATTTAGGGCTTTTATGCTTGGAAATGAGTGAGGTTTTGTTAAATGAATTCATATTAAACAAGGAAGGTTGTTTTATTTATTGTTATTTTTTATTACTATTGTTATTATTACTAGGATTTTCCAGACATTCCAAGTAAGTTATTAGCTTAGATATATTATTGGGTTATTGGGATAATTTGTGTTCCTCAAATACATTTTATACAATTTGCAACAGCTAAGATAACCCAGCCCTTCTGTATTGAAATTATAGCCCAGAGAACTTTTGCTCATACATTTATACATTCATGAGTATAATACTGAGAAAAGCAAACTATGAAAAGCTTTGATTTGATATTGTACAGGTTTAAAAGTATATTTCTTATTTGGTTTGTGTACTTCTAAATTACTAAGGACAATCAACAAGTATTGTAAAATTCAGACAAAATAGTCTTTATAACAAAATCTTGGATATAATGCTAAATTCTTAAAATTACATAGTTTTTGCTAAAACAAGAGGCAGCTGATTCTGTAAGAATCTTTAAACATGTAATCTTATGCTTATGACTCTTAAAATTTTACTTAATCTTTGGTTTTGTTGGGTTTTAGGGGTGCTTGACAAGTTTTCAGAAATTCTCTAAACAGTTTCATGGATAGAAGTGTGGGAAAATGTGACTTATGCATCAACCACAGGTTAAAATAACAGAAGAAATAATGCCTCATTGCATTTTGAATGGGAAGCTGGTACTAAAAGTCTCTTTTCTGCCTAAGGCCTTCTCTTCTGTCCCTGCCACCCACTTCTGACCTATGAGTCACTGACTATTCCAACTTCATTTAAAATCTTTATTAAATTAGTTTGAATCCTAAGCTTTCTGTACTAAGAGAAATTGTGTTGGATTTTATACCTTTAAAATAAAGAATCATAGTGGAGATGGCAGAATCCTTGGCATGTTTGTATATTTGGAAATTTTGGTACATGTATCTTTGTATGGGTATGCAAGTGTGTGTGTGTGTATGTGCGTGTACACATGCTCATATGAACACAACTGATTTGACACCCTGGCCTATTATTCCTTTAGTCTAATGACGACATGCTCTATTGCTTCTTTGGGATGGAATAATAGCACTAATAATGATTAGCATTTATTGAGTGTTTATTATGTGCAAAAGTGCTATGCTAATTACTTTGTCACACTCACTAAAAAACTGTCTTCCATTCAATGGTAAGCTTAGCGTAGTTGTCTGTGTGTATCTTGTTCATTACTAATAATAACCTATTATATAATGGGCACTCAATAAACTTCAGTTGAGTAAAGGATTGAATTCCACTATATCCTTATGCAAATGAAAAAAATGAGACTGAAAGTTTGGGAACTCAAAATTCACCCTTAACTCTAAACCCCATGGGTTTAATTACATTATAATTAGATGAAAATATTCACTAGAGGCAAATATTGGACAGGATTCTCAGTTCGACTTACTAATTTCTTTGCGGGGGAAAAAGTTTCTACTAATACATAATTTTTCTCTTGTTATGAAACAGTAACCTACTAAAACATTTTCCTTAAGTATAAGGATCCACAGTGCTTTGCAACTGTTCCAGATAAACTGTGTTAATGAATGGTTTAAAAGGTTGTGGTTTCTTGTTATTGTTTTAAAAGTATTTGTTGCATTAAGTTATTTTCATTAAGATATGGAGGGCCATATGACTAGATATATTTAATAAACTTTAATAAATATACATATATATCACTTAATTTTAGAGTTACCTAATTTTGGGATTATCTCTTGAATAAAGCTATATGGAAAATGTCTACTCTTGCCTTTGACATGAATGAATAGGAGGTAAATGCCAATAAAGTCATTGTTTTTGCCCCTTTAAAAACATGAAGAATGAAATGCTTAAGAATTCAGATATATTTGTTTTCTGGAATTCCCTAGGAAATCATGCTTTCTACAATCAACACTGGAAATATATTGTGGTACATTCTTTGGATTCTCTCAAATATTCTACAGCCCTTATTTTGGTGGATAATGAAAAGCTTATCAGGAAGAAGAATTCTCATTGAAAGAAGAAAAATGTACTTCTGGAGCTTCAAAGAAGAGAAACAGCAAATGCAAAGCCTTATGTGCCAAAGCAGAGCTCCCAGCTGTGGAAAAATGGGCCAAGGGAGAATGAGATAAAAAACAAACTGGGAACCTGTGAGAAATCTGCCTTTAGATATAACAAAATGAGTGAATGAGACACAAAAGAGATACAGTGGAAGAGAGGGACATGGTACTCTTCCAAGGGGAAATGTACTGCAAGAATTTGGAGAGACAGGTTGGAAACATTTATATGAAGACTGTGCTTGAGTGTATGAATTTGGGAGTTATCAGCATATAAATCAAAACCAAAGGAACAAGAATTCATGAACACACACTGGAAGAGTGTGTAGAGCAATAAGGACAAAGAGATCTCTGAAAAATACTAAAAATAACATCTGTTGTGGTTTAGATAAAAGTTTGATTCCCACTTCAAAAAGAAATAAGCTCACAACAAGGACTTGTGGTTATCCAGAAAATGGCTCAATTCTCTAAATTATTTAAGAAGTGGCTTTTATTATAAAAATAATTGTCATTTTGGAAAATTTGGGACATGAAGAAAAGTAAAACAAAAACCAGAATCCTACTAGTCAGAGTTATGGGATATTAAACTGTTGACAAGTTTACTATGAATACTTTAATTTGTTCATGCCTATTTGTATGTAGGGACTCTGAATTTGGCCATATGATTTGTCTAGCTAATGAAAAAGTGCAAAATATGGTACAAATGGAGGCATGAAAAATGCTTGTATTGTGGGACTTGCTTACTTCCTGTCTTTGCTCTCTGAGACCACCCTATGAAAAAGCCTAGACCATCATGATGGATGATGAGGCACAGATGAGTCATCTTGGCTGAGACCTCCTAAGCCAACTAGACTTCCAACTTATGAGTGAAGCTATCTAAAGTCATCTAGACTTTGTTAAAGTTGCCCAGACCAGAAGAGTATCCCATCTAACCCCATAGTCACAAGAAAAAGCAGCATATGTTTGTTTCTTTAAGCATCTAAGTTTTGGGGAGATTTGTTATAGAGCAAGAGTCAACTGGTACTATTGCTATTAAAAGAATTAGCAAATAAAGTATATTTTACCTGTATTTAGAAGGCTTGTGTTTATCTTATCTGCAACTGGCTAGGTGAACTTGAATAATTAACTTCACCTTTCTGAACTTCAATTTCATTATCTGTAGAATATTTCTACAGATGAAGTGTAATAATAAATATAAAATTATAAGTTCTGAAACATTAGCAGTTCTTGCTTTTGCTTTTATGTTATGAAAGCATAACTTTTGTTCTAAACTGGTTTCCTATTATCAATTTAACATGATAAGAATCTTATGTGGTTTGTATTGTTATAATTTCCATTGTGATGTAACAAAACATGACCTAGAGTCCAGCGGACTGAAATATCATTATTTCTATTAATAAGAATAAATATAAAAACTCATATCGACGGGGTTTGTATCTGACATGCATTGTGTTTTATCCACTGTAGCTCATAGAAAGTTCCCAACCACTCTATGAAATAGATACTGTTAATTGTCACCACTTTTCATGTGAGGAAGCTGCCAGGACTTAGCCTCTAATTCAGGTTTATTCTGAGTTCAGAATCTGGGTTCTGAACCACTAAGTTGCTGTGTGCCAGAAATAGAGTCCACATTTCAAAGTAAAAACCAACCAAGGAAGCCCTTGGATAATTCTCAGATCACTTGAGGCATTAATCTGGCAACACTATTCACTTAGGGCTCTTTGCAGAGTGATTCCACACTCTAAAATCTACAAAGAGTGCCTGGGACAATTTAAGATGCTTTACCTATTCTCTGTAACTTAGAATCTGTGACAGATGCAAAGTACTCCCAACTCGCCTCCAATTAAGCAACACATCTTTTTTGGAAAATACAGGTTTTTTTCCTGCATGGATTTATCATTTCTTCTTAAGCTCTCTTTTCTCTCCATTTTATGGCAGGTGGCTTGTCCAGTGTTAAAATTTAAACTTCAGGGGCGCCTGGGTGGCTCAGTGGGTTGGGCCTCTGCCTTCGGCTCAAGTCATGATCTCAGGGTCCTGGGATCGAGCCCCACATCGGGTTCTCTGCTCAGCGGGGAGCCTGCTTCCCTTCCTCTCTCTCTGCTTGCCTCTCTGCCTGCTTGTGATTTCTCTGTCAAATAAATAAATAAAATCTTTTAAAAAAAATTTAAACTTCAAAATTTTCTGATTCCTAGTAGGCTTACTACCTTTTTTTTTTTAAACATAAAAGTCTCCTTTGAAACTGACCTCTGTCCTAACCCTTGCTAAGAAGTCAGATGCTACTGACTCACCTGATAGCAGATCAAAAAATGTAAATACACCAGCCTAATGGGTTATCTCAGCTTGTGTTAAAAAACTAAACTTTCATAGATTTTTCTCCTTGCCAAAATAAATACTTTTGATCTTAATGATTTCAGTTAAAGCCAAAGTAAGACAACATATAACTTATGATAATCCAGAGCCAGAAGAAAACAAAAACCACTTTAGCTTCCAGAAGCTTATACCTGTAGCTCTTTTCTCTTTTTGCACCATCGATCCCTCTAAGTTAGTCCAGGGGCAAAATTACTATGAGCATCCAAAAGTTTAAATAGAAATGACTTTTTCTTAAGGTTCGGTTATGGTGTTAGATCTGTCATAGATACTGAAGTATATACCTCAATTCTTGATTCATAAAATACCTACAGGTTAGTACTAGTAGCAAAATGTACTTTTCCTCTCTAAATACAGCTTTTAATATCATTTCTGGCTCTTCCCTGTGACAAATCTTACCAGAGGTGATGTAGATGGGGACATCACAATAAGGTACCATTTGAAAATTTGATAACTAAGTGATATTTGGATGCATTTCAGGCTTAAATTTTGAAAAAATAAACTGTAGTTAAAAGAAGCTCTGACTTTGTTATTCCTTTAGTACACATCTTTTCATAAACCAAAAGCAAGTAAAATCTGCCATAATATTTAGTTTAAAAAAAAAACCCACAAACCTTGCATATTGCCGTACACAAGTTATCAAATTTTATTTTTCTTGAACAACTCTGAGTAGCTTAGATTTTCTCATCATTTTATTCTTTTGTTTCATGTCTTACTACTCCTAACACTTGTCTGTTTATTGTTATTTAAGCTTTGGCCCAACACCATTTTGTATTGTACTTCTCTGTTTTGCTGGCTTTCTTGTCTTCAAGAGTTTGACTTCCTCAAAGGTGGAGATTGTGATTGGCTCTCTGCTATCAGTACCCAATTATGGGATTTATATATGGTGGGTCTTAAATATATTGAATAAATGCATCATTTTATGATGCAGCTGACTCTCCCTTTCTCTTTGTGTTTTCTGTTGTTTTCTTTAACCTTTCTCTCACCTCACTCTTCAGTCTTTAAATCTACCTGGGATCATAACATGTCTAAGGCCCAGTGTTTGGTTCTCATGTAAAGGCCTAATGCTTCTGTCCTCAAAGTTCCCAGAAGAATAATTACTCTTTGCTCAGATCCTTGCACAACAGGTTAATTATTATGTTTCCTTCTTCTCCAGCTAGTACTTCCAGATCTTTAAGTAACTCACTTCCCTTATTTTTCTAGCAGGTTCCAAAGCACAGATGAGAAAGAAGAACCAAAGCTGAAGTTAAGCAATCTGATGGCCATCCCAGCAAAGTAAGTTTCATGCTTCCTGATACTTCACTGGAGCAAAATTTATGGTCGACAGGTAGTTTCTCTATCATGGGATTAACTCTTGGCCTTGAGCCCAAGGAACAATCAACAGTGTAAATGTGCATCAGCTGTTAGCTGTGCTTTGCCTTACATGTCAGTAGTCTATTTGTTCTGGTTGTCCAGCTGCTGGTCTGCCACTTAGCAGGCTCACACCAACATGGTGTTAACCAATTTGCTTCCCCCTCATCTGGTTCTGGAAATTGATCCATGCATATCTGATTAATCACTTCAAACAAACCTCTGATCAAGGGACTTGAGAACTACAGGTGGCCATTTCAGGTGGAGGAAACAAAAGACCTTGTGGAGATGGTTTCTTTAGAATCAACACAGAACCCAGTTTAATATTACTTGCATCTGATTTCTCACACACAGCATGTGTTAATTCATATTTTGCTGTGATTAGATTTACCTCACCTGGTAAGGACTAAATGTGTGCACTTTGGCATTGTGCTAAATATATTATCATTTATTTTTTCAAAATAACCCTATGAAGAAAAGAGACATACAGTTCCCACATTATAAATAAGAAAGAGACTTTGTAAAGTAAAGCCACTTTCTGGTGGTCACACAATTATTAAGTCATAGAACCGGAAAAATGACCAATTTCATTTGGTGCTAAAGTCTGTATTTCTTTAACCCTATGTTAGTATGTCTGTGAGGGCTATGGAAACTGGCTGGTACATGGGGCATTTTGGAAAGAGTTCCAGATTTGCAACTGAAAATTGCATTTTGTTTTGGCTCATATTTAGTTGCCTAATTTCACCTACAACAAGTCACTTGACTTCCCTAGAATTCTGCTATAACACACCATTTGGAGCTTTTTATGAAATGAAATCTGGATGCAATTCAGTTTTATTTTTTAAGAACTCTGGTTATGAGAAATTCTGGTTGGCTTGATTGACTACATTTGTATGTTTTTATTGAATAGAAATGGAATCAGGGTTGCTATTAACATAGCACTTGGAATTATTTGCAATCTGATGGCAGCAGTGTACTTCACGCTCGTCTCTACTTTTGGATCTTAATTTTCCCAGTAAACATCTTATTGAAGATACTGAATTGTTCACTATATACTCAAATATGCTGTTATCTTTTATGCCTCTGAATTTTTCCATAAATTCTTCCTTACTCTAGGCAAATCACTTAAAACAATGTTAACAGTGTTGCAACAAAGTGAGAGTTACTGTAATGTTGTTATTAATATTATTTTATTCCTGGAAAACTGCTCTTCAACTTTCAAGAGTTAGTTAAGATATTGTTTTATCTGTGACTCTGTGTATTAGTAAGAAATTGTATCGTATGTCATAGAAGTCCAACTCAAGATGACTTAATGCAATAAACAAAAAATATATAAATAATAGAGGGATTTTGTTGATTCATATAACTGAGATATCCAGGAATGAATCAAATCCATCAGTATTTTGGGGTCTCCAGCAATCTCTCTCTGTTAGTTTCTGCTCTTCCTCATTTGCTTCATTTCCTTAGTCTCATGAAGTGACAGTAGGACTGGTACAATACTCAGCCTGCAAAGTTCATAACAAGCACAAAAACAAAGTGTTCTTTCTTTTTTTTTTTTAAGATTTTTTTATGTATTTATTTGACAGAGAGAGATCATAAGTAGGCAGAGAGGCAGACAGAGAGAGTGAGAGGGAAGCAGGCTCCCTGCCGAGCAGAGAGCCTGATGTGGGACTCAATCCCAGGACCCTGAGATCATGACCTGAGCTGAAGGCAGCGGCTTAAACCACTGAGCCACCCAGGCGCCCCAAAGTGTTCTTTCTTGCAACTCTTACAAAGGCTCTTAGATTTATTCTGATCGCATCCATTTGTATCCCATATCTGTTCATAAAGCAATCACTGTGGCCTGTGAGAAGAAAGGATATATACTTTCCAGGCATAGATCAAAAGTCTACTTTCAAACAAGTTGTTCTACCAAGCAGCACACTTTTTTTTTTTTTTTTTACACCCTCCCCTATCCAGTCTGTGAATTTATTCAGTGCTGGAACTGTGTTTCGTGCTCTCATTCACTGCTGGAGATTATGCTAATGGCAGGCACATAGTTGATTCTCAATAAATGTTGAGTGGGTGGGTTCATGGACTTGTGAAAGACAGGTGTCTGAAAGACCTTGGCAGTGTAGTGAAGCAGTCAGTCTGATTCAACTAATATTAATAAACCACCTGTAATGTTCCAGGAAACAAACTGTTAAGAAAAGAGCAGTGAATAAGAGAAATCACCTCTATTCTCCTGGAGTTTGCAGTCTGCTGTAGAAAGCCAACTAGCAATTATAAATAAATAGCATTATAATAGAGACTGAAAGGGCTTTGGGGAGTTTGGGAGAAAACTGACTAATCTAGATTAAGGATCTAGGGAAACTTCTTGTCAGGTTCACCTTTAAGCTGAACCCTGCGGGGATGAATACATTAGGGTAAAAAACAGTTGAGGACCAGCAGTGTAAGAAATGAAAGAAATTCCTAACGGTGGTCAGGATGAAGGTGTTTTAGGCTGGAAAGGAGCTTGAAAATAATTTCTAGCATTGTGTGTCCTATCCTAGGAGAAATAGAAACCCTTTGAAAGCATCATATCTGACTTTTATGGTAGTAACTATATCAAAGACAGATACATACAAAGTTGTGTGCTATCTGGAGAGGAGTTTGCAAAAGTTACGTGTTTTCTGCACTTTGAAGAAAAAGAAGTTTTCATCACAAAATGAGTAATAGTAAGACATCAATGCAGTAGCATGTTGATGCAAAGAGCTCATGCTGTTCTGGTTTGGTAGACTTTGAATATGTGTTTGCAGGATACTATGTGTTGAGTGTGCTGGAGATGAGCTAGAAAGGTAGTTAGCTGACAGTATGTGAACCACCTTTGTTTTCCACTTTGAAGAATCTGAATTTTATCTTATAGTCAGTGGGGACTCTTTTAAATAGTGGTTATTCTCCTCAGGTTTTCTCAGTTGTGTCTTAAAGTAAATTCTGGAACTTCCAAAGATAAAGATTAATAAATATAGGCCTCAACTATTTTTTAATTAGTTGGAAAGACCAACAAAAGAATTTATACAGAAAATTATTCAGATTAAGATACTGCAATGTTCCTTGAAATTTCTCATAACATAGATCACGAAATTGCTGACCTTCAAAAGACCACATCTGACGTCACACAGTAGTCCTAAAATAACTCTTTGCTTCATAGTTTTATTGCACAATACATTTTCTTTGCACTCACACTGTAGAAGTTCACTGTTGCTTTGTAGGCAGCTGCCCTTTCCCTTTACAAGGGAAAGTAACATTTTATCATCTACCAAAGATCATTGTTGAGGAAGTAAGTATTATCACTCTGCCAATGGCCTATTTTAACTACCTTCTTTGGGTAGTAATCAGAAACAGGCCGAATAAAAAGAACAGAAGGTATTTCAAACAGATCTGTTTATAGTACATAGAAAGCAAGAAAAGTAACTGTCTTGACTCTGTTGGTTTATTATTATACAGTAGAATAACATGTTCTTGAAAAGTTCTTGAAAAGGAGTAGATTGCAAATATCACTTGCTAAATTATCCAGAAACATGGAAACTATATCGGTACGATTTAAATTTTTCCCATATATTAAACTTATTAAGTACCTTTACAAATCTCATTTCTTAGAGACAGCTGTGTTAAAAATAGCTCACACAAGAATCAAAGTTTCGCTGTAGGCATCAGCTTCTTTCTGAACTTACATCCTAGATACCTACTCCTGCTTGTTTCCTCAATCACCATCCAGGCATAACACTTTATCTGTTCTTAAACAACTCAGTTTATACCAATCATAAATTGTTACCTGTCAGTGCCATCTCCCCTGACTCCTGGATAGGGATTTGCTATAATACATGAAAAAAAGTGCAATAATTTTGAGCAGTATTTTTTCATGATTATGTTTTGGTTTAAGAAAGACAGTTCTGATGAAAGTGGTCTGGATGCATTAAAATGTATAACTAGTGGACTGCTATTGTAATAATATGTGTAAAAATGGTGAAGGCATTAGCCAGGAGACAGTGAGAATGTTATAGCTTACACACACACAGCATATGGAATTTGTAGAGCTGATTTCTATAGTAAATGAGGAAGAAGAAGAAAGAAACAAGTAGCAAAAATAGGTAAGAATGTGGACAGTGGAAGGATATTGACTTAACACATAGAAAAGGAAGTACATTTGGGATAGGGAAATATAATGAAAAAGTGTTAGATATATTCACATTAAGATGCTTTGGGGGATATCTAAGGTGGGTATATAATAGGCAAAAAAAAAAAAAATGTGTCAGCAACCCTAGAACTATAGAATGAGATTTGATAATCCTCAGTATATGGGTAGACAACTTTTGAGCCCATGGGGATGTATATAACAGGGGGAGTTTGTGGAACAGGAAGCATAGAGACCCAAGAACAGATGCAAGAGTTCTGGTCACCTTTGAATATTTATTATTGGCCAGTTCTAGGCTAAGCTTTAAAGATGCTGTGGTAAAAACTACAGGCATGATTCCTCCTTCAAAGAACTTGGTATCTAGTTCAGGAGACAAGTTCTTAAAATTATGTTCATTGTAACTTATTTATAAGTTTTTTTTTATATATTTTATTTGTTTATTTGACAGAGATCACAAGTAGGCAGAGAGGCAGGCAGAGAGAGAGGAGGAAACAGGCTCTCCGCCGAGCAGAGAGCCCGATGCGGGACTCAATCCCAGGACCCTGAGACCATGACCCGAGCTGAAGACAGAGGCCTCAACCCACTGAGCCACCCAGGCGCCCTTAGTGCCATCACCATTAAAAGAAAATTCCAGTATGCTATGAGAGGAGCTAGCTGGAGAAAGTGACCAAGGTAGAAGAGAGTGAAAGATACATGGGCAGTTGTTTATTCCAGGGCAGTTCCTGTTCTTCCTTTCTTAATAGGGAACCATTGTTTTTGGTCACTTATATTTCCTTCACTTTATGACATTCATTTTAATTTGCTTAAATATATCCTCAAGTAAAAATAAAATGAGTGAATTATGGATAATTTTGTATTGTCCACATCTTGATTGAAATTCTGACGACATAATGTTTCTAAGTCAAAAAATTTACTCTCAGAACTCTGACCATGTTTGAATTCAGTTCTGCTAATGATAATTTCAATGTTAATATGATTCTTACTCCATTACATGTAATCTTCATCTATTTCTCCCTTTCCTTGTTCTATTGTAAATCTTTAGTAGTTTCTCTTTGTTTATGGTATACTAAAATTTTACAACAACATGGTTAGAGTGTTTGACATTTTCCTCTCACAGCAATCTATGTATTTTGATGCTTTGAATTTGTAGTGTTATTTTTTTTTCTTACAACTGCGGGATATTTTTTAGCTTGTTCTATTGGTTATTTTCCTTTTCTGTTGTCTTTATTTGTGAATACCTTTGGGATAGAGGTCCTTCATTGATTCCATTTCTTTGGATTTCTCTACTTTGTCTTTTAGGACTATTTTTATGCTTTTTATTTAATTTTTTTCTTGAAACTTTTTTCAATCCATTGAATATTTGGTGCCTTCAAAAGTCTGTGCTACAGAGATATAGGTTGAAGCACAATATTCACCTATGGCTAAACTTAAACCATTACCCAAACCAGTGAAGATTTTTATGGTCCTCTGTTCACATCTGTTTTCCCTGTAAAGTCAACGACTACTAATTTTTAAAAATAAAGCTCTTGCTTTTATTTGTAGTTTTACCAAATTCTAAATAATAGATGGTTTAGTTGTGCATGTTCTTAAACCCTTAGGAGATGGAGTCCAAAATGACAGCATGGGTAAAAATCCAACTTACATCCTCCCAAGGGTATACCAAATCTACAGCTTTAGTTTTGAAAAAGACCTGAAAAATAGCTGAATGGCAGCTTCACAAAAAATGATTGCAAAAGCAGGGCATGCTGAGATGGGTAGGAGAGGCAGAGATGATGTGGTCTTGCCTAAAACTTGCACATTGGCATCGTGACCCACAATAAGAAGGAATCTCACAAATATGGAGCTTAGTAGAGACAAGCCCCCAAATGTCTAGTTTTGAAAACCAATAGGGCTATGTCTAGGAGATGTAAAGGGCTGTAGGGAACTAAGATACTATTCTTAAAGGGCTTGCATGCAGATTCACTTGCCCCAGTGCACAGGGCAAAAGTAGTAGTTCAAAAAGTGCCTGGACAATATGTAAGGGACATTCATTTGTTAATTTTAAAGTAACTGTCTAAGGGGCAGGAGTCTCTCTCTAGGGGTGGAGGCACTGACAGGGGCAATTTTTGTGCTTTGCTTTTATGTTGCTATCACCAGAACGTATACAGAGTCCCTGCACTCTCCTGCTGCCCATCTAAAGCCAGCAGGTATGCTGTCTCAAAGTATTATATTTCATCTTCCAAAGATGACCTATAAATAGCCAATAGGCATATGAAAAATGCTCAGTATCACACTAATCATCATGAAAATACATATTAAAACCAATAGCCAAGATATGGAGACAATCTAAGTGCCCATCAGTGGATGAATATAGAAGTGTATATACATACACATACACATATATATGTGTCCCCCACCCACCACCCCTCCAGGAACCCTCAGTTTGTTCTCTATAGTTAAGAGTCTTTTAGAGTTTGCCTCCCTCTGTTTTTTGTCTTATTTTAATTTTCTTTTCTTTCCTCTATGTTCATCTGTTTTCTTAAATTCCCCACTTGAGTAAAATCATATGGTATTTGTCTTTTTCTGACTGATTTATTTTGCTTAGCGTAATACATTCTAAGCCATTCATGTTCTTGCAAAAGGCAAGATTTCGTTCTTTTGATGGTTGAATAATATTCAACTGTATATGTATTCATTCATCAGTCAATGGACGTTTGGTCTCTTTCCATAATTTGACTATTGTTGATAGATTGCTATAAACATTGGGGTGCATGTGCTCCTTCAAATCAATATTTTTGTATCTTTTGGATAAATACCTAGTAGTGCAATTACTGGGTTGTAGGGTAGTTCTAATTTTGAACTTTTTGAGTACCTCCGTATTGCTTTCCAGAGTGGCTGCACCAGTTTTTCTTCCCACGAACAGTCCAAAAGGGCCCCCTTTCTCCACATCCTTGACAACATGTGTTGTTTCCTGAGTTGTTAATTTTAGCTATGCTGGCAGGTGTGAGGTAATATATCACTGGTTTTAATTTGATGTTGAGCAATTTTTCATGTGTCTGATAGCCATTTTTATGTCTTCAGAGAAATGTCTGTTCATGTTTTCTGCCCATTTCTTAACTGGATTATTTTTTTGGGTGTTCATTTTGTTGAGTTTCTTATAGATTCTGTATAATAACGCTTTATCTGATGTGTCAGTTGCAAATATCTTCTCCAATTCCATTAGTTACTTAATTTTACTGCTTGTTTCCTTTGCTGTGCAGAAGCTTTTTATCTTGATGAGGTCCCAATAGTTCATTTTTGCTTTAGTTTTCCTTGACTCCAAAGATGTGCCCAGTAAAGAAGTTGCTATAATCAGATTAAGGAGTTTACTTCCTTTTTTCTTCTCTAGGATTTTGATAGTTTCCTGTCTCACATTTAACTCTTCCATTTTGAGTCTATTTTTGTGTATGAGAAACTAGTCTAGTTTCATTCTTCTACATGTTGTCAATCAGTCTTCCCAACACCATTTACTGAAGAGACTGTCTTTTGATTTTAAGATTTTACATATTCAGGAGAGACAGAGTGTGTGTATGAGCAGTGGGGAGGAGATCCAGACTGCACTGAATGTGCAGATTGCTTCTGATAGTATAGACATTTTAATAAAATTTGTTCTTTCAACCCCTGAGCATGGAATGTTTTTCCATCTTTTGGGTCTTCTTCAATTTCATTCATAAGTGTTCTATAATTTTCAGATTACAGATCTTTTACCTCTTCAGTTAGGTTTATTCCTAGGTATCTTACAGTTTCTGGTGCAATTGTAAATGGGATTAATTCCTTGATTTCTTTTTCTGATGCTTCATTATTAGTATATAAAATGTAACAGACTACTGTATACTGATTTTATATCCTGCAACTGAAAGTTTGACTTTTTCCTTGCCAAAATGGAAGCCTTTTATCTCTTTTTGTTTGGTTGCTAAGGCTAGGACTTCCAGCAGTGTGTTGAACAACAGTGTTTAGGATGATATTAGCTATGGGTCTTTCATACATGGACTTTATGATGGTGAGGTGTATTCCTTCTATCCTTTTTTTTTTTTTTTTTTGAGGGTTTTTATCAAGAAAGGGTGCTGTATTTTCTCAAATACTTTTTTTTTTGCATTTATTGAGAGCATCATATGATTCTTACCCTTTCTTTTATTAATGTGGTGTGTCATGTTGATTTGTTTGGGATATTGAACCATCCCTGTAGCCCAGGAATAAATCCCACTTGATCATGGTGAGTAATCCTTTTAATGTACTGTTGGATCACATTAGCTAGTATCTTGTTGAGAGTTTTTATGTCTGTGTTCATCAGGGATATTGGTCTGTAATTATCCTTTTTAGTGGAGTCTTTGGTTTTGAAATAAATATAATGCTGGCCTTGTAGAATGAATTTGGAAGTTTCCTTCCATTTCTGTTTTTTGGAATAGCTTCAGAAGAGTAGGTATTAACTCTTCTTCATATGTTTGGTGGAATTCCTCTGGGAAGCAGTCCAGCCCTGGACTCTTGTTTGTTGGGAGATTTTTGGTTCCTGATGCAATTTCTTTGCTGCTTATGGGTCTGTTCAAATTTTCTATTTCTTCTATTTCAGTTTGAGAGTTTATATGTTTTTAGGAATGTATTGATTTCTTCCAAAATGCCTAAATTTTGGGCTCAATAAAAATATTAGCTATGGTTATTATAAATTAAGGACTATAGATACACCAATTTACCTTACAGAGGTGTCCCAAAATTGAAATTAAATAAATGTATTTTTAAGCCAGTTTAAAAACTGTGGACTAAGTAAAATGAAATACCATCATTTTTGTGTCGCTTTGCATACAACCATTCTCAGATAGGAAACCTTTCTTATTTCCTGTTTTCCTGAAAATTTCATTCCTAGGACAATATCTTTAGTATATGGTTATATGGTTTCTGCTTAGCTGCTTCCAGTGTAAAGAATCTCCCAACTTGTCATAGCAATCTATTCTATTACAGAATATATTAGAAAATGTTTCTTCATTTTAATTTATCATATGCTTATTCATAACATACACTAATTATTTTTAGTTCTAGTCTTATAGTCACATAAAAAATAGCAGTCAGCATGTATTCTGATTACTATTAATGCTTAGCAAACCACACCAAAACTTAGCAGTGTGAAACTGGCATTAATTTTTGCATACAGATTTGTGAGTCAGGAATTTGAGGAGTGTTTATTGAGCATGCTTTTTATTCCCTATGGTATCTGCTGAGGTCAGAGTTATCCATATGGTGTGGGCTGGTCTGGGGAGCCTAAGATGACATTATTTACATATCAGGTACATTAGTGGGGATCAATTGGACTGTCAACCTGAAAAAATATATATATATACACATGTATGTATATATATACATGTGTATATATATACACGTATGTATATATATTTTCAGGTTGACAGTCCAACCAATATATATATACACGTATATATATGTGTGTGTGTGTGTATATATCCTCTCTAGCATGGTGGTCTCAGGGTATCGTTGGACTTCTCACATGGTAACTGGCTACTCAGAGCAAACATCCCAACAGCATCAAGTTACATGGCTTTTTCTGACTTTCTCTCAGAAGCCACTTAATGCTATACTCCATTAGTCAAAGCAGTCACAAGCTCACACAGCAAGGGAACTTTGCCTTTCAATGAGAGGTGTATAAATAATGGGAGAAGGACATACTTTAATACCACTACATTTGATTTTTTAGTATGCTTCTAGCTGAGGGACCTCAGCCCTTAGAATAGAAAAAGCTCTGCATATGGCAAAGAGGTTTATAACACACTGTTTAGAATGAGTTCTAAGTTATAACCTAAGGGGCTAGAGATGACTGCCTATCAGCTGGTCCTCTTTGGAATGAATCATTTCTTGTCAGATGAGACTCTGGACAGTAGCAGCCATAATTCTTGTCTATCTACTTGATAAATGAAATCTTCAGAGCAAAACTGTTGTGGTACTGTTTTGCATATAAATAACATTCAAAAACCTGACTGGAAACAAAGCAATCTTAAGATTTCTTATGTTAACCAAATAAAAACAGGAAGTAGAGACACAGACTCATTTTTCCTAATTATAATTGCAAATACACTTGCTTAGGATTTTGCTTGTGATGTCCAGAATTTAGGAATCTCAGCAACTAAAACTGGAAATGTCTATGTCCTAAAATGTAGATCCTTTTTCCGTTATCACATAATAGAAATGACTAACAATTGTTACACCAGCTCCCTATTTTTCCCCAGGTTTCCACGAAGGCAGGCTTATTGCCAAAAAAAGATTAGTATCTTACAATGTTGGTTTGGGCTGGAATATGAAAACAAATTAAGTTGGTAACCATATAGGCATTAGAGCCCATGTTGACAGAGATCATCGGAGGTTTTTTTGTTTTGTTTTGTTTTTTGTTTTTGTTTTTGAGAAACTGAGTGGAAGCATTTTATATGACTCTTCTCATTATTAAGTGGTGGCTTAATTAAAAGAAATATCACTATTGTACTGGCTAAAATAAATCTGCAGCCAGATGGGATATGGGCTTCAACTTTGTGACTTTATTCTGGAACATTGTATTTGTAAAAAGGAAGAAGAAAAAAGAAGAAATCTCTCTTTTTTTTCAAGGCTGCATAGTGAATATCTGTGTCTCCTTCTGCCCCCACACATGTATAAACTTGCCTTCCCACCCATGAGTTGGAGAAAAGTTCTCACTGTTTGCCAGCTCTTTTAAGGACGTGTTTCTCAATAGGGTCACATACTTTTAAGTTTCAGTGGGATTCTGTGCAAGTCAAGTTGAATATGGAATATAAACCTCTGTCTAGTTGGGGAGAGAGCATACTCACTTCACTTATGCCCTTCATTAACTTTCTGAGGTAGGGTTTATTGTTTTGGAAACTCTGGGTTAATGTGAATATGGTACATGATGATTTCATTTATACAGAGTGTAATATACAAGCTATGATGCTGTGATTCCCAAACAGTATACAAATATTTAATTCATGTATATGGCTTGTGTGGTAGTCTAGGCAAGAGACATGGGAAGTGCAGAAAACTCACATTACTTGAATGCTTAGTATGTTCCAACACTTTTATTCTGTTCAATCCATTTTTTTTAAAGATTTATTTATTTGATAGATAGAGATTACAAGTAGGCAGAGTGGCAGGCAGAGAGAGAGAGAGAGGAGGAAGCAGGCTCCCAGCTAAGCAGAGAGCCCGATGCGGGGCTCGATCCCAGGACCCTGGGATCATGACCTGAGCTGAAGGCAGAGGCTTTAACCTGCTGAGCCACCCAGGTGCCCCTGTTCAATCCATTTTACAATTAGAAAACAAATCTCACAGTTGGCATAGTTTAAAAATATGTATAAGGGTGCCTCAGTGGCTCAGCAGGTTAAAGCCTCTGCCTTCGGCTCAGGTCATGGTCACAGGGTCCTGGGATTGAGCCCTACGTCAGGCTCTCTGCTCAGCGGGGAGCCTGCTTCCTCCTCTCTCTCTCTCTCTGCCTGCCTCTCTGCCTACTTGTGATCTCTGTTTGTCAAATAAATAAATAAAATCTTAAAAATTTAAAAAAATAAAAATACACATGAAAAAACTGGCAATACAGTACCTTGAATGTCCTATACCATGAGTGGTACAAATAGCCCACATCAAGGAAATACTACCTCAGGCAGGCATGATTTGGGATGACTTCATGGAAGAGTAAAGCCTTGGAACAGATTTGAATGGTGTAATAGAAGTAACTCTGCAGTTGACAGTGTGATAGTCATAGGAAGAACCAAAGAAGAGAATCTTTTCTCTTAAGACATATCTTCACTAAATTACTATGTAAATAAACTGCTAGATCATCTGATACCATGAATTATAATATATAAAAATGCATTTTCTTCTCCAGTATTAGTTTTTTTTCTTGAGGTTTCAGGAGTAGAGGAGGAAGATGGAGGACCTGTAGAAATTTTTTTTTGCTTTGCAGGCCTTCCCAGAAATGCCTCTGAAATCATGTGAGTCATGGAGGGAAGCTTTGCTCCCTTTCTCTGCTCTGTGTAAGTCATTGTAAAGCTCAACAGTGCAGGATGTAGGACAATAGGAAAGATTATTTCCAGGGAGTACTAGTAATGATATGAAGCATGAAAATAGTTAAACAGGACAAAAGAAAAACCTCAAACAGATCAACTGGGCAGAGAGCTGATGTGCATATAAAAGAATTCCCATCTGGAAACCAGAGGGTTGAAGTTCTGAAGAAAACTTCAGGGCCCCAGCCAGACAGTGTCTGTCATGCAAAAGGCCTCAGTGATGGAAGGAACAGGAAATGTCATCAAAAAACTAATGAGACTGTCAAGTTTCAGCTAGAATTAGATGAAAGCCTGCTTCACTTGCAGGGGACAGTCCTAGTTAGAAGATGAGGAGCCAGAACAGAGCTTGAAGAATGGGATGTTTAAGATAGATTTTTAAATCTCCTCTTATTCGCCTACACCCTCTATACTACATTTAAGAACAATAACTTCAAAGTATCTGGCAACCCAGAATAGTTGGCATTTCTCTTTGGAGAATGACTGTTCAAAAAGGTGCCTGGGACCTCCAGTTTCAAGAGGGAAAGTTTACCTGCAACACATATAACTTGCGAAACTGGGGCCTTTATAGGACATAATTGTGGAGGATGATTTCAAAAAGAAATCTGTGTGTATGTGTGTGTGTGTGTGTATGTGTGTGTGTGTGTGTAAATTTGACTCCAAATGTTAACCTTGCTTTTCTTTCTAAACATATTCGAGTATGTTAGTGACCAAAGGGTCCCACAGAGCTTTTTGTGTACATCTTCCTAAGATTTCAGGTTAAAAGCCACATACATATTTGATCTACTTTTGGAATTGTCTAATACCTATATGAATTTCCTATATATGATTTATTTTCTCCAGTCGTTATATAAATAATCCAAATAGAAGGTTACTAAAAGTATGTTAATTTGTTATGTTTCCTTTATAATTTACTTGCAAGTGTCCTCAGACACCTTCTCAAAGTATTTATGTTGCCACTCTATATATATAGTTTTATATATGTAGTTATATGTTATATATATGACTATATATATAGCATGCATATAAATTATATGTTATATATATGCGTATGTTTTTGGTATTAATAAATCACAGTTTCACAGAGTTTTAGGCTAGGTCAGATAATGTTTGAAATTTTGAAGGGTATTTCTTTCCATAAAAATTTCTGAGGTCAAGCTGTGACCACATTTGCCTTTTTTCCTTTTTGGTCTTCTTCCTGCATCCATAGCTTTCTGCTCTTCTCTGCATCTCATTCCTCTGCAGTGTATTCTGTTACTGATCCCCTCATTATGATGTCTGTGCTTTCATAAGGCCTTTTTCCCTTGTCAGAATGAAAATTGTTTTGATCCATCATTACCTCTCAGTTTTTGTTGGAGGTATGAATTGTCATTTTTGAGTCTTATGTCCCATTTATTGTTTTAGTGTGAACTTGGGGGAAAAATGTATTGGAGACTTCTCTCCAGTTCTTCCTTTAACCTTAAGAATTTATAATTTTTGAAATCCATTTTCCTTCTCCTTAGACCAACTTTTGAAGTCTTTGTTCTGGCCTTCATCATTTCTCACCAATTATGGTATAGCTTCTAAATTTATCTCCTTTACCCTAGATTCTCTTCTCAAATTTATCATATACCATGGTTCAAAAGAGTAATCATTTTAAAATTCAAATATGATTATATGTTCAGTTAAAATCTTCCATGATTTCACATTACCTACATCATGAATACAAATGAAATTGGTAGGTATATAAGGCCTTAAACAGTGTGTTCTGACCCTCCTTCATCAGACTCCTTTCATTCTTAACACGCTTCCCTCTCTCTTTCCCCAGTTTCCAGATACTTGAAGGACTCTCCTCATCTGTAAGACAACTTTTGTTCCCAAAACATACTCTGGCTTTAATTTAAGAAATCAATAATACATATTTTCTGCCCATTTTTTGATATGATTATCTGTTTTGTGTGTGTTGAGTTTGAGGAGTTCTTTATAGATCCTGGATATCAACCTTTTGTCTGTACTGTCATTTGCAAATATCTTCTCCCATTCCGTGGGTTGCCTTTTTGTTTTGTTGACTATTTCCTTTGCTGTGCAGAAGCTTTTGATCTTGATGAAGTCCCAAAAGTTCATTTTCGCTTTTGTTTCCTTTGCCTTTGGAGACATATCTTGAAAGAAGTTGCTGTGGCTGATATCGAAAAATGGGCAGAAGATATGAACAGACACTTCTCCAATGAAGACATACAAATGGCTATCAGACACATGAAAAAATGCTCATCATCACTAGCCATCAGGGAGATTCAAATGAAAACCACATTGAGATATCACCTTATACCAGTTAGAATGGGCAAAATTAGCAAGACAGGAAACAACGTGTGTTGGAGAGGATGTGGAGAAAGGGGAACCCTCTTACACTGTTGGTGGGAATGCAAGTTAGTGCAGCCACTTTGGAGAACAGTGTGGAGATTCCTCAAGAAATTAAAAATAGAGCTTCCCTATGACCCTGCAATTGCACTGCTGGGTATTTATCCCAAAGATACAGATGTAGTGAAAAGAAGGGCCATCTGTACCCCCAATGTTTATAGCAGCAATGGCCACGGTCGCCAAACTGTGGAAAGAACCAAGATGCCCTTCAACGGACGAATAGATAAAGAAGATGTGGTCCATATTCACGAAGGAGTATTATGCCTCCATCAGAAAGGATGAATACCCAATTTTTGTAGCAACATGGACAGGACTTGAAGTGATTATGCTGAGCGAAATAAGTCAAGCGGAGAGAGTCAAGTATCATACGGTTTCACTTATTTGTGGAGCATAACAAATAACATGGAGGACATAGGGAGATGGAGAGGAGAAGGGAGTTGAGGGAAATTGGAAGGGGAGATGAACCATGAGAGACTATGGACTCTGAAAAACAACCTGAGGGTTTTGAAGGGGCGGGGGGTGGGAGGTTGGGGAACCAGGTGGAGGGTAATAGAGAGGGCACGTATTGCATGGAGCACTGGGTGTGGTGCAAAAACAATGAGTACTGTTACGCTGAAAATACAAAAAAAAATACAATTATATTGTATTTTATACCAAAAAAAATCAATAATATGCGAGAAAAGAAAGGAGAAACCTTTACCTGTCCTTTATTATATATGCCCTGACTTAGAGTACCATCGACTATAGTGGTCTGAGAGCCAGCAGAATCCTTTTGCTAGGAAAGTGAGAAAGAATAACTTTGTAAGGCAACTCTTGTAAGGTCAATTTATCCTTTCTCTTTCTTCTTTTCTGGTCAAATATCTAACCCTAAAGATTGTAACTTACTGGGAAAAACTGGAAAGAAAGCAGGTAGAAATTATTGCAAATGCAGAGATGGATTTGATTGGTGATGTATTATATCCAGGCAGGTGAACTCTTCACAATTAGAATACTGTTGGTGTGACAAAACAAGAAAAAAATCTAGCGATGGTTATTCTAGATATATTTGGTTTTGTTTTAAATTTTTCCATCAATTCATAATATCAGAGAACCAGGTAGTGGATATGAAAGTTATCTAACAGATCAGAGTTGCATTAGAAGATTATCTTCTAGAGGCAGTTAATTGTTTGCATCTTCTAGCCCTTGAGCTGTAGAACTGAGAAAGAGATTCAAATAATACCCAAAGGCACAGGAAGTAGAGACGAATAATCCTATAAGCAAACACACGTTTTTAGTATGGGCTGAACAATATTGAAAGAGAAATATAAGGAAAGAAAACTAAAATGTGGGACTGGAAGGAGAAAATAATGCCATATAAGGGAAATAAAATAGTATCTTACCTTAAAACTAAAGAGGAAATAGATGCCTTTGAAAACAGTATATTTCAGATAGCTAAGAAAATATGTTTTATAGCCTTAGGGAAGCTCAATAACAGAAGTATAACAAAATGAAGAACAAAAAAGTTGAAATAAAGAATTAGGATAAATTGGAAAATGAATAGATAAGAAAGATCTACTAGAAAATTAACAAAGATCTTTCATTAACTGTCACATTGGGGTGAGTAAGAGGACATAATACTAGATAAAATCAGATTGGATATACTTAGAGAACTCTAAGCTAGACTCAAAGAGAAAATAATGAGGCAGAAGGTCTGTATTCAAATAGATTGAAGATTTACTACATGCCAAGCTTTATATTAGCATTTACCTGTTAGATCTAATTTACATATTATGTGACAGTTAATCCCAATAATAGCTCTGAGAGATAAGCCCTATTACCTTCTTTTATTTACAGATAAGAACATCAGAGTTTAGGCAGTTAACTTGCCCAAGTTTATGCAGATGGCTAGTAGAGGAACTGTTGACTACAAGTTAGATAAAATGTCATTAACTATTCTTCTTACAAAAAATAAAATCTCGGGGCACCTGGGTGGCTCAGTGGGTTGAAGCTTCTGCCTTCGGCTCAGGTCATGATCCCAGGGTCCTGGGATCAGGCCCCCCATCAGGCTCTCTGTTCAGTCAGGAGCCTGCTTTCCTCCCTCTCTCTCTGCCTGCCTCTCTGCCTACTTGTGATCTCTGTCTGTAATCTTAAAAAAAAATCTCTATCATAAAAGATTGAAACTATAGTTGAAAAGCAAGTGATAAACAGATAATATATGACATATAACAACTAAAGACACAAAGTTAGTTTATTTTAACTCTAAAAGAGAAACATGAGGAACATGAATACTGTGAGAGATCATGTTCTGAGGACATTTATAGGCAAATCATAAAAGAGGAAACATGGCCAATTAACATATTTGTAGTAAATAGGAAGTTTACTAGTACAAAATAATTTCAAAATAAGGCAATGGAATACACTTTTTCATGTTTTAAATCAACAAAAAGGAAAATGATGATATTCACAGTGATGAGAACAAGAATACTGTGATTTACTGATGGTGGCAATAAAAATGGGCATATATTTGCTGAAGAATAATTTAGCAATGTGAGTTAAAAGCCTTAAAAACTAATATGACTTTTAAGTTAAAATTCTACTATCAAGAATTTTTCACCACAGGTAGTATTACAGATGTACAATAACATGTTTATTATAGCATACTTTTATCATAGTATTCTTTATATTAGAGAAAAGGGTAAAAGTTAAGTGTTCTAATAGAGATATTAAATTGTTGAACATAGGGGTGCCTGGGTGGCTCAGTGGGTTAAGCCTCTGCCTTCGGCTCAGGTCATGGTCTCAGGGTCCTGGGATTGAGTCCCGCATTGGACTCTCTGCTCGGCAGGGAGCCTGCTTCCCTCTCTCTGCCTGCCTCTCTGCCTACTTGTGATCTCTCTCTGTCCAATAAACAAATAAAATCTTAAAAAAAACTTGTTGAACATATGGATCTTTCTTCAGTGAAATAATTTGCAAATATTCAAAATGATACTATATCTGCCATCTTTACATGGAAAAGGATGCTTCAATTACGATATGAGAAAAAATACAGAAGACCATGTATATTCTATTACACTCCTTTTGCTTATTTGCTTTTTTAAATTCTTCCAATAGAGATCCTGAATTACTCAAGTTAAAGTAAATAAAATACTGGGAAGAAGATTCTTTGTTTTTCATTACTTTAATGTACTAAAGATCCTGTTCCAAAGGATCTTCTTCCTCTTCTGATAATGTCACCCTATATCAATCATACCAAAGATAGTTACCAAAGAGAGATGACAGCAGGACTATCTGGAAGGAACTGGAACCATTTATTAAATGCAGTCTCCACCACAGTTGCCACCTGAGGCTAAAATGGAAGAGTAGAAACACTGCAAAGACCCCCTTTTTCCATCCTCAACTTGCTCTGCCTACAGCTGCCAGGAGTCTAATGCAGACAGAAGCCAGGTGATGTAGAAGTCCGAAGTTCCATAGCACAGGAAAGTTAAGAACTAGATCTAAGGGAAAGCAAGATACCAAGCCCATGGGTAGAAGCTACTTTAAGTTTTCTACAAATAACCATCATAGAGAAGTTCCTGGGCTGAGAGGTGCTCTTATCAACAGTAACCAAAACAAAAAATACAAAGAATAAAATTGTAAGAAGATATTAGATGAGATGAAGAAAACTTCAGAACTTAGTATGATTCAGAATCATATTTAATCAACAAATGCTCTATTCCTGAATAGAAAAACCCAATATTTATTTTTAAAAATTTGTTTAAATATTTTATTTATTTATTTGACACACACACAGAGAGAGAGATCACAAGTAGACAGAGAGGCAGGCAGAGGAAGACGGGGAGTCAGGCTCCCCCGCCAAGCAGAGAGGCCAATGTGGGGCTTGATCCCATGACCCTGAGATCATGACCTGAGTCGAAGGCAGAGGCCTAACCTACTGAATCACCAAGGTGACCCTAAAATTTTTTGTTTACTATATAATTACTTGTGACTTGAAATCAGTACCAATTCTAATGAATGACACTATTTTATTGTTTGGGAGAATGTACTGAAAATTCTTAGAAAAAGGAATAATGGGGGGGTGATGGAAGAGGCTTATAAAAGTAGACTTCACAATATGTTAACAAAAGTTATAATTAAATTGGGGTATATTAGATGCAGAAATCAACTGAAAAATTTAGAGTGCATTTTATTATATATGGAACATTACCTTAAAAATTGGCAAACCTAATCTATAGAGGGATGTAATAAGTGATGCTATGAAAAAATGGCTAATCTTAAAAATTAATAACAAATCTAATGTAAGATTAAGAGTCATTTATGTATTAGTCTGCTTTGGGCTATTTTAGCAAAATACCAAAACCTGGATAGCTTAAAGGACAGATATTTATTTCTCATAGTTGGTGAGTTTGGGAAATTGAAGCTCAAAGGGCAGGCCTATTCCATTTCTGGTGAGAGCTCTCTTCCTGGCTTTTAGAGCCACCTGCTCCATGTCCTCACATGAGGGATAGATGCTCTGCTGTCTACTCCTTTTTTTATATAGACATCAGTCCTATTAAATGAAGTTCTCACCATTAGACTTCACTTAACCTTTGTCATCTTTTCACAGGCCCTATCTCCATATATGGTCGATTTGGGGGCTAGGGGTTCAACATACAGGTTTTCAGGAGACACAAACATTCAACACATAACATGTAGTTAAGGGGTAAATAAAGCAAAAATGATGTAATAAAATAGAAAACAAATGTGCCTGATCTTGCAGTAAGAATGTCCTTAATCATGTTAAGGATGAAACATAAGGAAAAGCTCAATATAATCTAATAAATTAACAGATAAGATTTCTAGGTGGTAAAATTTTGGTTGTTAATTTTATTCTTTCAGCTTTTGTATAATTTCTATTTTCTCAATTAGATTTTAATAAATTTGATAATTTTACCAAGCATTTGGAGATAAGGATTGTTATAGGAATTGCATGAATGAATTAATCTAAATGCCTTAGGAAATGCCTAGCATATAGTAAGAGCTCAATAAGTGATAAGTAATAACCAGCGTTTAGCTGTCCATAAGTTTAAAACTAATGAAAGGTTAGCATATTTTCATAAGATTATTTTTTGAGCAATTTTAGAATTATAGCAAGATTGAGAGGAGGTGTGGAGATTTCCCATATAATCCCTCCCCTACACAAGCATAGCCTTCCCCAACATCACTTATCAGAATGATCTTTCTTTTTTTTTTTTTTTTTTTGACACATCTTAACCACACATAGTTTACTTTAAGATAACTTGCCTTACCTTACCTTCTTGGTGCTGTATATTCTATGGGTTTGGACAAATGTATAATGACATATATCCATCATTATAATATACAGAGTATATTCACTGCCTTAAAAATCCTCTCTGCATTGCTGATTTGTCCCCACCCACCACATTACACCCCTAGCGACCACTAATATTTTTATTGTCTTCATAATTTTGTCTACTATAGAATGTTGGACAGTTGGAATCACCATGTGTAGCCCTTTCAGATTGGCTTCCTTTCACTTCCTAAAATGCATTTAAATTTCCTCAGTGTCTTTTCATGGCTTGATAGCTCATTTTATTTAGTACTGAATAATATTTCCTTATCTGATTACACCAGTTTATTTACCCATTTCTATGCTGAAGGGTATCTTGGTTCTTTCAAGTATTGCAATTACAAATTAAGCTGCTATAAATATCTGTTTGCAGGTGTTTTGTTTTGTTTTGGTGGATATAAGTTTTCAACTTCTTTGGGTAAATAACAAGGAGCATGTTTGCTGGGTTGCATGGTAAAGAGTATGATTATTTTTTTAAGAAATCACCAAACTGTCTTCTAAAGTAACTGTATCATTTTGCATTTTCATCAGCGTTGTGTGAACTTTGGTCCAGGTTCTCACCAGCATTTGGTGTTATCAGTGTTTTGAATTTTGACCATTCTTACAGGTATGTAGTGGTATCTTGTTTTAATGTGCATTTCCCTAATAACATATGATGTGTAGCACCTTTTCATTTGCTTATTTGCTAGCTGTCTGTCTTCTTCAGTAAGATATCATAATAAATACTTTTTAGTGGAGTTGATTAATTTCGGTTTTCTTTTTTTTAAATTTAATTTATTTTTTTGTGTTCCAAAATTCATTGTTTATGCACCACCCAATGCTCCATGCAATACGTGCCCTCCTTAATATCCACCACCAGGCTCACCAATCCCTTAACCGCCCCCCCCCGCTCCAAAACCCTCAGTATATTTCTCAGAGTCCACAGAATCTCATGGCTTGTCTCCTCCAACTCACTTATGCTTTCCATCTTCCAAAGTTCTCCATGTTATTTCTTATGCTCCACAAGTAAGTGAAATCATATGATAATTTACTCTCTCTGCTGGACTTATTTCACTCAGTCTAATCACCTCTAGTCCCATCCATGTTGATAAGAAAGTTGGGTATTCATCCTTTCTGATGGACTATATCTTCTTTTCCATTCCTCTGTTGAAGGGCATCTTGGTTATTTCCACAGTTTGGTGACTGTGGTCATTGCTGCTATGAACATTGGGGTACAGACAGCCCTTCTTTTCACTACATCTGTATCTTTGAGGTAAACATCCACTAGTGTAATTGCAGGGTCATAGGGAAGCTCTATTTTTAATTTCTTAAGGAATCTCCACACTGTTTTCCAAAGTGGCTGTACCAACATGCATTTCTACCAACAGTGTAAGAGGATTCATCCTTCTCCACATCCTCTCTAACACTTGTTTCCTCTCTTGTTAATTTTGGCCATCTAACTGGTATAACGTGGTATCTCAATGTGGTTTTGATTTGAATCTCCCTGATGGCTAATGATGATGAGCATTTTTTCATGTGTCTGTTAGGTATTTGTATGTCTTATTTGGAGAAGTGTCTGTTCATGTCTTCTACCCATTTTTTGATGTGATTATCTGTTTTGTGTTTGTTGAGTTTGAGGAGTTCTTTATAGATCTTTGATATCAGCCCTTTGTCTGTAATGTCATTTATGAATATCTTCTCCCATTCTGTGGCTTGCCTCCTTGCTGTGCAGAAGCTTTTGATCTTGTTGAAGTCCTGAAAGTTCATTTCTGCTTTTGTTTCCTTTGCCTTTGGAAAGAAGTTGCTATGGCCGATGTCGAAGAGGTTACTGCCTATGTTCTCCTCTAGGTTATTGATAGATCCCTGCTTCACATTGAGGTCTTTTATCCATTTCGAGTTTGTCTTTGTGTATTATGTGAGAGAATGATCGAGTTTCATTCTTCCATACATAGCTGTCCAATTTTCCCAGCACCATTTGTTGAAGAGACTGTCTTTTTTCCACTGTAAATTTTTTCCTGCTTTGTCAAAGATTATTTGACCATAGAGTAGAAGGTCCATATCTGGGCTCTCTACTCTGGTCCACCGGTCTGTCTGTTTTTCTGCTGGTACCATGCTGTCCTGGTGATCACAACTTTGTAGGCAAGCTTGAAATCAGGTAACCTGATACCCCCGGGTTTGTTTTTCTTTTTCAACATTTCCTTAGCAATTCAGGGTCTCTTCTGGTTCCATACATATTTAGGATTGTTTATTCCAGCTCCTTGAAAAAGTGCCAGTGGAATTTTGATTGAGATGGCATTGAAAGTATAGATTGCAATATAGGCATCTTAACAATGTTTATTCTTCTGATCCATGAGCATGGAATGGTCTTCCATCATTTTTTGTCTTCTTCAATTTCTTTCACAAGTGTTCTGTGGTTCCGTGAGTACAGATCATTTACCTCTTTAGTTAGGTTTATTCCCAGGTATCTTACTTGGTTCTATAGTAAATGGAATCGATTCTCTCATTTCCCTTTCTATATTTTCATTGTTTTTCTTGTATTTTCATTGTTACTGTATAGGAAAGCAACTGATTTCTGTACATTGATTTTGTATCCTGCCACATTACTGAATTGCTGTATGAGTTCCAGTAAATTGGGGTGAAGTCTTTTGTGTTTTCCATATAAAATATCATGTCACCTGCAAAGAGAGAGAATTTGACTTCTTCATTGCCAATTTGAATACCTCTGATTTCTTTTTGTTGTCTGATTGTTGTTGCTAGGACTTCTAGTACTATGTTGAAGAAGAGTGACAAGAGCAGGCATCCTTGTCGTGTTCCTGATCTCAAATGGAAGGCTGTCAGCTTTTCCCCATTGAGTATGATATTCGCTGTGGGTTTTTCTTTTTTTTTTTTTAATGTTTATTTATTTATTTGACAGAGAGAGAGATCACAAGTAGGCAGCGAGGCAGGCAGAGAGAGAGAGGAGGAAGCAGGTTCCCTGCCAAGCAGAGAGCCCAATGCAGGGCTCGATCCCAGGACCCTGGGATCATGACCTGAGCCGAAAGCAGAGGCTTTAACCCACTGAGCCACCCAGGTGCCCCTTGCTGTGGGATTTTCATAGATAGATTTTATGAAGTTGAGGAATGTTCCCTCTATCCCTATACTTTGATGTGCTTTAATCAGGAATGGATGCTGTATTTTGTCAAATGCTTTTTCTGCATCAATTGAGAGGTCCATGTGCTGCTTCTCTCTTCTGATATTGATTTGTTCTATCACATTGACTGATTTGCGAATGTTGAACCACCCTTTGCATCCCACCTAGTCATTGTGGGTTATGTTTTTAATGCTGTTGGATCCTATTAGCTAGGATCTTGAGAATCTTAGCATCCATATTCTTCAGGGATATTGGTCTGAAATTCTCCCTTTTGGTGGGGTCTTGGCCTGGTTTGGGCAAAGGTAATGCTGGCTTCATAAAAAGAGTCTGGAAGTTTTCTTTTTCTTTTGATTTTTTGAAACAGCTTCAGGAGAATAGGTGTTGTTTCTTCTTTGAATATTTGGTAGAATTCTCCAGGGAATCCATCAGGTCCTGGGCTCTTGTTTTTTGGGGAGGTTTTTGATTACTGCTTCAATTTGTTACTAGATATTGGTCTATTCATGTTTTCAATTTCTTCCTGATTCAATTTTGGAAGTTTATAGGTTTCCAGGAATGCATCCAATTTGTCTATGTTGTTTAACTTATTGGCAGTAACTGTTGATAATAAGTTCTGATGATTGTTTCTATTTCCTTGGTGCTAGTTTGGTGCTAGTCATGATCTCTCCATTTTCCTTCATGATTTTATTAATTTGGTCCTCTCTCTTTTCTTTTGGATTAGTTTGGCCAATGGATTATTGATCTCACTGATTCTTTCAAAAAATCAGCTTCTGGTTTCATTGATGTATTCTACTGTGTCTTTAGTTTCTATCTCATTGATCTCTGCTCTAATCTTGATTATTTCCCTTCTTGTGTGTGGATTTGGCTTAATTTGTTGTTGATTCTCCAGTTCTTTAAGGTGTAAAGAGAGCTGGTATATTCTGGATTTTTCAATTGTTTTGAGGGAGGCTTGAATGGCTATGTATTTCTTCCTTCTGACTGCCTTTGCTGTATTCCATAGGTTTTGGAATGAAGTGTCTTTATTCTCATTGGTTTCCATGAATTGTTAAAGTTCTTCTTTGATCTCCTGGTTGAGCCAAACATTCTTAAGCAAGGTGGTCTTTAGCTTCCAAGTGTTTGAATTCCTTCCAAGCTTTTTCCTGTGGTTGAGTTCCAGGTTCAAAGCATTGTAGTCTGAGAATATGCAGGGAATAATCTCAGTCTTTTGGTATCAGTTGAGCCCTGATTTGTGACCCAGTATGTGGTCTATTCTGGAGAAAGTTCCATGTGCACTCAGAAGAATAAATATTCTGCTATTTTAGGGTGGAATGTTCTGTATATATCTATGAGTTCCATCTGGTACAATGTTATTATTTTTCAATGCTCTTGTTTCTTTATTGATTTTTTTGTTTGGATGATCTATTACTGAGAGTGGTGTGTTAAGATCCCCTACTATTAATGTATTCATATCAATATAACTCTTTATCTTGATTCACAGTTGTCTTATGTAGTTGGCTGCTCCCGTATTGGGGGCATAAATATTTACAATTGTTAGATCTTCTCAGGGATAGACACTTTAAGAATGATGTAGTGTCCTTCTTTATCTCTGACTACAGTTTTTAGTTTAAAATCTAATTTATCTGATATGAGAATCACTGCCCCAGCTTTCTTTTGCAGCCCATTGACATGGGAGATGGTGAGGAGGGGCACCTGGGTGTCTCAGTGGGTTAAAGCCTCTGCCTTTGCCTCTGGTCATGATCCCAGGGTCCTGGGATGGAGCCCTGGATTGGGGGAGGTCTCTGCTCAGCAGGGAGCCTGCTTCCCTTCCTCTCTCTCTGCCTGCCTCTCTGCCTATTTGTGTTCTCTCTGTTAAATAAATAAATAAATAAATAAAATCTTAAAAAAAAAGAATGATGTAGTGTCCTTCTCCATCTCTGACTACAGTCTTTAGTTTAAAATCTAATTTATCTGATACGAGAATTGCTAGCCCAGCTTTCTTTTGAGGCCCATTGGCATGAAAGATGCTTCTCCATCCCTTCACTTTCAGTCTGGATGTATTTTTAGGTTCCAAATGGGTCTCTTGTAGACAACAAATGGACAAGTCCTGTTACTTTATCCAATCTGCAACCCTGTGCTATTTTATGGGAGCATTTAGGCCTCTCACATTGAGAGTGATTATTGAAAGGTACGTTTTTTATTGACATCATGTTGGCTATGAAGTCCATATTTCTATAGACTGTCTCTGTAAATTTCTGTTCTATGACACTCTTGGGTTCTTTCTTCTTTTATAGAACCCCCCCCCCCCATGCTGCCTTGGTTGTCACATACTCTTTTAAACCTTGGTGGTCTTGGAAGCTCTTTATCTCTCCATCCATTTTGAATGTCAGCCTTGCTGGATAAATTATTCTTCACTTCATGTTCTTCTCATTCAGTGTCCTGAATATGTTTCATCAGCTCTTTCCATGTTGCCAGGTTTCTGTAGACAGATCTGATATTATTCTGATGGACCTTCCTATGTGGGAAAATCTCTTCCCGTAGGTGCTCTCAAGAGCTCGTGTCTAAAATTATGATTCAACAGTTTCACAAGCAAGTGTCTCGAGGTCTTTCTAATTTGTTGATTTGGGGGTTGATATTTTTGCCTCTAGGACAAGAATGCTGGTTCCATTCCCCAGACTGGGAAAATTTTCATGGAGTATTTGCTCAACTGTATCTTCTAGTCTTCTTTCTTTCTCCCTCCTCCTCAGGGATCCCAATAGTTCTGATGTTGATATGTTTCATGGCATCATTTATTTTCCTAATTCTGTTTTCATGGCTTCTAGGCTGTTTGTTCCAGGCCTCCTCCTGACCTTTTTGCTCTATCAGTTTTTCCTCTAGATCACCAATTCTATCTTCTGCCTAGGTTACCCTAGCTGTTAGATAACTTGGATTAGATTTGATCTCATTGATAGCATTTTTAACTTCTTCCTGGGCAGCTTTCACTTCTGTCCTAATTGACTCCATGTTGTCATTAATGGTTTTCTCCAACTTAGCTATTGCCTGGATAATTGTTACCTTGAATTCTCTTTCCAAAATGCTGTTTATGTACATATCCATTAGTTCTGATGGAGAGGGCACAGTCTCTAAATTTTTCCTCTGTTGGGTGTTCTTCTTCCTAGTCATTTTGGATAGAGATGGTTGAGGGAATGTGTAGTTGAATATATCAACCACAATCCAGGCAAGGTGTACCCTGGATTGCTTCTGAGTAATTGGAAGTCACCACTAAAAAGAAAGGAAAAAAAAAAGATAGAGAGAAAGGGAGAGAGAAGAGAAGACACAGTCAGAATGGGCCACAAAGGTAATATTTATAAGGTGTACAAACAAAAACAGACAAACAAAAGACTGAAAAAAGTAAATGCCAAGGGGAAAAAAAAAAGAAAAAGAACCTAGCCAAAATGAACCCCAAGGATAAGATTTATATGATACCAGAACAAAAATGAATACACAGAAACACTCACAGTAGAAAAAGATGGGAGGGTGGTTATAAATCCTCAATGTGGTCAAGGAAGGTTATTTTGATTCTTCCTTGGTGTATCTTAATATCTTTGTTAAAGGACTCAACTTTGCAGAGATAAGGGGAGATTAAAACTGGTTTATATAGAGAGGTAGTATTGATTAGGGCAAAAGGTTTACCTTGAAGCTTATATCTACATGTATATTAAAAAATAGAAAAGTGAAAGAAAAACACAGGTATATGTACGTAAAAAGTTCAAGTTAAAAGTTTATGGAATTTGTTGTATTGAACCTCTCATTGTAATAGTAAGTAGGCTAAAAAATGAAAAAGAGCAAGAATAGTGAGAACAAATTAAAAATAAAAGTTGTATCTATGAAATATACAGGTTTTAGGGCAATACAAGGAGCTTAATATCTTGTTTTCCCCTGATATTGGGGTTTTACAGTTTTATGGGGACCCTGTGGTGGTTGTCCTCTTGTTCTTTTGGCTGGCTTTCTGGGAAGGGGCCTGCTGTGTTGTTTTTCAGTCAGTCTTGCTTGGTTGAGTCCCCTGCTCCCTATCAAGGGGCTGGACTCTGTGGAAAACAGTTTTCCAGGCTTTTTTCTCTGGAGGTTTTTGTTCTTTGGACACTTTTTGTCGCTGTTCGGAGGTTTAGTGGAAAGCAAACTGCACCCATACCTCTGTCTCAGAGAGAAGCCTCAGTCTGTTCCCTTCTGAAGGTCCAAAACACACAGACTTCCCTTCTGCAAACACCGCTGAGCCATGCAACCTCCCATAGGCAGTGTACGTCCCCAGCCACTGTCTCAGATTTTGTCCAAAGCACCCACTTGTCTCTGGACTCCTGTGCCACTAAAACCATGAGAAATATTGGTCCAGTGAGCCCCCTTCTAGTGGCTGCCTTTCCCGGGACTGCTGTCTGTCAGGGTTTTGCAGGTCACTGCTGCCCCTCCCAGAGATCCCAACCAGAGATAGTGCACTTTTTCAAGGCAGGCTGGGAGTGTTCAGACTCTCAGTTGGTCCTAGAGACCACTGGCTAGGGCTGGCATGGAGCTCTGTCAGGCGCTGGTGGGGAGCATGGTTCAGACCCCAGTCACACAGTTCATGCAGAGGGCAAAAGGCTATGGTTCTAGAGGGAGCTGGCTTGTGTACACATCAGACTCCCTCATGCATGCTGGCAGAAGTGCTCCTAGCTCAGTGCTGGTGCAAGCAGAGGAAAGTCAGGGGCCCAGGGACCATGGCCTGGAGGCTTTGCTGCACTCTCTCTGGCATGGGTATTTGCCAGTGTTGGCTGCCTGGGTCTGTGGGCTTAGGGCCATGCCTATGACCTCCTGATTCCACCAGTTGCCCTTAAGATCTTTTTCTCTTTTTCAGTGCTTTTAACCAGACTCCAAGTTAATGCTGGTCCCCAATAACAAGGCACTTTCATATTGAGGTATTACTTTTCAGTGGATCAGTTCTGTTGGCTCCCTCCTCCTTCTGTTTACCCTCCGATATCAGTCTGATCATTCCCACTCGCTTTACCTCTCTACTGGCATCTTCTGCCCTGTAGAGATGTAGAAATATATAATCTTATATCTCCAGCTGATTCCATGGGTATTCAGAATGTTCTGGTAGACAATTAGCTCACAATAGGGAACTGGTTGAAACAGAGTCTCCTACTTCTCCACCATCTTGCCCCTTCGCTCTAATTTTTGGTTTTCTAAATCCTCAGGCTTGAAATTGAGATCTGAATAATTGTTGTTACAGAAAGGTAATGTGCAGAACAGAAAACTTTTGTATCTGAATATTTTAAGTTAGAAATAGTAAAGTACATGAAGTTTTTAAAAGACTACAAAGTAATACAGATATTTCTAGGAAAAATATTATGTTTTTCAGGAAAACAATGAAGAAAATAATATTCCTCATTCTTTCCAAAGGATACCAGCAGTTTTATGGTGAGATCATTAAAGTTACCTTGAATTATCTGAGTTTCAGATTGGGATGGCTTCACTTTATTAATAGGTATATGTCAAAGAGAATGGAAGTAGATTGGGAAATGAAAAGTCTATGTTAACCAGATATATGCAAAATGGTGATGGTTTTACTTGAGCTAAAGTTTTTAAGAGAGGTTTTTGTTTTTTTTTTTCCTTTGCCACGGTATCACCAGTGCTCAAAACATATTAGATATATTTTGGTTTTTGGTTGGGTGGCTTAGTCTTACAGTCTATGGTACATTCTTCAAAATATTGTCATTGGCAGCAAATCTTCATCTTTTATAAAATGTAACTTTAGTTACATTTTATTTTTGCATGTTGATAAATTCTTCCCAGATGAATAAAAAGATTTATTAATCCAGGGAATACTAGTTTAGGGATGAATATTTGGTGGATTTGAAGAATATGGATTTTCTTTTGTTGCATTAAAATTAGTTTCAGAGGTAATTCTGAAACAGTATTGGGGCAGATTATAAGTTCATGAACATTCATTTCATCTCCACCCTTACCTTCCTTCCCTGTAAGCATTGGTTTTGAGACTGGTCATATATGTCTTGGCTAATGGCATATAAACAAAAATAACTTTTTCCATACCTAAGCAGAAGCTTGAAATGGACTTTCATGGTTTGTCAAACCTGTTTTATTCCTGCCCTTTTTCATGAGAAAATAACCTTTTCAGATAGCAGCTGCACCTTCAGTCACAGTTCCACAGACTGTGTTCAGTCAGTCTAATTGAACCCAAATGTGCCCATGAGAAAGGATGAGCGCTAAAATCAACCCATTGCTCTTATCTTACAGTGGCAAGGAATTATTGTTTTGTAAGTCTCTAAGATATAGGAATTGTCAGTTACTACAAAGATGAACCATGAAATAAATGGTTTAAGAAGAGGCATTATGCTTAAAACAATAACAACAACAATAAAAAACAAAATAAAACATAAAATACAGAATGGGAAGTAGCAAGAAAATGGATATAGAAGGCATGAAAAATAACAGTATCTTATGTAGTGGTAAAATATAATTATAATATAATATTTTATAAAATGATTGCCTGCAGTAAGTTGGAAGCACAAAATGTGTCTAATAATCTTGTGACTTTGGGCAAAGAAATGTTGAGAAGAATTTTCATAGCATGATTTTGTTGCTTTTAGCTGTATTTGGTTAGATGGTATAAGAATATATTGGCCTGTTTCCAAGAATGAAGAAAGAGAAGAGGGATGATTCCAACATTCTAGGTCTAGTGCATTAAAAAATGCAATGCTTTTTCATCTCCCACCAGTAAAATGTCCTCAAATTAAGACAATCTCAGGACATAAAGATGCTCAAGGGTGTGATTTTATACCCTTCAAGATCTTCCTTTGGTTTAAGATGGAACAAGAAAATCCATTCAGTTGGACAAAAAGTCTTAAGGACTGTATAGGGTTTGCTATCCCAAGGAATAATGTTAATCTTGAAGCAAACAAAATTAATGATAGAACAGCACTGTCCATAAGAAGTTAAAATTTAATTTTTAGACATAAAAAGTAGTTGAAATTTATTTCAATAACTTTAATAAACACATTTTATTGAATACAACATGTAGAAAATTATACAGTATCCATGTGTAATGTAAAAATATTAATGAGACCTATTCCATTTTTTTATACTCAGTGTTGAAAAGCAGGTGCATGCATTACATTTATAGCACATTTCAATCTAAACAAGTCACATTTCAAATGCTGAAGAGCTGTATGTGACTAATATTTCCTACACTGGGAAACAGAGTTTTAGAGAATGAGGAAAGGCAGAACAAGGTTTGTTGATGTGGTTCCTGACAAAGGAGATGAATAGAATAAAATACACCAAAAAAAAAAAGTTTTTGAGAAGAAATGCATTGCTAGAATGAATTAAAGGAGACCATTACTCCTTGAGAGGTAAACTGACCCTTTAGGTTTTGTATGGTATTCCAAGAACAATCTGAGAACTATAATAACTATATTCTGTTAAGATGTTAGAGTTTTCTGTTGCCATAGCAAAGCTAACTAATGTAAGGAATATTAAAAATATTTTTAAAAACAGATTTTTAATAATATGGACTTTTACTACTGGCAAACCATGCATAGCTATTTTTCCTGACTGGTCTCAGCAATATTCATTCAAAAAGTGAAAGCTTGTCTCACACCAGCAAAAACATATAGTATGGGATACTGGAAAGAGCAGAAGGACTATTATCAGAAAAACCTGGATTTGAATCTTACTTTTACCACTCTTTATATGTATAATAGTAGATACTGTTCTATTACATCACACATAACATAAACAGAATCTTGAAAAGCATTTGCATATTGGAACTTACGTCTCTTGGAATGTGGCCACTACATCAAGAAATTAAGACGCTCTGCTGCAGGAATGTGGCCAGTCCAATAGCCACCCCCACCAATCAAACATGTGAGTGAGCTACTTTGACCATTCAACCCAAGTGAGCCATCCAGTGACTACAGCCATGTGGGTTACCCCACTCAAGACTAACAGAGGACTTGCTCGTTAGCATCCTAAATTGCTAATCCAGAGAACTGGTAAGCCACTAGATCTGGGGGTAAACATTTGTTACACAGTGAACAGATAACAGACATATATGACTTGAGGGAAGTTATTTAACCCTCTTGATCAGTTTTCTCATCTATAAAACAAAGCTAGTAATATCTACTTCAGTGTTGTTATGAGGTGGTGCCTGGAATATAACAAACTCTTAAAAAGGAATAATATGTCTGTCCCCCTTTTCCTCACCTTTTCTTCCTTCCTTTTCCCTACCTTTTGTTCCCCTGTTGCTTCTTTCTCATTATCTCCTCCTCCCAGTAGCATTGTAAGCATTGTAAGAGCAGTATTGTTGGAATCAATGTGTAGCCTACCAAGATGGCTACTTCAAAGGGGCCAGTTTCATTTGGATAGTCAATACTAAAAAGTTGGTATAAAATTAGCTGCATTACATTACAGACACACATGATAAAAATCTTGTTAAATGCAGGCAAAAAAGTATATCCCTAGAGAAGTATAAAATTTCCTATAAATATTGCACTAAAAGCTTCTCCTAAGTGATAAATTTCTCTACTAGTCATGTTTCTCATCAGTAGACTGAAATTTATATACTTCTGTATCTAGTCTTGATATTATGCCGGGGGGCGGGGGACTGTCTTTGGCAAAAGCAGTAGACTAACAAGGCATTCTTTATTCATCCAACTTAATCAAAACTTATAATCAGTGAATAAGAATCATTTCCCTCAAAAAAAAAAAACAAAACTAGGTCTAGGCTTGAGTGACTCATGCAGGAAATTTGTGATTTTGCTCTGTGCTTTATAAAGTAATTTCATAATCATATGTAATTATTTAAAATATTTTATAAACTACAGGGACTTTTTAATAAGGGTTTCTAATTATCCATACAGTTTCTAGAAAGATTTGCCAAATATGTAGTATACGTGTGATGAGTCATTTTTCATCCAAAAGCTTGTGAAGAAACCCTCATTCCTAAAAATAGGGCCCCCGTAGATTTGATACCGGCTGTAATTTTTCACTTCAGACATTTTCCTTTTATATCTCTAACTCCACTTTTGGTAAATCATGATACATAACTATATAAAACATCACATAATCTTAAAAAAGGGAATAAAGGTGCCAACTGTACCATTTCATACACAGTACACTATGCACCAAAAAATTAAACTAGCAAGTGAGTTTCAGGATAGGAAAGATTAAATTTAATTTTTCTTACTCTTTGCTTCACTGTCTCCCACTTTACCCCTGTACCCCCATTTCTTAGAAACATGAGATTTGGTGTACACAAATAATAGGGAAAACTGATTATTAACACCATGAAAATAATTTTTAAATATTTCTGAGGATAAATCTTTCACATCAGTACAAGAGCTCATTCATTCTTGTGTATCCAAAGAGGATAGGACTTTAACAATGTGTCTTAACTTTAACATTTCGTGTTTAAGAAACAAGATAGAGTTAAGAGGAGAAGAGAAATCTCTTGGACTGTATGTCTTCTAAAAACTCAGCTTCCAAGTTACATGGCAAAGTATGGAAATCTGAATTGATATGATTATAACGTAACATCCAGCTAAAAAGCTATCTGCATTACAAATTGTGCCATTTACACAAACCTAAAGAATAGCAATGCAAGGTAATGACATCCATAGATTGAATATGTCTTGGGCTTTGATAGGTTTCCCCATTGTGCTTTCACCAAAAATGATGTGGTCCAATCTGATTAAGTCACTATTTTTCAATATTTTTTAAAACTCAGTTCTTGTTCTTGGCACAATTCTTTCAAGTTAACTGTGATATTTTTGCAAGAATTGCTGGTAACAGAGCACAAACTTCAGGTTTATAGTTTATCCTGAAATGCTTGCTCCTGCCCAAGAAATGTTTTCATGTTATAAATCAGTCCATAGCCAACATGACAATATTATAGATATGGTTAGAAGGCTTTCAAAATGATCCATATTATCTCTGGTCCAGATTTCTCATTAGATAGATGAGAAACTAGTTCCTGTAAAGTTAGCATTTTTTTTCCCATCATGGAGCTTTGAGAACTCCAAAATCAAACAAAAATGACAGTCTCTCTCTTGTCATAGTGATTCATTCAGGGGGCACATGACCAAAGTTTGGGCAGTTAGGGTGATTTTGCTAGCCATCAAAAAAATTGGGGCAGGAGTGCTTCACTGACGCAATATGGTATATTAAGAATAAACCCCAGAACCCATATATAAACTACAAGAGATCCTTTAATTTCTTATACTGGACTTGAAGGATATACTCCTGTGCTAATAGCAGCCCTGTTGACACTTAAGGAAATCAGCCACTTAGATGAAGCTGAACAGATAGGTTGTTTTTATTCCCCAGTACTTATAGGTCTTCCTGTTATATCCCTGATGATTTTAGCCATTGAACAGATAGACTTCTTTTGCTGATGTATGTATTTTCATTGTTGTTTAAGTAAGTTTGAGTTGGGTTTTCTGTTGCATGGAAAGTGTCCTGGTACATTTACTCAACATAGTTAATTATAAAGATATAATAAAAGAAGACTTTTTGGTCTTGCTAATATATTGATAATGTTAGAATGTCTTTGTGTAGCAGTCATTCTTTGTATTTCAGGATTATTTCCCTAAGAACGATGTAAGAAATTCTTGATAATGGAATTCTTAAGTATGGGAGAGAGATTCTTAAATATGGAATTATTAGGCAAAAAATATTTTTAAGACTCTTGATACCCATTTTCCAATTACTTTTTAAAAAGTTAGCAAGCTTTATTTCTATTGGAAATGTATGGCCTGATCTTTCTTACGCAATTTTTTTAGACTTGAATACTATCATTAAAAAAAATAAAAACTTTTTTCTATCTTAAGGCAAAGCTGGTATTTCATTTTCAAAAAGGAAAGTTATTTTTTAACTAGGGCTTTAGGTTTCTTTAGAATGGATGATGTGAAAGTCATAGCAAAGCCATTCAATTCTAAGCAGTTAAAAGTAGAACAAAGGCTCTGATTTTCCAACCAAAATGTCCCTTACTATAGGAAGACGCAAAGCCAGTCCATTTGGGATGATGTGAGGTGGGGCAGAGAATAGTAAAACCTACCACAAAATAGGAATTTTCCTGAAAAATAAATTTTACTTTTAAAAGTTGGTTGGCATTTTTTTTAAATTTTGTATCAGAACTACATATATTTATAATCAGAAAGTAATGATTCAAATTTTTCTTCTACATTTGCTTTGAATTATTTATAGTCAAAAATATAAGTAATTCAAAAGGAATGCAACTAGATAACCACCTATTTTTGAAATGTAGAAATAATGCAAGCCACTCAAGAAATAGAAAAATGTTTTCTGGAAATTCTAACCATTTCAAAGAGCAAATAAGTTAGAATTCAATATTCTTTTTCATTTTGACAAAATTTTCTATCCCAGTAAACAAAGATCTCATATAATTGATAACAAACCTCAGTGGTACCGAGGTAGCCAGATTGTAGGGATACCACATTGTTTTTACATGTATATTTCATTTGGTGATTTTAAGTGGACATCTTGATCTTGAGTAGCCATATATGGCAGCCTTGTCCATTGATAAGAGAAGATACAATTAGTGGCATAGATGTGAGAGAAGATGTGGTTATGGACAATTTTAAGCATATGTTGTAGGTAGCACAAATATCTGTGGAACAGGTTAAGAATTATTTTTCTCAATTTATAGGGAAAATATCTCAGGTTCAGCCTCTATATAACATACTCAAAGTAGCAAAGAGGTATATTCTCAAAACAAAGTTTGGAAGCCCCTAGGTTGTTGTTGATGTTTTTAATCCTGTTACCTACTACATACTATATACTTCATTATATACAATTGAATTATTTATAGGTAAAAGAAACACATTCCTAATCCTATAATCATAATTGTAAACCTGAATTATTCTTGGTGATGCAGTTTCTGTTGAAATAAATATTCTTTTTGCGACACTGTCATGGCAGGTAATTATCATGAACAGAAGGCATTGTTTTTCTATAGGGAACAGAGCTCGTGCAGCACCTGATCTAAGCTGGTGTTTTGTGACATTTGAATAAATTAGTAGTCCTGTGTTTTTGGGGGGAAAAAAAAACCTATCTTTCCTAAAATGTAATTTTCAAAATCTCATTTAAGAAAAGCTCAGAGTGGTTATATATATATGTATATATATATATGTATATATATATATATGTATATATATATATATTTAGATGCACTGACTTGAGTAGGATCATTCTCTGATAATTCTGCACTGAATAATACTCATACTAATATCCTGATCATCCTCAAACAATAACCATTGTCATGGTAACTACTTATCTTGGGAAAACAAACTGTGCAAATGAGCTTCTTCCATAGCTTTAATTATGCAAATAGAAAATTGAAGGAATACATTTTAAGGAGTCAGTTTCCTATTTAAGTATTGACTGAAGTAAATGACTCAAGCAGTTAGCTCTCTGTATCTGACTGTTGATATGTTGAAGATGTTAACATGATTACGTCTGTCTGGATTTGTGTTGAGGTTCAATACAGGAAAGAATCCAAATTTATGCTTAATATTTTACTTTAAAGTAATGTAATAGAGTCCAGTTCAGTTCTTTTAATCAACTGTTCTGGTTGCTATTTTCTGGATTCAGTATGTGTGAATTAGTAAGTGACCACTATAAAGTGAATTCCTCATTTTTTCACTTCAAATACAATCAGTTTGATATCTGGACAGGAAAAGTTAGGGCTATTGTTGTTGCAGATTTATTTATTCATTTGGTTTTTAATTACAAAGCACCTGGAATATGTAGTTGATACTGTTAAGGGTACTCAAACAAAAACTAGATGTATTCCCCTTTAGAAATTTGGCTCAGTAGGAGACATAAGAAAGCAAATAAAATGCAACGCAAAATGGGCTATGTGCACACCACTGGTATGAATGTTTATGGTAAATGGAACATGTTCAAGAACATGTTATCAATGTGAGGTCTTACAGATTGGATAAAAGGTTCAGAGGGAGAGAAGTGGGAAATTAGAAAGAAAAGACATATTAAGGAAGTCAGTGATAGACACATTAGAAGGCATTATGACTCCCCTTGAATGACTGAAATAATTATGAATAACTACAAATCAATGCACAGGATTTTTTTTTCTTCAAATGGATATTTTCTAGAGTGGTTCAGAAAATCAGAAAACCACAGAAAATAGATGTTACTAAAGAGATTAAATGAGAGACAGATCATGGCCAAAAATTCAAGTAGTTTGTCATAATCCTGTTTGGAATTCTGACCACCTAAGAGTCATATGGCTGATAGACACACACATGAAACAGAATGAAAAGAATGACACAAAGATAGCATTGTTAAGGAAGTGATTTATAGTCTGCTTGATCAGATGGGTGATAAGCTCAAGGCTTTTCTATTTAATAAGGATTGCAAAGACAGAATCACAGAAATGAAGTATAGTAGGAATGAAGGATTTAAGCTTATGCTGTATGTATCATTCTACTAAAAACAGAGGATTTGATAAATGCATACATTCTTCTGAAAAATAATAGGAACATTGAGAAAACAGCTGTTTTGAGGTAATTGTGACAACCAAGGACAGAATGAATAGAAATTTAGGTGTGATGCAGCTCTTAATAGAAAAGAGTCATGTTATTTTGGAGAAATATAGAGCACAGAAGAAATTATTTAGTCATTGCAGAAGATGTTATCATCTTCATAAAAATATAGTGTGAAAATATAAAGTATAAGAGCTTAGGTAAGTTCTAATGAGAGGAATCACAAAGAGGGAATGGGTCCCGCTGTATTTAGAAGTTTGATAAGATTGATTTATTAAAGTAAGTATACAGTCTAATGCAAAGGAAAATAAGATCTTTTGAAAAATATATAACCTAAAGTTGGAAGGAGTCAAATATAATTTTAAAATATGGGCGGGGGGCACCTGGGTGGCTCAGTGGGTTAAAACCTCTGCCTTTGGCTCAGGTCATGATCTCAGGGTCCTGGGATCGAGCCCTGCATTGGGCTCTCTGCTCGCAGGGAGCCTGCTTCCTCCTGTCTCTCTGCCTGCCTCTCTGCTCTACTTGTGATCTCTGTCTGTCAGGTAAAAGGATGGAATCTTAAAAAATAAAAATAAAATAAAATAAAATATGGGAGGGACTTGAATAAAAAGTGTCTAGATGTCAAGAGGTAGAAAAATTTGACATTGTTATTAGTATACAAATAGGGCATTTCGAACTCCTGTTTTAACTGAGCAGAGGAACAAACATAGGTTGGGAGTATTGCCTGTGGGAAGATGGAACAGTACTGGAAAATGGGAAAAAGAAAGCAGAACACAAAAGTTTTTATTCTGTCATTGAAATATTAAAACCAAAAGAGCAGAAAATATTTCATTAAGGACTGAATGACATTTAAGATGAGGGGATATTAAGATAACATCAAGTATGCTGATGAACTATTCTAGGACCGGGGGCTTGTAAGAACTAGTTGAAGATGTAGAGGAACCTTGTCAGTAATTCCTGAAAGAATGGAGAAGAGAAGCAGTACAGAAAGTTGGGAATAAGAAAATGTGCATATGTTGACATACAGGACATGCACCTTTTAAATTTCTGTAAGGTTGATGCTGTTTCCTGTGGATATTTCCTTTATTATTGTGTGATTGGTATAGTTTAGAAAAGATGACCATGATAACTGTGCATTTACATTGGGAAAGATGGCAGTTGTAAGAAAGTATAGAGAGGTGTGGTTCCTAACCCTGGTGAATGCCTGATAGACATCTTCTCACATCAAACTCAATACATTCAAAATTGAGCTCTTGATCCTGTTGCTCTTTCTTTATCTTACTGATGGCACTGGCCATCTACCTAATCAATGAGGTTACAAAACGGGATGGCGTTAGTCACCTTTCTCCTCCATTTTCATCATTCTTCCATCCTAGCATTAAGATTTCCCAATTTCATATCAGAAACATTTCTCATCATCTTCTTCAATCCTTCTTTAACCCTACTGTTCTTATAATTACTCCCTTTGAATACTGTTGAAGTTTCCAGATATTTTTTTTTAAAGATTTTTTAAAATTTATTTATCTGACAGACTGAGATCTCAAGTAGGCAGAGAGAGAGGGGGAAGCAGGCTCCCCACAGAGCAGAGAGTCCAATGAGGGGCTCAATCCCAGAACCGTAGAATCATGACCCAAGCCAAAGGCAGAGGCTTAACCCACTGAGCCACCCAGGTCCCCCTCCAGATACTCTTAGTTAGTTTTTTGCCTCTCAAAGCTATTATCTTTCTGGCTGCCAAAGGAATCAGCCTAATACACAAATCCATCCTCATCTTCCTCTTGCATATCATCCTTCAAGGGGCCTTCATTGCTGCAAGGACAAATTCTGACCTCCTTAATGTGACCTCAGTGTCCTCCATCATGCAACAATTACATAAGTCTCTGGATTCAACTTTCATTACTTGCAGTGTAATATTAGTTTCAGGTGTTTTATATACTGGTTGAACACTTCATACCTCATCCAGTGCTCATCACAACAAATATACTCCATAATCCCCATCACTTTTGTCGCCCATCCCTCCGCCCCATCTACCTCCCCTCTGGTAGCCATCACCTTGTTATCTATAGTTAAGAGTCTGGTTCTTGGTTTGTCTCTCTGTTTTTTTTTCCCCCTTCGCTCATTTCTTTTGTTTCTTAAATTCTACATATGAGTGAAAACACATGGTATTTCTCTTTCTCTGACTGACTTGTTTTTCTTAGCATAATACTATTAACTCCATCTATGTTGTTGTAAATGGCAAGATTCATTCTTTTTTTATAGTTGGATAATGGAATATTTCTTATCTTCCTTATCTACTATGAGACTATAGCTCATTGTAGCTTTTATTTACATTTTCCTGATGATTAGTAATGATCATCTTTTCACATGTTTGTTGGCCATCTGTATGTCCTCTTTGGAAAAATGTCTACTCATGTCTTCCATTCATTTTTAAGTGTATTTTTTTTTTTTAGGTGTTGAGTTTTATAAGTTCTTCATATACTTTGGATACTAACCATTTATCAGATATGTAATTTGCATATACCTTCTGCCATTCCATAGGTTGCCTTTGGTTTTGTTGATTGTTTCATTCACCATGCAGACAATTTTATTGTGATATAGTCCCAATAGTTTATTTTACATTTTGTTTCCCTTGCCTCAGGAGACATAGCTGGGAAGAAGTTGCTATGGCTAATGTCAAAGAATTTCCTGTCTGTGCTCTTTTAGGATTTTTATAATTTTAAGTCTCACATTTAGGTCTTTCATCTGTTGTGAATTTATTTTTGTATGATGTAAGAAAGTAGTCCAGTTTCATTATTTTACATGTTGCTGTCCACACTTCCTACGACCATTTGTAGAAGAGACTGCCAATTTTTCCTTTGAATCTTCTTTCCTGCTTTGTCAAAGATTAGTTGACCACATACGTAAAGGTCTGTTTCTGGATTTTCTATTTTGTTCCATTTTTCTATGTGTCTCTTTTTGTGCCAGTATCATAATGTTTTCATCACTACAGCTTCATGGTATAACTTGAAGTCTGGGATTATGGTTCCTCCTACTTTGCCTTTTTTTTTTTTTCTTTGTCAAGGTTGCTTTGGATATTTGGGATCTTTTGTGGTTCTGTACAAATTTTAGGATTCTTTGTTCCAGCTCTGTGAAAAATGCCTTTGATATTTTGGTTGGCATTGCATTAAATGTGTGGGTTGTTTTGGGTAGTATAAACATTTTAACAGTATTTGGTCTTTCAATCTATAAGCATGGGGTATCTTTCCATTTCTTTGTGTCATATTCAATTTCTTTCATCAGTGTTTTACAGTTTCCAGAGTACAGATATTTCACCTCTTTGACTAGATTTATTCCTAGGTTATCTTACAGTTTTTGGTATGATTGTAAATGGGATTGACTCTTTAATTTTTCTTTCTTATGCTTTATTATTGGTGTATAGAAATGCAACAAATATCCTTACATTGATTTTGTATTCTAGGACCTTACTGAATTCATTTATCAGTTCTAGCAATTTTTTTTTTTTTTTTTGGTGGAGTCTTCTGGGTTTCCTATATATAGTATCATGTCATCTGTAAATAGTGAAACTTTTACTTCTTTGCTGATTCAGATCAGCATGCTGGGCTCATAGAATGAATTTGGAAGTTTTTCTCCCTTTTCTATCTTTTGGAATGTTTGAGAATAAGTATTAACTTTAAACGTTTTGTAGAATTCTGTGAAGCCTCCTGTCCTGACTTTTATTTGTTGAGGGTTTTTTAATTACTGATTTAATTTCTTTGCTGGTTATCAGTCTGTCCAGGTTTTCTATTCATTCCTGTTTCATTTTGGTAATTCCCATGTTTCTATGAATGTATCCATTTCTTTTATGTTGCCCAACTGGTTGGCATATAGGTTTTCATAATATTCTCTTACAATTGTTTATATTTCTGTGGTGTTGGTAGTTGGGTTTCCTCTCTCATTTGTGATTTTATTTATTTGGATCATTCCTCTTTTCTTTCTGATAATTCTAGCTAGAGGGTTGTCAATTTTATTGATTTTTCAAAGAACCAGCTCCTGGTTTCATTGTTCTGTCCTACTGTTCTCTTAGTTTCTGTGTCATTTATTTTCACTCTAATGTTTATTATGTCCTTCCTTCCATGGCCTTTAGGTTTTGTTGTTCTTTTTCTGTTTCTTTTAGGTGGATGGTCATGTTGTCTATCTGAGATTTTTTCTTGCTTCTTGAGGTAGGCCTGGATTGCTATATACTTCCCTCTTAGAACCATTTAAGTCTAAGGTTTTAGACCATTGTGCTTTCATTTTCATTTGGCTCTGTATATTTTTTAAATGTCTTCTTTGATTTTCTTGTTAACCCACTCATTGTTAATGGTATGTTATTTAAGCTCCATGTATTTGTGGTCTTTCCAGATTTCTCCTTGTGGTTGACTTCTAGTTTCATAGTGTTGTGGTCAGAAAAATTGCATGGTATGGCTTCAGTCTCTTTGTATTTGCTAAAGCCTGTTTTGTGACCTAATATGTGATCTATCCTGGAGAGTATTCCATGTGTACTTGAAAGAATGTGTATTCTGCTCTTTAATGATGAAATGTTCTGAATATATGTGTTAGGTCCATCTGGTCCATATGCCATTCAAAGCCATTATTTCCTTGTTTATTTTCTGCTTAGATGATATGTCCATTGATGTATGTGGGGTGTTAAAGTTCCCTTCTATTATTGTACTGAATTTGTAAACATCTTAATCTTACACATCCTAATCTCAAAAATGGAAAAATGTTTGTTGTTTAAGGTAACCAGTCTATAATACTGTGTCATAGTAGCTTGAACCAGATTAACACTGTTAACAATTTTTTTTCTGTATACATCTGCATCCCTATCTAACTTCAAATAAAAAATAAATGTACCTGTTCACGTATTTAGCCTCTATACATGGTGCATTGCCTAGAACTAAGTGTTCTGTGGATATTTTCAAATGAATAAATAAATGAATGAATGAATACTGGAAATGCTGTCCTGCAGAAGAGGAAGTTGATTCATTCTCTGTTGCAACAGATGACATAATGTTGAAAAGTGAGGAGGTAATTATTTTTGTTTAAAGAGCAATTACTGTGTATCAAGAACTATGCAGAAGATATTATCGCTTTTTACAAATGAAAAAAAATAAGTTTAAGAAAGGCAAAGCTAAGCTGCTCATGATCTCACTGTTAGGCAGTAGAAAGTTTGACACACAATGTCTGTTTTCACATATTCAAAGTCTAGGAATGGATCTTCTTTTTTATGCTACTTCTTAGCACACAGGCAAGGTTTTTTTAACAGTAATATTTTAGGACATTATTGGGCTCCTTTAGAATCCTCCAAGAAAAATATTGAAGATCAATAACACTCAAATACTTATATTTTATTTTTATTTTTTAAAATTAATTATTTTTTTCAACATATAATGTATTATTTACCCCAGGGGTACAGGAATGTGAATCAGCAGGCTTACACAATTCACAGCACTCATCATATCACATCCCTTCCCCAATGTCCATAACTGAACCACCCATTCCACACACCCCCTCTGCCCAGCAAATCTCAGTATGTTTTGTAAGATTAAGAGTCTCTTAAGGATTGTCTGTCTCCTGATTCCATCTTGTTTCATTTTTTCCTTCCCTATCTCCAAGCCCCCCACTCTGCCTTTCAAATTCCTCATATCAGGGAGATCATATGATAATTGTCTTTCTCTTATTGACTCATTCTCCTCAGCATAATACCCTCTAGTTACATCCACATCATTACAAATGGCAAGCTTTCATTTCTTTTGATGGCTGCATAGTATTCCATTGTATATATATATACCACTTCTTCATTATCCATTCATCTGTTGATGGACATCTAGGTTCTTTCCATAGTTTGGATGTTGTGGACATTGTAGCTATAAACATTCGGGTACACGTGCACCTTTAGATCATTACATTTGTATCTTTAAGAGAAATACCCAGTAGCGCAATTGCTGGGTCAAGAGTAGCTCTGTTTTCAACTTTTTGAGGAACCTCCATGCTGTTTCCCAGAGTGGTTGCACCAACTTGCATTCCCACCAACAGTGTAGGAGGGTTCCCCATTCTCCACATCCTCTCCAACATCTGTCATTTCCTGACTTGTTAATTTTAGCCATACTGACTGGTGTGAGGTGCTATCTCATTGTGGTTTTGATTTGTAGTTCCCTGACGGCAAGTGACGTTGAGCATGTTTTCATATGTCTGTTGGCCATTGGGATGTCTTCTTTGCAGAAATGTCTGTTCATGTTCTCTGCCCATTTCTTTCTTTCTTTCTTTCTTTCTTTCTTTCTTTCTTTCTTTCTTTCTTTCTTTCTTTATTTCGTTCTTTCTTTCTTTCATTTTTTAAAGATTATTATTTATTTGACAGACAGAGATCACAAATAGGTAGAGAGGCAGGCAGAGAGAGAGGGGAAAGCAGGCTCCCTGCTGAGCAGAGAATCTGATGTGGGGCTTGATCCCAGGACCCAGGATAATGACCTGAGCTGAAGGCAGAGGATTTAACCCACTGAACCACCCAGGGCCCCTCTTTTTTTTTTTTTTTAATTTCTTTTAAATTTCTTTACAGTGTACCAGAATTCATTGTTTATGCACCACACCCATTGCTCAATGCAATATGTGCCCTTCACAATACCCACCACCAGACTTACCCAACCCACCCCCACCCCTTCAAAACCCTCAGATTGTTTTTCAGAGTCCATAGTCACTCATGGTTCATCTCCCCCTCCAATTTCCCCTGACTCCCTTCTCCTCTCCATCTCCACATATACTCCATGTTATTTCTTATGCTCCACAAATAAGTGAAACGATATAATAATTGACTCTCTATGCTTGACTTATTTCACTCAGCATAATTTCTTCCAGTCCTGTCCATGTTAATACAAAAGGTAGGTATTCATCCTTTCTGATGGAGGCATAATACTCCATAATGTATATGGACCACATTTTCCTCTGCCCATTTCTTAATTGGATTATTCATTCTTTGGGTGTTGAGTTTGATAAATTCTTTATAGATATTGGATACTACCCCTTTATCTGATATGTCAATTGCAAATATCTTCTCACATTCTGTCAGTTGTTTCCTGGTTTTGTTAACTGTTCCCTTTGCTGTGCAAAAGCTTTTGATCTTGATGAAGTCCCAATAGTTTATGCCCTTGCTTCCCTTGTCATTGGTGATGTTTCTAGGAAGAAGTTGCTGTGGCTGAGGTTGAAGAGGTTGCTGCCTGTGTTCTCCTCAAGGATTTTGATGGATTCCTGTCTCACATTGAGGTCTTTCATCCATTATGAGTCTGTGTGTGTGTGTGTGTGTGTGTGTGTGTGTGTGTAGTGTAAGGAAATGGTCCAGTTTCACTTTTCTGCATGTGGCTGTCCAATTTTCCCAACACCATTTGTTGAAGAGACTGTCTTTTTCCACTGGACATTCTTTCCCACTTTGTCAAAGATTAGTTGACCACAGAGTTGAGGGCCTATTTCTGGGCTCTCTATTCTGTTCTGTTGTTCTATATGTCTTTTTATGATGGTACCACACTGTCTTGATGATGACAGCTTTTTAATAGAGCTTGAAGTCTGGAATTGTAATGCCACCAAATTTGGCTCTCTTTTTCAACATTCCTCAGGCTATTCGGGGTCTTTTCTGGTTCCATATAGATTTTCGAATTATTCGTTCCACTTCTTTGAAAAAAAAATGATGGTATTTTGATAGGGTTTGCATTAAACATGGAGACTGCTCTAGGTAGCATAGACATTTTCACAATATTTGTCTTCTAATCCATGAGCACAAAATATTTTTCCATTTCTTTGTGTCTTCCTCAATTTTTTTCATGAAAACTTCATTGTTTTCTGAGTACAGATTCTTTGCCTCTTTGGTTAGGTTTATTTCTAGGTGTCTTGTGGTTTTGGTTGCAACTATAAATGGGATCGGCTCCTTGATTTCTCTTTCTTTTCTCATGCTATTGGTATATAATAATGCCACTGACTTGGTGCATTGATTTTATATCCTAAGACTTTACTGAATTCCTGTATGAGTTCTAGCTGTTTTGGAGTGGAGTATTTTGGATTCTCCACATAAAGTATCATATCATCTCCAAAGAGTGAGAGTTTGACTTCTTCTTTGCCAAATCAGATGCCTTTTATTTATTTCTGTTCTCTGATTGCTGAGGCTAGGACTTCTAGTACTATGTTGAAAAGCAGTGGTGATAGTGGACAGCTCTGCCATGTTCCTGACCTTAGCAGAAAAGCTCTCAGTTTTTCCCCACTGAGAAGGATATTTGGTGTGGGTTTTTCCTAGATGGCTTTGTTGATGTTGAGGTATGTACCTTCTATTCCTACACTTTGAAGAGTTTTGATCGAGAAAGGATACTGTACTTTGTTAAATGCTTTTTCAACATCTATTGAGAGTATCATATGGTTCTTGTTCTTTCCTTTATTAATGTATTGTATTACATTGATTGATTTGAGGATGTTGAACCAACCTTACAGCCACGGAATAAATGCCACTTGGTCATGGTGAATAATCCTTTTAATGTGCTGTTGGATCCTATTGGCTAGTATTTTGGTGAAAATTTGCACATGTGTGTTCATCAAGGATATTGGTCTGTAATTCTCCTTTTTATGGAGTCTTTGTCTGGTTTTGGGATCAAGGTAATGCCGGCCTCATAAAATGAGTTTGGTCCTTCCCTTTCTTTCTTTCTTTCTTTCTTTCTTTCTTTCTTTCTTTCTTTCTTTCTTTTTTTGGAACAGTTTCAGATGAATAGGTGTTAATTCTTCTTTAAATGTTTGTTTAAATTCCCCTGGGAAGCCATCTGGCCCTGAGCTCTTGTTTGTTGGGAGATTTTTGATGACTGCTTCAATCTCCTTACTGGTTATGGGTCTGTTCAGGTTGTCTGTGTATTCCTGGTTCAGTTTTGGTACTTTATATGTCTCCGGGAATGCATCCATTTCTTCCAGATTGTCAAATTTCCTGGCATATACTTGCCCATAATATGTTCTTATAATTATTTGTATTTCCTTGGTGTTGGTTGTGATCTCTCCTCTTTCATTCATGATTTTATTTATTTGGGTCCTTCCTCTTTTCTCTTTGGTAAGTCTGACCATGGGGTTTTCAAATTTAATAATTCTTTCAAAGAACCAGCTCCTATTTTCGTTGATTTGTTATACTATTTTTTTTGGTTTCTATTTCATTGATTTCTGTTCTGATCTTTGTTATTTCTCTTCTCCTGCTGGGTTTAGGCTTTCTTTGCTGTTCTTTCTCCAGCTCCTTTAGGTATAAGGTTAGATCGTGTATTTGAGACCTTTATTGTTTCTTTAGAAAGGCTAGTATCACTATATATTTTCCTCTCAGGACTGCCTTTGGTGTGCTACACAGATTTGAACAGTTGTGTTTTCATTATCATTTGTTTCCATGAATTTTTTCAATTCTTATTTAATTTCCTGGTTGACCCAATTCATTTGTAGGAGGATGTTCTTTAGCCTCCATGTATTTGAGTTCTTTACAACTTTCCTCTGTGATTGAGTTCTAGCTTCAGAGTATTGTGGTCTAAAAAATATGCAGGGAATGATCCCAATCTTTTGGTACTGGTTGAGACCTCATTTATGACCCAAGATGTGATCTATTCTGGAGAATGTTCCATGTGCAGTAGAGAAGAATGTGTGTTCTTTTGCTTTGGGATGGAATATTCTGAATATATTTGTGATATCCATCTGATCTAGTGTTTCATTTTCCCTTTATTTCTTTGTTGATCGTTTGCTTGGATGATCTGTCCATTTCAGTGAGGTGGATGTTAAAGTCCCCTACTATTATTGTATTATTGTCATTGTGTTTCTTTGATTTTGTTATTATTTGGTTTAATAGTTGGCTGCTCCCATATTAGGGGCATAGATATTTAAAAATTTTAGATCTTCTTGTTGGACACACCCTTTAAGTATCATATAGTGTCCTTCGTCATCTCTTATTATAGTCTTTGCCTTAAAATCTAATTTGTCTGATATCATATTTGCCACCCCATCTTTCTTTTGATGTCCATTAGCATGGTAAATTGTTTTCCACCCTCTCACTTTAAATCTGGAGGTGTCTTTGGGTCTAAAATGAGTTTCTTATAGGCAGCATATTGATGGGTTTTGGGTTTTTTATCCATTCTGATATACTGTGCCATTTTATTGGGACATTTAGCTCATTTACATTCAGGGTACCTATTGAAATGTATGAATTTACTTCCACTGTATTGCCTGTAAGGTAACTTTACATTGTCTCTGTTCCTTTCTAGTCTGCTACTTTTAGGCTCTCTCTTTGCTTAGAGGACCCGTTTCAATATTTCCTGTGGGGCTGGTTTGGTGTTTTCAAATTCTTCTCATTTTTGTTCATCCTGGAAGCTTTTTATCTCTCCTTCTATTTTCAATGAAAGCCTAGCTGGATATAGTATTATTGGCTGCATGTTTTTTCTCATTTAGTCCTCTGAATATATCATGCCACTCATTTTGGCCTGGCAAGTCTCTGTGGATAAGTCTTCTGCCAATCTAATATTTCTACCATTGTATTTTACAGACCTCTTGTCAGGAGCTGCTTTCAGGATTTTTTCGTTGTCACTAAGACTTTTAAGTTTTACTGTTAGATGACCAGATGTGGAACTATTGTGAATGATTTGAGGGGGAGGAGTTATCTGTGCCTCCTGGATTTTTATATTTGTTCCCTTTACCATATTGGGGAAATTCTCTACAATAATTCACTCAGATGTACATTCTGTCCCTGTCTTTCTTCTTCTTCCAGATTCCCAATTATTCTAATACGTTTCTTCTTATGGTATCACTTATCTCTTGAATTCTCCCCTCATGGTCCAATAGTTGTTTGTCTCTCTTTTGCTCAGCTTCTTTATTTTCCATCATTTGGCCTTCTATGTCACTAATTCTATATTCTGCCTCATTTATCCTAGCAGTAAGAGCCTCCATTTTTTTAATTGCATCTCATTAATAGCTTTTTAAATTTCAGCTTGGTTAGATTTTAGTTCTTTTATTTCTCCATAAAGGGTTTCTCTAATATCTTCCATGCATTTTTGATCCCAGCTAGCACCTTGAGAATCGTGCTTCCTAACTCTAGATCTGACATATTACCAATGTCCATACTGATTAGGTCCCTAGCCATTGGTCTTGCTTCTTGTTCTTTTTTTTTTTTTTTTTTTTTCCTTCGTGGTGAGTTTCTCTGCCTTGTCATTTTATCCGCATAAGAATATTTGAATAAGGGGCGCCTGTGGCTCAGTGGTAAGCCTCTGCCTTTGGCTCAGGTCATGAGCCCAGGGTCCTGGGATCAAGGCCTTCATTGGGCTGTCTGCTCAGCAGGGGTTCTGCTTTCCCTTCCTCCTCTGCCTGCTTCTCTGCCCACTTGTTATCTCTCTTTCTCTCTGTCAAATAAATAAATTCTTTAAAAATATATATGAATGAGAGAATAAAATACTAAAAGGTTGGCAACCACCCCAGAAAAATGTAAGCTAACCAAATCAGAAGAGATCTAAAACTAGGGGGGTGGGGAGAAGTAAACATGGGAAAATAAATAAATAAATAAATGTGTGTGTGTGTGTGTGTGTGTATGTAATTATGTAATATATAGTGTATGTATATATAATATAAATATGTTATATATATATATGTAATTGGTGAATAGAACAGTGCCACCTAGTTGGTTTTAAGTGTATTTTGGTCTCTTAAAGAAACTACCTCCCCAAATTTTAAAGAAAGAATAACATATATATTCAAAAATAAGGGTAAACACAATGAAGGGATGGAATATGACTGTATAAGATGAAAATTTTAAAAATTCCTATAAAAGGAATGATAAGTTTGTTAGAAAAAGGAAAAAAAAAAGGAATGTGCTCAAGCTGGAGACTAGAACAAAACCATGTGCTACATTAGGGTATATTTTGATCTATTAGAGGAAATTGTATCCCAAAATTTTCTAGAAAAGAAAAAAAAAAAAAAAACATATGTATACAAAAAAATATAGTTAGGGGCACCTGGGTGGCTCAGTGAGTTAAACCTCTGCCTTTGGCTCAGGTCATGATCTCAGGGTCCTGGGATCAAGCCCTGCCTTGGGCTCTCTGCTCAATGGGAAGCCTGTTTCCTCCTCTGTCTCTCTGCCTGCCTCTCTGTCTACTTGTGATCTCTGTCAAATAAATAAATAAATAAAATCTTTTTTAAAAAGTTAAATAGGGCACCTGGGTGTCTCAGTGGGTTAAGCCACTGCCTTCGGCTCAGGTCATGATCTCAGGGTCCTGGGATCAAGTCCCGTGTTGGGCTCTCTGCTTGGCGGGGAGCCTGCTTCTCTCTCTCTCTCTCTCTCTCTCTGCCTGCCTCTCCATCTACTTGGGATCTCTCTCTGTCAAATATATAAATAAAATCATTTAAAAAAGTTAAATATAATGAAGGGATAAAATTTGACTATAACGATGATAGTTTAAAAGGTTTTTTTTTCTGTTTGTTTTAGAAAGGTATTGTTAAGATAGACTAGTCAAAAAAATGTCAAAAGTGGAAAATTTAAAAAAATAGAATAAGAAAAAGAGTTTTAAAAATTAACTTTGCAAGACTGAAAGATCATGGGGGAAAAGCCATGAATTCTACATGTTGCTTTCCCCTAGCTCTGGAGTTCCACTGTTCTCCTTGATCAATTAGCTTGGTCTTGGCTGGATGCTCTTGTTGATCATTTGTGGGAGGGACCTCTTACAGTGATTCTCAAATGGCTTTGCCCAAGGCAGAATTGTACTGTCCTTACCAGGGATTGGGCTAAGTAATCAGCTCGGCTTCGCTCTTGTTCCCTGAATGCTTTCTGTAGAGCTCTAGAGGATGGGAATGAAAATGGTGGCCTCCCAGTCTCTGGCCCAGAGGATCAGAGAGCAGAGGACCCCACTCCTCAGAGTGCCCACAGAGATAATCAGTCAATCACTCCCAGCTCTCTGGTCTCTAGCCATACTCTGTGCTCACGTGGCCTGTTACTAAACATTGCTATCTCTGGAGCACAGCCCCACCTGGAGTCTCCAAACCCAGATTCCTGCCTCACTGCTTCTCCCAGAACAGGAAGGTGAGTCTCTCCAAATCTGTCACTTTTGGGGTCCTTGCTCAAAGAGCAGTGGTCCAACTGTGCCTTGGATCATGGTTTAAGGTAACCCCGACCTGAAAGCTCATTCTTTGGCTCTGTCTCAGTAGTTGGCTTCCCCACTCTGATAGCTGGCAACCATACCACATTCAGACACCCCTGATCTTTCTGTGACCCCATGGGAACTGAGACCACACTGTCCCCACAAGGGCTCCACCCCCTGCTTACCCTCTGGAGCCATGTCCCTCAGTGGACCTGAATTCTAAAAGTTCTGATATTGTGCTCCTCTGCTCCTCTGCTTGCTGGGAGCTGGCCCCTCTGCACTGCAGTCTATCTTCCTGCCACTTTGGATTCACTCTCTCTTATATCCTACCTTTTCAGAAAGTGGTTGATTTTCTGTTCCTAGAAATGCTGCTCTTCTCTTCAATCTCCTGTTGAGTTTGTAGGTGTTCAGAATGGTCTGATACCCATCTAGCTGAACTCTTGAGATCTAATGTCATTTCGATCCACTACTCCTCCACCATCTTGCCTCTCTCCCCAAATATTTCTATTTTAATAACCTCCTGATGAAGTAGTTAAAACAATATAGAATACTATGAATTTAAATTCAGCAAATTATTTATCCTAAATTAAGCAGATATTAATAAAGTAGAAAAAAATTCTATTTATTACAGATTTTAAAATGATAAGCTTTGGCACGAAGTACTTCCAGAGGTGTTAGGTATGCAGAAAAATTCATATTTAAACATCAGAAGTATTTTTTCTTCCAAAATTTAAACCCCTATCTAATAAATCTTAAGGGAAAATATTGCTTAAGTTACAATTAAAGTAAAAATAAAATAAAAACCTTGGTCCATGTTACATAGGTATCATTTCATCAAGTTATTAACATTTCTAGAGAAATAGCATCAAAAATTAGATTTTAACAGGAATGAGCCCTGAGATAAGAAAATGCTTATCCTGAAGTCACTTATAGAATAATGAAATCAGGAATTCTCTCTGAGTCTTGCATTTGGTGGGGATTACGCTCTTAAGTATATTTTTCTAATAAAATGTTACTTTCAATATTCAACGATGAATGTCTAATTATTTATTTATAAATTCTGTCAAAGTCATGTGAGCTGCTCTAGGATCAGGAGAGATTCTAGTGCTCTGCTACACAAAATGTGATGTATGGAACAACAGGAGTGGCATTCCCTAGGAGCTTGTTAGAATGCAAACTCTTAGACCAGACCCCAGATAAACTGAATCTGCATTTTAACAAGATCCCTAGAGACTGAGCAGCACTGTTCTGGAGCACCTGACTTGTTTTGAGGTTATGGCCTCAATTTTCTTTCCCTCAATTTTCTCTCTCTGTCTAGAATTTTCTGTTTTATATATTTTTCCCCACCATTGGCAGATTTCTCTACCTGATTTTTAATTTAGTCCTTTGGCAAGACTATGCAGTTGTTTTTAGTTATAATTAAATGGGGTGGGCTCTAGGGATACTACAAGAAAGTTACCTAAATCTCTTAGCATTCTGTTATTCACAGATTCACTCTTCTCAAATGCCTGCTTTGAGATCAGATCTGGGGATATGTACACAACATGCCAATATAACCTGAAAGCTGAAAAAAATCCAATATATATTTTCTTTGGTATGGTGCATGATATTAGACGGTACTACAAACTCCTTTTTTTCATTAAACTTATGGAGTTAGAATAAGGCTGAATGTCATGAGGAGTCAGGTCACTGCTCTGGCAAGAAATGTGATCTGCAGGATGACTCAGAACTCAGCAGAACATGATTCTTCTCACTTTAATCTCTTTGCAGCTTTGAGCTGGCTATACCATCTGTATCAGTCAAATGTTACTGTGTAACAAACACAACAAATATAATTTATTAGTTACTGACTCAGTGAGTAAACTATTTGGACTGGGCTCAGTTGAGCTATTCTATTTATCTTGCCTGGATTCACTCAATCCACTGCAATTAGCTTATGAATCAGAAAGAGTTGATTGATCCTGGATGGCCCTATCCATGTCTGGCTCTTTGCTGGGGTAAATATGCGACATGCATTTAGTAGGCTAATTCAACCTTTTTCACATGGCAGCTAGGTTCCAAAAACAGTAAGTCCCTATGTACAAACACTTTTCAAGCTTTTGCTTGCATCATGGTTGCTAATGTTTCACTAGCTAAAGCAAGTCACAATGCCAAGTCTAGATTAAAGGAGTAAAGATAAAGATTTTCTCATTTAATAAGAGATATTGTAAAATGCTGTGGTCATTTTTTTTCTGAGTTTACCAAATCATTTCTCTATTCCAAAATAATGAATTTTTTAACTTGTACCTCTTTCTATTTAAGCACATTTATGTTCTCAGAAGAGAACCCTAATGTCAATGAAACTATTATAGGACTGAGATAGCCATAAGAACTCTAAAGACTATAGAATATTATGAAGAACAGGTGTCATGACTTTGAGCTAATCAGGGAAAGGCGTTTTGTTATTTACTCTGAAAGTCCACTTCCCTGCTTTAACTCTGGGAAATTTGCATTTCTGAGTGGAATTCTATTTTGTTTTGTTTATTTCACTTCTGTTGCTTCAATAAAATCTGCACCTGTTTGTTCTGGCATTGAGAGCAGCTGTCTTCTCTGTGGCAATATTTCCCACCTGGGTTGCTGAGCTGTCTCTCAGTGGTAGACACCTTTGTCAGCGTTGGTGGGAAATGAGCATCTTGGCTAATTTGGGTGCTTCCCTTTGGATTTGGTGAAACAGGACAGAATAGGAAGTGTTTGACTTCCAAATTCATACTGTGAGAAGTCTCCTAAGATACACAGTGGGTAAGAACAGAGTCCAAGAGGAAGTGGGTGGTGTATAAAATGAAGAGGAATTAATAATTGATGTGACTTATGAGGTAGACAGAAGAAAATATACCAAGAGACTGATTGTGTCACAGTAACAATGTAAACAAAACTTTTGTAGTTGATATGATGGAAAATACCTGATAATATGTGAATGGATTAAAATTTTCACCAAATGAAAATTGGTGCTACATACCTGACATATTGATAGACACTATTATGTGATAAATATATGATGGGATTATAATTGTAGTTGCTTTGAGATTTATCCATGTTGTTGCATGTATCAGTAATTTGTCCTTGTTATTGCTGAGTATATGCTGAGTGTAGATATTCTACAATTTGTGTTTCCATTTACTGGCACTTGAGCTCTTTCTAGTTCTAGATTATTATGAATAAAATTGCTCTGAATATTTTTTAATGAATTTTATTGTGTATGTAAATTTTAATTTCTCTTGAGTAAGTTTCTAGGAGTAGAATTTAGGTTATATAAGAAATGAATAACTAACTTCATAAGAAACTGTCATACTATTTTCCAAAATGATTATATAATTTTTCACCTAGCTATGTATGAAAGTCTTGCTTTCTCTGTATCATTAATTAAACTTGGCATCACTAACCTTTTTAATTCTAGGTATTCCAGTAAGTATGAATTAGTATCTCAGAGTAGATTTTTTTCTATGAGTGTTTGTGGTGTATTTATTTATGACATTTTATATCTCAATTACATTTATATGTGTGTGTGTGTGTGTGTATAATTTTAATTCCAGTATACTTAACATAGTGTTGTATTAGTTTCAGGTGATTACACACACACACACACACACACACACACACACACATATATATAATTTTAATTCCAGTATAGTTAACATAGTGTTGTATTAGTTTCAGGTGAATAATGTAGTGATTCAGCAATTCCCTATGTTACTCAGTCTAATCACAGAAATTGTACTCTTTATCCCCTTCACCTACTTCACTCACCCCCCCACCCACTTCTCTGAGAACCATAAATTTGTTCCTCATAGTTAAGAGTCTGTTTTTTAGTAGATCTCCTTGTTTCATTTCTTTTTTTTTCCTTGTTTCATTTCTTAAATACCACATGTAAGTAAAATCATAAAGCTTCTGCACAGCAAAGGAAACAGTCAACAAAACAAAGAGGCAACCTATGGAATGGGAGAAGATATTTGCGAATGACAGTACAGACAAAAGGTTGATATCCAGGATCTATAAAGAACTTTTCAAACTCAACACACACAAAACAGATAATCATATCAAAAAAATGGGCAGAAGATATGAACAGACACTTCTCTAATGAAGACATACAAATGGCTACCAGACACATGAAAAAATGTTCATCATCACTAGCCATCAGGGAGATTCAAATGAAAACCACATTGAGATATACCACCTTACACCTATTAGAATGGCCAAAATTAGCAAGACAGGAAACAACGTGTGTTGAAGAGGATGTGGAGAAAGGGGAACCCTCTTACACTGTTGGTGGGAATGCAAGTTGGTGCAGCCACTTAGGAGAACAGTGTGGAGATTCCTCAAGACATTAAAAATAGAGCTTCCCTGTGACCCTGCAATTGCACTACTGGGTATTTACCCCAAAGATACAGATGTAGTGAAAAGAAGGGCCAGCTGTACCCCAATGTTTATAGCAGCAATGGCCATGATCACCAAACTGTGGAAAGAACCAAGATGCCCTTCAACGGACGAATGGATAAGGAAGATGTGGTCCATATACACGATGGAGTATTATGCTTCCACCAGAAAGGATGCTAACTTTTGTAGCAACATGGACGGGACTGGAAGAGATTATGCTGAGTGAAATAAGACAAGCAGAGAGAGTCAAGTATCATATGGTTTCACTTATTTGTGGAGCATAACAAATAACAAGGAGGACATAGGGAGATGGAGAGGAGAAGGGAGTTGAGGGAAATTGGAAGGGGAGGTGAACCATGAGAGACTATGGACTCTGAAAAACAACCTGAGGGTTTTGAAGGGGCAGGGGGTGGGAGGTTGGGGAAACCAGATGGTGGGTAATAGGGAGGGCACGTGTTGTATGGAGCACTGGGTGTGGTGCAAAAACAATGAATTCTGTTACTCTGAAAAGATATTAAAAATTATGTGATATTTGTCTTTGAAAGAGGAAATTAAAAGACATGGAAACAATGAAAATAAAAACACAATGGTCCAAAATGTTTGGGATGAAGCAAAAGCTATTCAAAGACAGAAGTTTATAGCAATGCAAGCCTACCTCAGGAAGCAAGAAAAATGTCAAACAACTTAACTTCATTCTCAAATGAGTTAGAAAAAGAACAAACAAAACCCACAACCAGTAGAAGGAAGAAAATAAGAAAGATTAGAAGAGAAACAAAATAGAAACAAAACAAAACAATAGAAAACATCAATAAAACCAGGAGCTGGTTCTTTGAAGAGATCAACAAAATTGATAAACCAATATCCAAACTCATCAAAAGTAGAAAAAAAAAGAGAACTCAAACAAAATCAGAAATGAAAGAGAAGAAATAACAACTGAAACCACAGAAATAAAAAGGAGTATAAGAGATTATGAAAAATCATATGCCAACAAATTAGATAACAGAAAAAAATTGATAAACTCCTATGAAATATAACCTCCTGAAACTGAATCAGGAAGAAATAGAAACTTTGATAAGACCGACTCCCAACAATGAAATTGAATCAGTAGTCAGAAAACTCCCCCCCCCCAAAAAAAGGCCAGGACCAGACAGCTTCACAGGTGAATTCCAGTAAACATTTGAAGAAGAGTTTATAATACACACACACACACACGTACACACACACACACACACACACACACACACACACTCTCTCTCTCTCTTCAGGAATAAATCTCTATTGGTCATGTTGAATGATTTTTTTTTAATGTATTGCTGGATTCAGTTTGCTAATATTTTGTTGAGAATTTTTGTACCTTTATTTAGAGATATTGGCCTGGAGTTCTCTTTTCTAGTGTTCTTTATCTGGTTTTAGTGTCAGGGTAATGCTGGCCTCATAAAATGAATTTGGAAGCTTTCCTCCTCTTCTATTTTTTAGACTAGTTTGATAAGAGTAGGTATTTTGATGTTATTTTCATTGTCATTTAGTTCAAAAGAATTTTTAATTCACTTGTGATTTTTTTTTTATTGTACCATGGCTTACTGAGGTGTATTATTTTATTTCCAAATATTTGGTGATTTTCTAGATAATTTGTAGCTATTGACTTTTAATTCCATCTGGTAAGAGGACATAAGCTGTAAGGTATCAGTATTTTGACACTTTGGGAGATTTATTGCTTAACATATAGTTTATCTTGATGAAAATTCTAAATAAGCCTAAATGTGTATTTTTATTTTTTGTTAATATTTTGTATCAATTAAATCAGTTTTGTTGCTAGTGTTCAAGTATTTTATATTTTTCAAGTATTTTATATTTTTACTTCACTTACTACTTTCCCCATTTAATACTAAAAGTGCTAAAATTCCCAACTATGTTAATAGATTTTTTCTTCCCTTTAATCCTGTAAACTTGCTACATAATTGTAACTCGGCACATTATATATTCTTGATTATTTTGTCTTTTTGGGAATTGTTTCTTTTTATTTGTAATAAACTTTAACATTTATATACACCCATGAAATCACCACCACAGCCAAAGTAATGAACACATTTGTATTCCCCAAAAGTTTTTTCAAGTACCCATTTTTATTGAATCATAATTAAAGTACAATGTTATGTTGGTTACAGGTATACAATATTATTGTTCAATTTTATACATTACTCAGTATGCATCAAAGTAAGTATACTCTTAATTCCCTTTATCTATTTCAACCATCGCCCTGTCTGTCTCCCTTTTGGCAATCATCAATTTGTTCTTTAAGAGTCTGTTGTCTATCTTTTTTTTGTTCATTCATTTCCAAAATTACAAATATGAGTGGAATCATATAGTGTTTGTCTTTCTTTGACTTATTTCACTCAGTATAACAGCTACCAGTTCCAACCATGCTGTTGCAAATGGCAAGATCTTGTTCTTTTCACTGCTGAAAATATTCCATTTTGTGTACATACTGCTGCTTCTTTATCCAGTCATCTATTGATGGATAATTGGGGTACTTCCTTATCTATCTGGCTGTTATAAATCATAATGTAGTAAACATAAGGGTGCATATATCTTTTCAAATTAGTGTTTCGTTTTCTTTGGGTAAATACCCACTATTGGAATTACTGGATCACATGGTAATTCTATTTAAAAATTTTTGAGGAAACTCCATTTTCCAGGGTGGCTGCACCAATTTTCATTTTCACGAACAATGCAAGAGTTTCCCCTTTCTCCACATCCTTGCCAACACCTGTTGTTTCACATGTTGTTGATTTTAGACGTTTTGACGAGTGTGAGGTGATACCTCATAGTAGTTTTGATTTGCATTTCCCTGAGGTTAAGTGATGTTGAGCATCTTTTCATGTGTCTGTTGACCATCTGTATGTCTTCTTTGAGAAAAAAAAAAAGTCTATTCAGGTCTTCTGACCATATTTTAATTGGATTGATTTTGTTTTCTGTGGGGATTTTTTTGTTTGTTTGTTTTTTGGTGTTGAATAGTAGAAGTTCTTTGGATATTAACCCCATATCAGCTATGTCATTTGCAAATATCTTCTTCCATTCAGTGGCTACCTTTTTGTTTTATTGATTCCTTCACTGTGCAAAATCTTTATTTTGGTGGAGTTCCAATAATTTAGTTTTGTTTTTGTTTGTATCAACTAAAAAGACCTATCTAGAAAAAAAAAATCTTTTTATGGTCAATGTCAAATTACTGCTTAAATTTTCTTTTAGGAGTTTCATGGTTTTAGGCTTCATATTTAGGTCTTTAATCCATATTGAATTTATTCTTATGTCTGATATAAGAAAATTGTCCAGTTTAATTCTTTTTTCATGTAACTGTCCAGTTTTCTAAATACCATTTATTGAAGAGACTACCTTTTTTCCATTGTATATTTTTGCCTTCTTTAATTGGTCATATGAGCATGGGTTTATTTTTGGGGTCTCTATTCTGTTCTATTGTCCTCTGTGTCTATTTTTGTGCCAGTACCATACTGTTTTTATCACTACTTTGTAGTATATCTTGAAATCTAGGATTGTGGTATTTCTAGCTTTGTTCTTTCTCAAAATTGCTTTTGCTATTCAGAGATTTTGTGGTTCCATACAAATTTTAGGATGATTCTAGTTCTGTGAAAAATGCTGCTAGCATTTTGATAGGGATTGCATGAAATCTATAGATTATCTTGGGTAGTGTAAATATTTTAATGATATTGGTTCTTCGAATCCATGAGAATGGGATATCTTTCCATTTATTTGTATTGGCTTCAATTTTTTTAATCAATGTTTTACAGTTTCTTTTATTCTGTTTCAATGTTCTTTAATCTCTTGTAATTTTCTTTACCTCATAATCTACCTCTGGTATTAATAGAGCCACCATGTATTTTTTTTAATTCAGTATACTTATGTTTTTAGATATGAAGTAGGTCTTTCATAGATAGTTTATAGTTCACTCCTGCTATTTTATTCAGACTGGCATTTTCTTAATTTTAATCATTCTTTAGTCTCTTTACATTTAATGTAACTATCAGTGTGATTAGATTTGAGTCTGCAAAGTTGCTATTTAATTTTTACATTTCCCTTTTGATTTTGTTCCTCTTTCACTTCTTTCTTGAGTTGTTTCAGAATAATAAAAACATTTTCTTTTACTTCATAGTATCTGTTTCTTGTTTTTTTTTTTTAACTTATTCTTTGCTCTAGGGCTCAAAATATGCAATCTTATTAGAGGCCAGCCAAAGACATTCCCTTACACCTGACACTGAGCACTTCCTACTTCCTCCTTCCTCCTGAATGCTTTCTACTTTAAATAGTATATTTCCATTTACTCATCACCCTTCATTTTTGCTATCATACTTACCTTTTGTCTGTCCATCTGTTGCAAAGTCTGTCTCACCAATATTATTCTTATAACTTTAAACAATCAATCATCTTTAAAAGAAATGATAAGAACAAAAACAAATTTTATATTTATGTTTGTATGTTATATCCTATGTTCTTCTCTCCTTTCTACAGATTCAGTTTTCTTTCTGTTATTTTATGGTTACTTATGAGTAGTTTTCCTTTCCTATAAAGCCTTTGTCTGGTTGGAGTATTAGGGCAATGCTGGCCTTATGAGATGAGTTAGAAAGTATGTTTTTCTGCTTTCTTTTCAAAGGGATTGTAAATAATTGATACAACTTCTTTCTGAGATGGTAGAATTCAACTGCTTTGGGCCTAATGCTTTCTATTTTGTAAGGTTATTAATTATTGATTCAGTTTCTTATTGATATAGGCCTATTTAAATTGTCTGTTTCTTCTTTTGTAAGTTTCAGTAGATTGTGTCTTTCAAGGAATTGGTCCATTTAATTTAGGTTAACAAATCTGTGGGTGTAGAGTTGTTCATGGTATGCCTTTACTATGCTTTTAATGTCCATGAGATCTGTAGTGATGTCCCCTCTTTTGTGTACTCTCTTATTTTTTTCCTTAGGTAGCCTCTCCAGGGGCTTGTCAGTCTTTTTTTTTTTTTTAACTTAAAAAAAAAAACTGCCTTTCATTTCATTGATTCTTTCTATTGATTTTTTATTTTCATTTTCATTGCCTTATGCTGTAATTTTTATTATATCTTCTGGTTACTTTGGGTTTAATTTGTACTTCTTATTCTAGTTTCCTAAAGTATAAACTTAGATTATTGATTTTACATCTTTCTTTTCTAATATGTACTTTCAGTACTATAAATTTCCATCTAAAACTACATTTGCTTCATTCCATTGATTTTGATAAGTTGTTTTTTTTCCTTTTTATTTAACTCAAAGCATTTTTAATTTTATCTTGAGATTTTTTTTCTTTGATCCATTTGTTATTTAGAAGCATGTTGTTTAATCTCATAAGTACTTTGGAATTTTCCAATTATCTTTTTATTATTGATTTCAAGTTTAATTACATTGTGGCCTGAGAGCAGACACTGTGTATTTTTTTTAAAATATTTTAAATACATTATTGTGTTTAAGTTTGTGAAAGTGTATCTTATCTTGGTGAATGTGCCAAGTGAACTTGAGAACAATGTGTATTCTACTACTGATGTATTATGTAATCTATACATGTCAGTTATGTCTAATTGTTTGATGGTATTGTTCTGTCAACTATATTCTTATTGATTTTCTTCCTGTTTGATCTGCCCATTTCTGATAGAAGCCTGTTGAAGTTCTCAGCTATAAATAATGAACTTATCTATTTATCCATGTAGGTTTATTAATTTTTGCTTCATGTATTTTGACACTTAGCTGCATACACATTAAAATTTTTATATCTTTTTAAATAATTGACCTCTTATTCATTATGTAACACCTCTTTTCATCCTTAATAACTTTCTCATCTCAACTCTGATGTGTCTAAATTTAACATAGATACTCTTGCTTTCTTTTGGTTAGTTGTTAACATTGATTACTTGCTTTGATTTACTTGCTTTTTAACCTGTAAGTGTCTTTACATTTAAAGTAGGTTTCTTATAGACAACATATGGTTGGATCTTGCTTTTTTATCTACTCTTATGATCATTGTCTTTTTTTCATTAACATATAATGTATTACCAGGAGTACAGGTCTGTGAATCATCAGACTTACACACTTCACAATACTAACCATAGTACATACCCTCCCCAATGTCCTTAACACAACCACCCTCTCCCTATTCCCTTGCCCCCAGCAACCCTCAGTTTGTTTTGTGATTAAGAGTCTTTTATGGTTTGTCTATCTCCTGATCCCATCTTGTTTCATTTTTTCTTTCCCTACCCCTCAAACTCCCCACCCTGCCTCTCAAATTCTTCATATCAGGGAGATCGTGTAATAATTTTCTTTCTCTGATTGACTTATTCTTCTCAGCATAATACCCTATAGTTCCATCCACATCATTGCAAATGGCAAGCTTTCATTTCATTTGATAGCTGCGTAGTATTCCATTGTGTGTATATATACCCCACATCTTCTTTATCCATTCATCTGTTGATGCACATGTAGGTTCTTTCCATAGTTTGGCTGTTGTGGACATTGCTGCTATAAACATTCAGCTGTGTGTCCCTCTTCAGATCACTACATTTGTATCTTTAGTGTAAATATCCAGTAGTGCAATTGCCAGATTGTAGGGTAGCTCTATTTTCAACTTTTTGAGGAACCTCCCTGCTGTTTTCCAGAGTGGCTGCACCAGCTTGCAAGCCCACCAACAGTGTAGGAGGGTTCCCCATTCTCCACATCCTCTCCAACATCTGTCATTTCCTGACTTGTTAATTTTAGCCATTCTGACTGGTGTGAGGTGGTATCTCATTGTGGTTTTGATTTGTATTTCCCTGATGCCAAGTGATGTGGAGTACTTTTTCATGTGTCTGTTGGCCATCTGGATGTCTTCTTTGCAGAAATGTCTGTTCATGTCCTCTGCTCATTTCTTAATTGGATTACTCATTCTTTGGGTGTTGAGTTTGATAAGTTCCTCATAGATTTTGGATACTACCCCTTTATCTGATATGTCAATTGCAAATATCTTCTCACATTCTGTCAGTTGTTTCCTGGTTTTGTTAAATGTTCCCTTTGCTGTGCAAAAACTTTTGATCTTGATGAAGTCCCAATAGTTTATGCCCTTGCTTCTCTTGTCATTGGTGATGTTTCTAGGAAGAAGTTGCTGTGGCTGAGGTTGAAGAGGTTGCTGCCTGTGTTCTCCTCAAGGATTTTGATGGATTCCTGTCTCACATTGAGGTATTTCATCCATTATGAGTCTGTGTGTGTGTGTGTGTGTGTGTGTGTGTGGTGTAAGGAAATGGTCCAGTTTCACTTTTCTGCATGTGGCTGTCCAATTTTCCCAACACCATTTGTTGAAGAGACTGTCTTTTTCCACTGGACATTCTTTCCCACTTTGTCAAAGATTAGTTGACCACAGAGTTGAGGGCCTATTTCTGGGCTCTCTATTCTGTTCTGTTGTTCTATATGTCTTTTTATGATGGTACCACACTGTCTTGATGATGACAGCTTTTTAATAGAGCTTGAAGTCTGGAATTGTAATGCCACCAAATTTGGCTCTCTTTTTCAACATTCCTCAGGCTATTCGGGGTCTTTTCTGGTTCCATATAGATTTTCGAATTATTCGTTCCACTTCTTTGAAAAAAAAATGATGGTATTTTGATAGGGTTTGCATTAAACATGGAGACTGCTCTAGGTAGCATAGACATTTTCACAATATTTGTCTTCTAATCCATGAGCACAAAATATTTTTCCATTTCTTTGTGTCTTCCTCAATTTTTTTCATGAAAACTTCATTGTTTTCTGAGTACAGATTCTTTGCCTCTTTGGTTAGGTTTATTTCTAGGTGTCTTGTGGTTTTGGTTGCAACTATAAATGGGATCGGCTCCTTGATTTCTCTTTCTTTTCTCATGCTATTGGTATATAATAATGCCACTGACTTGGTGCATTGATTTTATATCCTAAGACTTTACTGAATTCCTGTATGAGTTCTAGCTGTTTTGGAGTGGAGTATTTTGGATTCTCCACATAAAGTATCATATCATCTCCAAAGAGTGAGAGTTTGACTTCTTCTTTGCCAAATCAGATGCCTTTTATTTATTTCTGTTCTCTGATTGCTGAGGCTAGGACTTCTAGTACTATGTTGAAAAGCAGTGGTGATAGTGGACAGCTCTGCCATGTTCCTGACCTTAGCAGAAAAGCTCTCAGTTTTTCCCCACTGAGAAGGATATTTGGTGTGGGTTTTTCCTAGATGGCTTTGTTGATGTTGAGGTATGTACCTTCTATTCCTACACTTTGAAGAGTTTTGATCGAGAAAGGATACTGTACTTTGTTAAATGCTTTCTCAACATCTATTGAGAGTATCATATGGTTCTTGTTCTTTCCTTTATTAATGTATTGTATTACATTGATTGATTTGAGGATGTTGAACCAACCTTACAGCCACGGAATAAATGCCACTTGGTCATGGTGAATAATCCTTTTAATGTGCTGTTGGATCCTATTGGCTGGTATTTTGGTGAAAATTTGCACATGTGTGTTCATCAAGGATATTGGTCTGTAATTCTCCTTTTTATGGAGTCTTTGTCTGGTTTTGGGATCAAGGTAATGCCGGCCTCATAAAATGAGTTTGGTCCTTCCCTTTCTTTCTTTCTTTCTTTCTTTCTTTCTTTCTTTCTTTCTTTTTTTGGAACAGTTTCAGATGAATAGGTGTTAATTCTTCTTTAAATGTTTGTTTAAATTCCCCTGGGAAGCCATCTGGCCCTGAGCTCTTGTTTGTTGGGAGATTTTTGATGACTGCTTCAATCTCCTTACTGGTTATGGGTCTGTTCAGGTTGTCTGTGTATTCCTGGTTCAGTTTTGGTACTTTATATGTCTCCGGGAATGCATCCATTTCTTCCAGATTGTCAAATTTCCTGGCATATACTTGCCCATAATATGTTCTTATAATTATTTGTATTTCCTTGGTGTTGGTTGTGATCTCTCCTCTTTCATTCATGATTTTATTTATTTGGGTCCTTCCTCTTTTCTCTTTGGTAAGTCTGACCATGGGGTTTTCAAATTTAATAATTCTTTTAAAGAACCAGCTCCTATTTTCGTTGATATGTTATACTATTTTTTTTGGTTTCTATTTCATTGTTTTCTGTTCTGATCTTTGTTATTTCTCTTCTCCTGCTGGGTTTAGGCTTTCTTTGCTGTTCTTTCTCCAGCTCCTTTAGGTATAAGGTTAGATCGTGTATTTGAGACCTTTATTGTTTCTTTAGAAAGGCTAGTATCACTATATATTTTCCTCTCAGGACTGCCTTTGGTGTGCCACACAGATTTGAACAGTTGTGTTTTCATTATCATTTGTTTCCATGAATTTTTTCAATTCTTATTTAATTTCCTGGTTGACCCAATTCATTTGTAGGAGGATGTTCTTTAGCCTCCATGTATTTGAGTTCTTTCCAACTTTCCTCTGTGATTGAGTTCTAGCTTCAGAGTATTGTGGTCTAAAAAATATGCAGGGAATGAACCCAGTCTTTTGGTACCAGTTGAGACCTGATCTGTGACCCATGATGTGTTCTATTCTGGAGAATGTTCCATTGCACTAGGAAGAATGTGTGTTCTGTTGCTTTGGGATGGAATATTCTGAATATATCTGTGAGGTCTATCTAGTCCAGTATGTCATTTAAGCCTTTTATTTCCTTGTTGATCATTTGCTTGGATTCTCTGTTCATTTCAGTGAGGTGGGTGTTAAAGTCCCCTACTATTATTGTATTATTGTCATTGTGTTCCTTGATTTTGTTATTATTTGTTTTTTTTTTTAATTTTTTTTTATTTGACAGAGAGAGAGAGATCACAAGTAGACAGAGAGGCAGGCAGAGAGAGAGAGAGAGGGAAGCAGGCTCGCTGCTGAACAGAGAGCCCAATGCAGGACTCGATCCCAGGACCCTGAGATCATGACCTGAGCCAAAGGCAGCGGCTTAACCCACTGAGCCACCCAGTTGCCCTATTATTTGGTTTAATAGTTGGCTGCTCCCATATTAGGGGCATAGATATTTAAAATTTTTAGATCTTCTTGTTGGACAGACCCTTTAAGTATCATAAAGTGTCCTTCATCATCTCTTATTATAGTCTTTGGCTTAAAATCCAATTTGTCTGATATCACAATTGCCACCCCAGCTTTCTTTTGATGTCCATTAACATGGTAAATTGTTTTCCACCCTCTCACTTTAAATCTGGAGGTGTCTTTGGGTCTAAATTGAGTTTCTTATAGCCAGCATATTGATGGGTTTTGTTTTTTTTTATCCTTTCTGATACCCTGTGCCTTTTGATTGGGACATTCAGCCCATTTACATTCAGGGTAACTTTGAAAGATATGAATTTAGTCCAATTGTATTGCCTGTAAGGTGACTCTTAACTGTGTTTGTCTCTATTCCTTTCTGGTCTACTACTTTTAGGCTCTCTCTTTGCTTGAAGGACCCCTTTCAATATTTCCTGTAGGGCTGGTTTGGTGTTTGCAAATTCTTCTAATTTTTGTTCGTCTTGGAAGCTTTTTTATCTCTCCTTCTATTTTCAATGATATCCTAGCTGGGTATAGTATTCTTGGCTGCATGTTTTTCTCATTAATCCTATGAATATATCATGACATTACTTTTGGCCTGCCAGGTCTCTGTGGATAACTCTGCTGCCAGTCTAATATTTTTACTATGGTATGTTACAGACTTCTTGTCCTGGGCTGCTGTCAGGATTTTCTGTTTTCACTAGGACTTGTAAGTTTTACTATTAGATGACAGGGTGTGGACATATTTTTATTGATTTTGAGGGGGGATTCTCTGTGCCTCCTGGATTTTATGCTTGTTCTGTTTGCCATATTAGGGAAATTCTCTACAATAATTCACTCCAATATATCTTCTGCACCCCTTTTCTTTCTTCTTGTGGAATTCCAATTATCCTAATAATGTTTCATCTTGTGGTATCACTTATCTCTTGAGTTCTCCTCTCATGGTCCAGTAGTGTTTTGTCTCTCTTTTGCTCATCTTCTTTATTCTCCATCATTTGGTTTTCTATATCATTAATTCTCTCTTTTGCCTCATTTATCCTAGCAGTAAAAGCCTCCATTTTTTTATTGCACCTCATTAATAGCTTTTTTAAAAATTTGAGTTTCGTTTGAATTTAGTTCTTTTTTTTCTCCAGAAAGGGCTTTTGTTTCTGCAGAAAGGGTTTCTCTAATATCTTCCATGCCTTTTTCAGACCAAATAGCACCTTGAGAATCATCCTTCTTAACTCTAGATCTGACATATTACCAATGTCCATATTGATTAGGTCCCTAGCCTTCAATACTGCCTCTTGTTCTTTATTTTCATGGTGAGTTTTCCTGCCTTGTCATTTTATCCAGATAAAAGTATATGAATGAGAAAATAAAACACTAAAAGGGTGGCAAAGGCTCCAGAAAAATGTCCATTACCTAAATCAGAAAAGACCCCAAATCAGGGGTATATATATATATACACAGATGTGTGTGTGTGTGTGTGTGTGTGTGTGTGTGTGTGTGTGTGTGTATATATTTGAGTGGTGTATAGCACAGAGCCACCCACTTGATTTCGGGTGTATTATGATGTCTTAGAAGAAACTACCTCCCAAAACTTTTTAGAGAAAGAAATATATATATATATATATATATATATATATATATATATATATAATAAGGGTAAACATGGTGAAAGGATGAAATATGACTGTAAGGATGAAAATTCAAAAAACAATTCTGAAAAAAGGAATTGATAAGTTAGAAAAAGAAAGAAAAAAGAGAGTCTAGAGAATTTGCTCAGGCTGGGTTCTATAACAAAGCCCTGCACTAGATTTGGGGTATATTTTGATATATTAGAAGAAATTGAATTCCAAAAATTTTTAGATGAAAAAAAAACCTATATGTATACAAAAAATAAAGTTATATATAATGAAAGATAAAATGTGACTATAATACGGAAGGTTTTAAAAGATTTTTTTAAGAAAAGTATTGTTAAGGTAAACTAGTTTAAAAATATTAAAAGAGAAAAGAGGAAATGTTAACAAAATTAGAATAAGAAAAAAATTAAAAACTTTATTAACTTTGCAAGACTAAAGAATCATGGGGAGAAAGCCATGAATTATATGTTTTGCTTTCCCCTCCTCTGGAATTCTGCTATTCTCCTTGATCAGTGAGCTTGGTCTTGGCTGGATGTTCTTGCTGATCTTCTGGGGGAGGGGCCTCTTGTAGTGATTCTCAAATGTCTTTGCCCAAGGTGTAATTGCACCACCCCTGCCGGGGCTGGTCTAAGTAATCTGCTCGGGTTCGCTCTTGGGTGCTTTTGTTCACTGAACACTTTCCATAAAGCTCTGGAGGACAAGAATGAAAATGGCAGCCTCCCAGTCCCTGGCCTGAAGGAGACGAGAGCTCAGGGCCCCACTCCTCAGTGTGCCTTTGGAGAAAAGTGGTCAATCACTCTGTCTCCCTAGTTTCCAGCCATGCCCTGAGGTCACCCGGCCTTGAACGAGCATTTCTGTCTCTGATGCACAGCTCCTTTTGAGTCTCCAAACCCAGCAGATTCCTGCCACTCTGCTCTTCCAGCAAATGAAGGTGGGTCTCCCTAGTCTGCCCCTTGTGGGGTCCCTGCTCAAAGAGCAGTGGTCTGACTATGCCACAGATCACAGTTTAAAGTAACCCCAAGTTGAGAGCTCACTCCTTATCTCTGTCTCTGTAGCTGGCTTCCCCGCTCTGATACCTGTGAGCTCTGCTACACTCAGACACCCCTGATCCTTCTGTGACTCAGCGGGACCTGAGACCACACTGTCCCTGTGAGGGTTCCACCTCCACTTAGCCTCTGGAGTGATGTCCCCCAGTGGAGCAGACTTTTAAAAGTCTGAATTTTGTGCTCCGTTGCTCTACCGCTTGCCGGGAGCCACCCCCACCTCCAACCCCAGTGATCTATCTTCCTATTGCTTTGGGTTCACTTTTCTGCACATCCTACCTTTCAGAAAGTGGTTGATTTTCTGTTTCTAGAATCACTGCTCTTCTTCTCTTCAATCTCCTGTTGGGTTTGGAGGTGTTTAGAATGGTTTGATAACTATCTAGCTGAACACCTGTGACCTGATGTCATTTCAGTCTGCTACTTCTCTGCCATCTTGACTCCTCCCTCTGATCATTGTTTTTTAATTGGTACGTTTAGACCATTGTCATTCAAAGTAATTTTTCGTATACATGGATTAGTATCCACCATATTTGTTAGGTGATTTTTTTTTTCCCGTTAGTTGCTCTTGTTCTTTGTTTCTGAGGTACATACAGAGTTCTTTATTTTTTTTTCTTTCTCTCTCAATATTTAAGTATTTCACTTCACTCTCTTGGTTGCATCGTTTTTGAGGAAAAATTTTATATAATTCTTTGCTCTTATATATGTAAGGTATATATCTTATCTGTCTACTTCCAGGATTTATTCTTTATCTTTGATTTTACATAATTTGAATATTATAAGTCTAGGTGTGGTTTTCTTTTGTGTCTGTGTGTGTGACACTTTTTTCTGCTTGGATTCACTGAACTTCCTCTACCAATAGTTGAATATCTGACATTAATATGGGGAAATTATCAGTCATTGTTTTAAATGTTTCTTCTGTTTCTCTCTTTATTTCTTCTCCTTATGGCATTTTCTTGATATATATGGTGCACTTTGTGTAGTTGTCACAGAGTCCTTGGGTAGTCAGTTGTGGGTTTTGTCCTTTTTTCTGAGTCTTTCTTTTTGGTTTTGGTATTTCCTATTGAGATATTCTCAAGATCAGAAACAGTTTCTTCACCTGTGTCCAATCTACTAATAAGCCTATCATAGCACTCTTTAATTATGTTATAGTGTTTTTGATCTCTAACATTTCTTTTTGGTCCTTCAAATTTCCTTCTCTCTACTTATAGTGTTTGTCTATTACAACATGCTGTCTACTTTATCCATTAGAGTCTTTAGCTCTATATTACCTATAGTTGCTTTAAATTTCTAGTCTAATAATTGTAACATCCCTGATATATCTGAGTCTGGTTCTGATACCTGCTCTATCTCTTTAGATTTTTTTTCCCCCTTTTAGTATACCTTGTAATTTTTATCTTGATAGCTGGACATGATGTAGTGGATAAAAGGAACTACTGTAAATAAGCCTTTTATAATAAGGCTGGGAGGTGTGTGGGTAGAGAAAGCATTCTCCAACCCTATGATTAAGACTTGGACTTGAAGTGTGCCCTTGCCTCTGGACTGTGAATTTCATACATGCTTTGACTTTGTTTTACACCCCCTTAGGTGGGATAAGATTGATAGAGTGGGCTGTAGTTGGATATTTCCCTTCTCATATGTGAAATGCTAGAATCGACTGGAGTTGATTATATCCCTTTCTCCTGATCAGTTAGGCTCTGATAATACCCTGGCAAGTTAGGCTCTGATTAACTAGTTTGCCATAGGATAGATCCTGTAAGAATATTTTTGAAAAAAGATACATGAACATATTTTTTTTAAAAAAGAAAAAAATGAAGAAAAAATACATAATCTAATTCCATAAAAGTTTTATGAGGTTGGTAAAATGGATGCAGAGATTAATCATTTCTTCTATAAGGTTACTTATCTCCCAAATAGTCGAGAATTAATTTAAGTCCATAAAGTCTCCAAAGTTCCATGTTTTGTGAGTTAAAGCCAATTAGAGACTGTAAAAGATTGTATGTTCATAAAGAAAAACAAAATCTTTCTTAATTACCTGCTGCTATCAAAAAAAAGGAACACACTGGATGGTTTGTCATAGCACTATGCCAAAATGACCTTCCTCCTTTAGACATAGCATATACAATTAAGGGGAGAAAACTACTAAGGGTGTAAACCTTAATAGTTTAAGAACTTCTAATGTAACTAGTTATATGTGGAGAATCATGATAACATTCCAAAACTATATTAATTTTAATAATACTTGGAATAAAAAAATAAGCATCATAAAGTAATGCAAAGATTAAGATTATTATATAATTAATTTGATCAGAAACAATTTAAAGTGATGAGTTATAAAACTTCTAGTGTAATCTTCAGGAACTTCAGGTATTATTCTTCACTAAATTTCTCTAGGTAATGAAGGAGGTATTTACTTAAGAATTAGCCTTAAGAAAAAAAGTTTTACCTACTTGCATTGCCAATATTACATTTATCTGTCTTATTTCACCATTGAAATGGTTTAGTTCTCAACTAAGAAATCTAACTAAAAGAATTATAGTTTCTTTCTTTTCTTTTGGGCAAGACACCAAAACACTTATTTCAACTTTCAGAATGGTGATTAACTTACTCAAAGTTAATATTTTGACATATGAATTTTTCTCCGTAGTACCTGAAATAAAAGTGAACAAAACAGCCCTTCTCTCCATAATTGCTTTGTAATTACTTCGTAAGCTTTAAGTATTTACATTTCATCAGCTACAGAAGTAATTACATAATCCTGAATGTCCCTTAAATTCCACCTCTTTTTCTCCTTTTATTACAATTTAATCTCAAGCCATTGATCAAAAAGGAAAAAAAAATCCAATACCAACCATTTCCCCCATTTTATGAATCATTTTTCCATTTTATTGTTATTAGTTTTTGAATGTTTCCCCCCACTAATTTGTTAATAAGATTAGTAATTAGAAGATTAGTAGAATATTACCCTTCTGAATTTGTTGGGGGGATTAGGAGCATTATGTAGTTCAGGTGGATTTATTTAAGTACATATTTATTTTAGTATAGGAGTTTTTTTTTAATTTCTTTTTAGCGTAACAGTATTCATTGTTTTTGCACCACACCCAGTGCTCCATGCAATGCGTGCCCTCCCTATTACCCACCACCTGGTTCCCCCAACCTCCCACCCCCCCCACCCCTTCAAAACCCTCGGGTTGTTTTTCAGAGTCCATAGTCTCTCATGGATCATCTCTTCTTCCAATTTATCCTCAACTCCCTTCTCCTCTCCATCTCCCCATGTCCTCCATGTTATTTGTTATGCTCCACAAATAAGTGAAACCATATGATACTTGACTCTCTCTGCTCGACTTATTTCACACAGCATAATCTCTTCCAGTCCCGTCCATGTTGCTACAAAAGTTGGGTATTCATCCTTTCTGATGGAGGCATAATACTCCATAGTGTATATGGATCACATCTTCTTTATCCATTCGTCCATTGAAGGGCATCTTGGTTCTTTCCAGTTTGGCGACCGTGGCCATTGCTGCTATAAACATTGGAGTACAGATGGCCCTTCTTTTCACTACATCTGTCTCTTTGGGGTAAATACCCAGTAGTGTAATTGCAGGGTCATAGGGAAGCTCTATTTTTAATTTCTTGAGGAATCTCCACACTGTTCTCCAAAGTGGCTGCATCAACTTGCATTCCCACCAACAGTGTACGTCATCACTAGCCATCAGGGAGATTCAAATTAAAAACCACATTGAGATACCACCTTACACCAGTTAGAATGGCTAAAATTAGCAAGAAAGGAAACAACATGTGTTGGAGAGGATGTGGAGAAAGGGGAACCCTCTCACACTGTTGGTGGGGTGCAGCCACTTTGGATAACAGTGTGGAGATTCCTCAAGACATTAAAAATAGAGCTTCCCTATGACCCTGCAATTGCACTACTGGGTATTTACCCCAAAGAGACAGATGTAGTATAGGTGTTCATATTTAGTTTATTCCTGTTGCTTTGGTCATGATCATCATTTTTTATATAGAAATGGTGTTCAGAACTGATGGCCAAGAAAGAATTCTTGGGACCTCTTTGGCAGAAAAACATGGTCTTATTAAAGCATGGGGACAGGACCTGTGTGCAGAAAGAGGCACTGGGTAATGATTGACTGCTTATATATTTTCAAATTGGGAGGGAGTTAGAGATAGCATAAGGTTTCCAGAACCTTGCAGGGGCTGACTATAGTTAGGAAAAGCTCATTTATTACTGTCTACTAAAACCCTAGCCATGAGAGCCTTCACATATTTGAGTGGGCCATATGTTTGGTGGATTATTGTTAACATGTATCTTGGGGGGGGGGGGTAGAGATAAAGGAAGTTCCCAAAGGAATTTTTATATGTTCAGGAAGACTTACAGGATCCTAGAGGTCAGGATAAAGTTAAGATTGCCTTTTACCCTTAGTAAAGTGTTAACATCAAGGCAGCTGAGTTCCTAGGGGAATGTCACTCTGCCTCTTTAAAGGACTTGTCAGTGGTCTGTAGGCAGTAAAGAAGTTTAATTTTTTATTTTGTCTTTGTTTGCCACATCAGTTGTTTCACACCAGGCTCAGATTCTTGGGCATGCAATATGTGCAGCTTCAAAGGGTCCTGTGCTTGGTTTAATGTTCTGCTGTTGCTGTCTTAAAATTCTTGATGCTTTTTAAACAAGGAGCTTGCATTTCCATTTTTTACTGGGCCTCAAAAATTATGTAGCCGTTCTTGTTACACACAACACAAACACACTACACATTTGCACATACACTGTCTTAGTTATCTTGGAAGGCCATAAAAAATTACCATAGACTGAGTGGCTTACACAACAAACACTTGTTTCTCATGGTTCTGGAGATGGGAAAGTCCAGGTTAAAGGTACCAGAATATTTGGTGTCTGGTGAAAGCCCTTTTCCTGGTTTGTATGTGGCTAACTTCTTACTGTATTGTCCCATGGTGGAAAGAGCAGTCATCTCTTTAGGTTTCTTTTTGTAAGGCACGAATCTCAATTATTAAGTGGAGTCCTTATGACCCAATTACTTTCCAAGTGCCTCAAATTATCATTGCATTTGGGGGTTAGACCTTAAATATATGGATTTTTTGAGAACACAAACATTCCATAGCACATATAAAAATGATATAGGCTATTGTGTTTATGACATGAAGCTCAACATTGATTAAATTAAATTGAGCTCAATCTGTGTTGCTCTAAACCCTATACTGTAGATTGACAAATGAATATTTCAAACAAATAAATGACTTTCAAACCCACATTCTTTTTTTTTAATATTTATTTTTATTTGTTTATTTACAGCATAACAGTGTTCATTGTTTTGGCATCACACCCAGTGCTCCATGCAGTACGTGCCCTCCCTATTACCCACCACCTGGTTCCTCAACCTCCCACCCCCCCACCTCCCTGCCGCCCCTTCATAACACTCTGGTTGTTTTTCAGAGTCCATAGTCTCTCATGGTTCATCTCCCCTTCCAGTTTCCCTCAACTCCCTCTCCTCTCCATCTCCCCATGTCCTCCATGTTATTTGTTATGCTCCACAAATAAGTGAGACCATATGATACTTGACTCTCTCTGCTTGACTTATTTCGCTCAGCATAATTTCTTCCAGTCCCGTCCATGTTGCTACAAAAGTTGGGTATTCGTCCTTTCTGATGGAGGGATAATACTCCATTGTGTATATGGACCACATCTTCCTTATCCATTCATCCGTTGAAGGGCATCTTGGTTCTTTCCACAGTTTGGCGACCGTAGCCATTGCTGCAATAAACATTGGGGTACAAATGGCCCTTCTTTTCACTACATCTGTACCTTTGGGGTAAATACCCAGCAGTGCAATTGCAGGGTCATACGGAAGCTCTATTTTTAATTTCTTCAGGAATCTCCACACTGTTCTCCAAAGTGGCTGCACCAACTTGCATTCCCACCAACAGTGGAAGAGGGTTCCCCTTTCTCCACATCCTCTCCAACACACGTTGTTTCCTGTCTTGCTAATTTTGGCCATTCTAACTGGTGTTAGGTGGTATCTCAATGTGGTTTTAATTTGAATCTCCCTGATGGCTAGTGATGATGAACATTTTTTCATGTGTCTGATAGCCATTTGTATGTCTTCATTGGAGTAGTGTCTGTTCATATCTTCTGCCCATTTTTTGATATGATTATCTGTTTTGTGTGTGTTGAGTTTGAGAAGTTCTTTATAGATCCTGGATATCAACCTTTTGTCTGTACTGTCATTTGCAAATATCTTCTCCCATTCCGTGGGTTGCCTCTTTGTTTTGTTGACTGTTTCCTTTGCTGTGCAGAAGCTTTTGATCTTGATGAAGTCCCAAAAGTTCATTTTTGCTTTTGTTTCCTTGGCCTTTGGAGACATATCTTGAAAGAAGTTGCTGTGGCTGATATCGAAGAGGTTACTGCCTATGTTCTCCTCTAGGATTCTGATAGATTCCTGTCTCACGTTGAGGTCTTTTATCCATTTTGAGTTTATCTTTGTGTACGGTGTAAGAGAATGGTCGAGTTTCATTCTTCTACATATCGCTGTCCAGTTTTCCCAGCACCATTTATTGAAGAGACTGTCTTTTTTCCATTGAATATTTTTTCCTGTTTTGTCAAAGATTATTTGACCATAGAGTTGAGGGTCCATATCTGGGATCTCCACTCTGTTCCACTGGTCTATGTGTCTGTTTTTATGCCAGTACCACGCTGTCTTGGTGATCACAGCTTTGTAGTAAAGCTTGAAATCGGGTAACGTGATGCCGCCAGTTTTGTTTTTGTTTTTCAACATTTCCTTAGCAATTCGGGGTCTCTTCTGGCTCCATACAAATTTTAGGATTATTTGCTCCAGCTCTTTGAAAAATGTCGGTGGAATTTTGATCGGAATGGCATTAAAAGTATAGATTGCTCTAGGCAGTATAGACATTTTAACAATGTTTATTCTTCCAATCCAAGAGCATGGAACAGTCTTCCATCTTTTTGTGTCTTCTTCAATTTTTTCATGAGGGTTCTGTAGTTCCTCGAGTACAGGTCCTTTACTTCTTTGGTTAGGTTTATGCCCAGTTATCTTATGGTTCTTGGTGCTATAGTAAATGGAATCGATTCTCTAATTTCCCTTTCTGTATTTTCATTGTTGGTGTATAAGAAAGCCACTGATTTCTGTACATTGACTTTGTATCCTGCCACGTTACTGAATTGCTGTATGAGTTCTAGTAGTTTGGGGGTGGAGTCTTTGGGGTTTTCCATATAAAGAATCATGTCATCTGTGAAGAGAGAGAGTTTGACTTCTTCCTTGCCAATTTGGATACCTTTTATTTCTCTTTGTTGTCTGATTGCCATTGCTAGAACTTCTAATACTATGTTGAACAAGAGTGGTGAGAGTGGGCATCCTTGTCGTGTTCCTGATCTCAACGGGAAGGCTACAAGCTTTTTCCCATTGAAGATGATATTTGCTGTGGGTCTTTCATAGATAGATTTTATGAAGTTCAGGAATGTTCCCTCTATCCCTATACTTTGAAGCGTTTTCATCAGGAACGGATGCTGCATTTTGTCAAATGCCTTTTCTGCATCAATTGAGAGGACCATGTGGTTCTTCTCTCTTCTCTTATTGATGTGTTCTATCACACTGATTGATTTGCGAATGTTGAACCAACCTTGCAACCCAGGGATGAATCCCACCTGGTCATGGTGGATAATCTTTTTAATGTGCTGCTGGATCCTGTTTGCTAGGATCTTGTTGAGAATCTTTGCATCCATATTCATCAGTGATATTGGTCTGAAATTCTCCTTTTTGGTAGGGTCTTTGCCTGGTTTGGGGATCAGGGTAATGCTGGCTTCATAAAAAGAGTCTGGAAGTTTTCCTTCTGCTTCAATTTTTTGGAACAGCTTCAGGAGAATTGGTGTTATTTCTTCTTTGAAAGTTTGGTAGAATTCCCCAGGGAATCCGTCAGGTCCTGGGCTCTTGTTTTTTGGGAGGTTTTTGATCACTGCTTCAATCTCGTTACTAGATATCGGTCTATTCAGGTTGTCAATTTCTTCCTGGTTCAATTTTGGGAGTTTGTAGCTTTCCAGGAATGCATCCATTTCATCTAGGTTGCTTAGCTTATTGGCATATAACTGTTGGTAATAATTTCTGATGATTGTTTCTATTTCCTTGGTGTTAGTTGTGATCTCTCCCTTTTCATTCATAATTTTATTAATTTGGGCTTTCTCTCTTTTCTTTTGGATTAGTGTGGCCAATGGTTTATCGATCTTATTGATTCTTTCAAAAAACCAGCTTCTAGTTTCATTGATACGTTCTCCTGTATCTCTCGTTTCTACCTCATTGATCTCTGCTCTAATCTTGATTATTTCCCTTCTTGCATGTGGAGTTGGTTTGATTTGTTGTTGATTCTCCAGTTCTTTAAGGTGTAGAGACAGCTGGTGTATTCTGGATTTTTCAATGTTTTTGAGGGAGGCTTGGATGGCTATGTATTTCCCCCTTAGAACCGCCTTTGCTGTATCCCATAGGTTTTGGACCGAGGTGTCTTCATTCTCATTGGTTTCCATGAATTGTTTAAGTTCGTCTTTGATCTCCTGGTTGATCCAAGCATTCTTAAGCAAGGTGGTCTTTAGCTTCAAGGTGTTTGAGTTCCTTCTGAACTTTTCCTTGTGATTGAGCTCCAGTTTCAAAGCATTGTGATCGGAGAATATGCAGGGAATAATGTCAGTCTTTTGGTATTGGTTGAGTCCTGCTTTGTGACCCAGTATGTGGTCTATTCTGGAGAAGGTTCCATGTGCACTTGAGAAGAATGAATATTCTGTTGTTTTAGGGTGGAATGTTCTGTATACGTCGATGAGGTCCATCTGGTCCAATGTTTCATTCAATGCTCTTATTTCTTTATTAATTTTCTGCTTCGATGATCTGTCTATTTCTGAGAGAGGCGTATTAAGATCTCCTTCTATTATTGTATTCATATCAATATGACTCTTTATCTTGATTAATAGTTTTCTTATGTAATTGGGTGCTCCCATATTGGGGGCATAGATATTCACAATTGTTAGATCGTCTTGGCAGATAGTCCCTTTAAGAATTATGTAGTGTCCTTCTGTATCTCTGACTACAGTCTTTAGTTTAAAATCTAATTTATCTGATATGAGAATCACTACTCCGGCCTTCTTTTGAGGCCCATTGACATGAAAGATGCTTTTGCATCCCTTCACTTTCAGTCTGGGTGTATCCTTAGGTTCAAAATGGGTCTCTTGTAGACAACATATGGATGGGTCCTGTCGTTTTATCCAATCTGCAACCCTGTGTCGTTTTATGGGCGCATTTAGGCCATTCACATTGAGAGTGATTATTGAGAGATAGGTTTTTATTGACATCGTGTTGCCTTTGAAGTCTTTCTGTCTGTAGATTGTTTCTATATTTCTGTTCAATGATATTCTTAGGATTTTTCCTCTCTTATAGGACCCCCCTTAATATTTCCTGCAGTTCAAACCCACATTCTTATTGTTGCTCAAAAAAAAAAAAAAAAAAAAGGAAAGTAAAGAAAGATGGCTGGCTGGTCAACTTGATTTGGTACAACTTACTCATAGGTAAGTGAACTGAGCCCAAATTCAGTTAACATTATAAGTGAACCCATTCAGCTTTTACATATGGTTTTAATGTCCATATCAAGGCACTGCTTAAAATACCTTTGATTTTTACTCTAAGTCAAATGATAAAAAACCTTCTCCTTTATTCTATGTTCTCATGATAATTCAGTCAATTCAAAATTTATTAAAAAAAAATTTCCTGTATTTTTAATGAGAGCTCCTTTTGCCTCTACAGAGAAGTACAAACAAAAATTATTTACTTTGCATTTGTATATTATATTCAGTTATACTGATATTGTTACATAAGTGCCAAGACTGAGATGTTGTCAAGCAAGTTTCTGTGTTTTTTGTTTTTCTATTGTCTCTACTACTGTTTTGGGGCACTTATTCGGCATCTAAAATATATGACCCCAGTTTTTCTCTTTACAATTTCCCTAAAAAGTTCTGTTGAGTTGAAGAGGCGGGTGCATACTCACACTTTAAGGAAATGAACCTCAAAGCATAATCCTGCTGTAACTTGTGTGATATAAGTACCCTGCAGAAAGAGTCTATACTGTTATGATAGTATCTGGCCACCATCTTCCTTCTACAGTTACAAGACAGATCAGGCATCTTTTTTTTTTTTTTTTTTTTTTTGTGACTCTAATACCTTATGGGTTTGGGCTATAATAGAAAGAAAAGAAAGAAAGGTAAAGCTAGTCTGGCTCTCAGCAATTCAAATTACTCTACTAATTTGATGGTGTGTGTTACCAAAAAGGATAAAAAGTTACTGTCCGCTGTTTTAAGCCCGACTCATAAAGTATAAAATTTCCCTGAAGCTTACCTAAGCCAAGCCCTTTTTTTCTGCATAATATTATTTTGTGCAGTCACTTCCCATTTTTTGTCCTGTTATCATAACAAAATAACCATAATGTTCTTTTGGGGGAACTTTCAGCATGCGATGCTGTATTTTATTAAAAGCAAGACAAACCCAAAAGCCCTGCAAAAATCCCAATGACCATCTCTTCTAAAAGATCATCTATTATTATTATTAATTATTATTTTACAAATTAGTTCTGCTTCCAGGCAAGATAGACTAATAAAACTGGACTTATCTATCTTCTATCCCCTTCTCTCTCTCACACACACACCCACAGAGAGAAAGAGAGAGGGACAGAAAGAGACAGAGACAGAATAAAAAAACAATGATTTATAAGACACTGGAGGTCCATCAATAAAAGAGAATGAGTTCTCCCCTCCCCACCAGGGTGGGAAAGAAATGAAGTAATTGCCCCAGGCTACTGTCCAGAAATTGTTCCTAGGCCAAAGAATAATGATAAGTAATTTAGGAGGACAATCTTTAAGATTCTCAAGCTAAGCTCATTGATTTGAGTAGCCATAGAGGTAAATTTAAAATTCTTAGGACAGAGTATTATGGAGAAAAGTGGAGAGAGAACCCAAGAGTCACAGAAGGCTTGAGCATATTTATAAGTACTTATTTGTGAGGAAACTACCCACACCCAGGGAAAGAACCCCCTGAACAGATTAAAGAGTTCTCAGCATTCACACAAAGCTGGGAATAGTGTCTGGACCACTGGAGAAACTCCCAGAGGGAACTTGCCTTAGTAGTGGAGAATATTTCATTCTAGACTAAATACTGCTCAGATCCAGCCTAATCTTAAAACGAAAAATTCAAAGTTATCAAGCATCCCAGAAGGAAGATCAAAATTGTTTGTAGAAATATAATATTTAGCACTGTACGAGGTGAAACTTAAAATTTCTAGCATCCAAAGATTCCCAGATGTACAGAAAATATGAATTATTATGTGAAAAAATACCCAAACTATCTCAGATCTGAGTTGAATGTTAGAATAAGCAGAAAAATATTAAAAAGTTATTAGAACTATATTCCATAAAGAAAAAAAATAAGCAGACCCATGGAAGATATAAAAATGACCCAATTAAACTTCTGGAAATGAAAAGGCTATTGTGTGAGATAAACAATATGCTAAATGGGAATAATGACATAGATATTGCAGAATTAGCAATTAGTAAGTACAGAGATATACCACTAGAAAATATCCAAAATGAAACACACAGAGAAAAAGTTTTAAAAAATGTAAAAAGAATCAGTAAGCTATGGGCCAACTTCAAGTGGTCTATTATACATTTAATTGGAGTCTCTGAAGGAGTGGGCACAAAAAATATTTGAGAAAAAATGGCCACAATGTTCAAATATTATAAATGCAGAAATGAAATCTATTTAATAAACCTCAAGCACAAGAAACGTGAAGAAAACTACACCAATATATACTGAGATTAATTTTTATGTGTCAACTGGACAGACCATGCTGTGCCCAGATATTTGGTCATACATTATTTTTGGTGGTCTTATACGGGTATTTTTGGGTGAGATTAACATTTTTTAGAAGATTTATTTATTTATTTATTTTAGAGAGAGAAAGAGCATGAGTGGGAGGGGCAGAAGAAGGGGAGAGAATCTCAAGCAGACTCTGAGCCAAGCATGGAACCCAGTGTGGGATTCAGTCTTACAATCCTGAGATCTCAACCTGAACTGAAACCAAGAGTTAGATGCTTAGCTGACTGGCACCCAGGTGCCCCAGGTGTGATTAATATTTAAATTATATTTGAAGAGAGCAAATTGTCCTCCCTAAGGTAGGTGGGTCTTATTTAATCAGTTGAAATTCTGAATAGAACAAAAAAACTGACTCTGCTCCCAAATAAGAGAGAATTCTTCCTTCCTGACTGCCTCTAACTAGAACATTTTTCCCTTTCTTTGAACTGAAACTGAAACATTGTCTCTTTCTAGGTCTCCACTGTCCTTTGGACAGAAAACATTGGCTCTCCTGGGTCTCTAGCTTGCTCAGTCATCCTGCAGATCTTGGGAATTATCATCCTCTATAATCACCTGAGCCAGTTTCTCATAATAAATACCAATGTATATATACCCTATTGGTTCTGTTTCTCTGAAAACCCTCTGTTTCTCTTGAGACCCTTACTAATAGACCATGATAAAATTTTTCAAAACCAATAAAGAGAAAATCATAAAAGCATCTAGAGATAAAAGACAGGTTACAGAGAGAGGAACAAAAGAAGAAAACATTATTTTTGGCAGAAATTCCAAACTATAAGACCATAAAGCAACATCTTTCAAATTCTTAAATCTAGATTTCTGTATCTCTTGAAAACATATTTCAAAATAAAGTCTTTTTTGGCCACACAAAGGTTGAAAGAATTAATTTCTACAAGATACATATTATAAGAGATATTAAAGGTAGTAATTCAGGCAGAAGAAAAATGATGCCATATGGAAATATGGACCAGCACAAAGCAATTAAGAGCACCAGAAATGGTAACTAAATGGATCATAAAAATAAAACTAGAATCATAAAAAAAAAATCAAACTTTGATATCTAATTGTATTCTCTTAGGAGTTATATCCGGAATGGAAAATGTCTTTTCCATCTTTTTAATTATCCTTACATATATAGTATGGCACTCACAGGGACATTTATCCTGATTTTCTTAATTTGGAAAGATTCCTGACTTCATAAATCTATATACTTCTTGTTTAGCTCTCACTGACTTAGTTCTGATAGCCACTTCTGTTTCTAAAATGGGTATTGACTTCTTCTCTGGAAAGAGAAACTTTCCAGTTTGCTGGGTGCAAAGCTCACATCTTTTTTTTGGCCCTTGGGATGTCCAAGTGTGACTTTCTCAATCCCATGGCTTCTAATGACATAATGTGGCTATTTGCTTTAGGGCATCCACATTTTGTGAGTCATCAGTTCTTCCAACAATAGGCAGTAGGGTCTTGGATTGGAGGATTACTACCTTCCCTGCCCCATACCATCTACATTTTCCATTTTCCCATCTGTAAAGCTAAGGAAATTAACCTCTTAATCTGCGAGGTCCAAGTTCTTCTAAAATTCTCCTATGAGAACCCTAACATTTATGAGATGGTTTCTGTTCGTCCCAGGTATTATCATTACTGTTCATCCTGCCTATTGTCATTCCGACATCCCCCTATGTGCTTATCTTTCTTACTGTCCTACACATGAAGTCTCAGAAAGAGAGATGCAAGACTTTGGCCACATATTCCTCCCACCTAAATGTGATGGTATTCTAGAATGGCCAGGACACTTCACCGGTATGACTCCCAGTCCTTCTGAACCCCAGAACAAGGCCAGATCAACTCTGTGTTCAATAGCATATTTTATACACATGTTGAGGTTCCTGATAAACATTATGAAGAATGCAGTAGTGGCAGTTCTTTTTTTTAAATATTTTATTTATTTATTTGACAGACAGAGATCCCAAGTAGGCAGAGAGGCAGGCAGAGAGAGAGAGAGAGGATGATGCAGGAGCCCTGCAGAGCAGAGAGCCCAATGCAGGATTCAATCCCAGGACCCTGAGATCATGACCTGAGCCAAAGGCAGAGGCTTAACCCACTGAGCCACCCAGGCGCCCAGTAGTGGCAGTTCTGAGCAAGATTTTTGTATAAGTAAACTCTGGAAATTAAATACCTGATTGCTGTAACTTTGAAAACAAACGTGCAGCAGAACAGAGTGCTTTTCCAAGCATTAATCATAATTTTCACATAACACTGGCAAACTGAGAGTTGGGGGTAATAATTAAATATTTGTACATATTGGAATCCTTAATTATAAATGCATGGCCTGAAGAATTCCCTCTCTTTCTATAAGAGAAAAAAAAAACATTTTAAGTGTTACAAATAAATTTAAAAATATAATTTACAAAATGATATTCCATGAAAGATGGTATTTGAGAAATATTAGCAACACTTTAATAACTTGTTAGTCACAGGTTTGCTTTGAGACAAAAAAACCATGTCTAATATTCAGGAACTGAGTTATTTCACAGTTACTGAAACAATTAATTTTGAGTATATAGGCTTTAACTTACCTTATTAATATAATGATTAATATTTAAAGCTATAGCTTATCTTGCTAATATAATGATTAATATTTACCATATTATAGTAACTGAAAAATGGATGCAAATTATTTGACAGCCCTCTCATGGAGAGTTAGGGTCTATTTTTCTCCCTTCAAATTATACTGGCCAGTAACTGCTTTGACCAATAGAGTAAGGCAGATGTGCCAGGCTTAGACAACAATCAACTTCCATCTTGGTCTCTGAGAGACATGAGATGCCATATAACTAATTCGACCCTCACACCTCCTGAGAGAGAGCCATGCATGGGGAAAGGACACAAAAGGAGAGAGAGGAAGATCCAGCTAATCCATGTGGTGTAATCTTTTTTTTTTTTTTAAGATTTTATTTATTTATTTGACAGAGAGGTCACAAGTAGGCAGGGAGGCAGGCAGAGAGAGAGGAGGAAGCAGGCTCTCCGCAGAGCAGAGTGTCCGACGTGGGGCTTGATCGCACGACCCCGGGATCATGACCAGAGCCGAAGGCAGAGGCTTTAACCCACTGAGCCACGCAGGCGCCCCTGTGGTGTAATTCTTAATACAGTTATCCTGAACCCTCCAGAGAGTAGCACAGCTACCAGCTGAGTACCATCAAAAACCCCAGTTAATGCCACATGAAACAGAAAAAATTACCCAGCTAAGCTCTCCCCGGGTTCCTAACACACAAAATTGAAGTATATAATAAAATGTTTTCTCTTTTAAGGCAAAAATTTTAAAAACAGAAAGGAAGAAAGGATAAGGAAAAAAAGCAGGGAGAGACTATCTTCAGCTCAAGATTATTTCATCATTTCTACACTATGGAGTAGAATTATCTAAAAAGACTATTTCCTGTGATACCATTGTCTAACAAGCCTGTCTTAGAAACATATGATGCTCCAGAGAGAGGTAGCTTTAACATACCATATTCTAATGGTCAGGACCCAGGCTCTATAATGTTACATTATAAAAGATTAATAGATTGGAAATTGCTTTTATGTGACAGAGATACAGGTAAATTGTGTCCAGCAGAAAAGATAATCACAAAGACTATGGTTTTATCGGACTGTAGACAAATCATTTTGTGTTTAACTAAACAATCTTATTTCAGCATACTTTTTCTTATGGATTCAATGTGTTAGTTTCTTCTTCTTTGGAAGTAGCATTACCATTTCTTTAAGTTAAATTCATTTTTGATAAGTAAACTGATTGAAACTTTAAGTACACGTTATCCTCTCAGTCTCTTAAAACTTGCCCTTCCAGTCTCTACCTCTTTGACCACCATGCAAAGTATGGATGCTATTATTGGGTTTTATTATTTTCCAAAACAAAAACATAAATTTCTGTTCAAAACAGATTTTGCATTCATTCATGTATAAATTCAAAGTATAAGGGGTTTCAAAATTTCTCAAACTCTAACACTCAGTGTAAAATGTAAAGCATACTTTAGAGATCTTTCTAGGTATTTGTCTATAGAACACTATTATAAATGGTGCCATGAAATGATTTATTCACTCACATTTTAATTTTTTTCTATGTAAATGAAGATATGTATACATCTTTTTTTTAAATATCTTCATAGGATGTTGTTAATATGTACTATATTAAGCTCTTCTTTTGCATAAACCTTTAGCTTGTGTCCAAGTTTTGTTTGTATAAATACTAGACATACTTGTGATACATCTTTATATATTAATGATCATCCAGGGATAATTCTTTAGAAGTAAAAATTCTGAATCCAAATTTTGATACGTATTAGGAAACTGTTATCCAGGTATATTTTACTAATTGATACATTCTCACCAGTAACATATGAAAATACTTATTTCTTCAACATTGTAGCTACTAAAATTAATGTAGTCATTACCAGTGAATAGATTTAATTATTTTGAATGACTCTGAATAGCAGTGATTTTGATTCTTCCTTTAAAAAATTTTATTGGGGACTGCTTGGGTGGCTCAGTCAGTTAAGACTCTGACTCTCGATCATAACTTCAGCGTCCTGAGATTGAGCCCTGCATTGGGCTTTGTGCTCAGCATGGAGTCAGCTTGGGAGTCCCTCTCTCCTTTTCCCTTTGCCTTTATCCCCTGCTTGCTCTCTCTCTCGATAAATAAGTATAAATAAATAAATAAATTATACTGTGATTTTAAAATGAGTATTAAAATTTAATTAATTAATTAAAACTACCAATTTTTGCATGATTCATATATATTGTAGCAGACTAATTTATTGAATCTTTAATTTTTTTCCAATAAGGAAATAGCTAAAATATTTTAAAAAGAACTTACTACTTTATTTACAGTGTTTACATCTTACATTATTTATCTTTGAGTATTTAAAGATAATATTAGGGGTGCCTGGGTGGCTCAGTGGGTTAAAACCTCTGCCTTTGGCTCAGGTCATGATCCCAGGGTCCTGCAATCAAGCCCCACATCAAGCTCTTTGCTCAGCAGGGAGCCTGCTAGCCTTCCTCTCTCTGCCTGCCTCTCTGCCTGCTTGTGATCTCTGTCAAATAAATAAATAATTTTTTAAAAAGATAATGATAATATTCAATGATACTAGTGTTAGTGGGTAAACTATCTTGTCCCTGCAAATATAAATATGAAATTTTTAAAAAATGTTTTAATTCTAGTATAGTTAACATACAGTGTTATATTAGTTTCAGTTGTGCAATATAGGGATTCAATAATTCTCTACATCACTCAGTGGTCATCATAAGTGTACTCTTAATCTGCTTCATCTAATTCACCCATCTTCCACTCACCTCCCCTCTTATAACCATCAGTTCTCTATAGGTAAGGTCTGTTTTTTGATTTGTCTCTTTTTTCTTTGTTTCATTATATTCACTTAATCACTGTATCATTAGTTTTTTATGTAGTGTTCAGTGATTATTTAGTTGAGTATAACACCCAGTGCTCATCATGACACATGCCCTCCTTAATACCCATCACCCTTTTACCAAATTTCCCCACTCCCCTCCCCTCTGAAATCCTTAGTTTGTTTCCTAGGGTCCATAGTCTTTCATGGCTCATCTCTCTCTCTCTGATTTCTCCCCTTCAGATTTCCCTCCCTTCCCCTATGGTCCTCCGTGCTGCTGCTTATGTTCTACATATGAGTAAAACCATGATAATTGTTTTTCTCTGCTTGACTTACTTCACTTAGCATAATCCCCTCCAGTTCCATCCATGTCAATGAAAATGATGGGTATTCATTTTTTGATGGCTGAATAATATTCTATTATATATATATATAATATATATATATATATTATATATATATATATATTATATATATATATATTTATATATATATATATTATATATATATATATATATATATATATATATACCATATCTTCCTTATCCATTCATCTGTTGAAGGACGTCTCAGCTCCTTCCACAGTCTGGCTATTATAGACATTGCTGCTGAACTTTGGGTGCATGTGTCCTTTCTTTTAACTACATCTATATCTTTGAGGTAAATACTTAGTAGTGCAATTGTTGGGTCATAGGGTAGCTCTATTTTTAACATTTTGAGGAACTTCCATACTTTTTCCAGCTTGCATTCCCACCAACGGTGCAAGAGGTTTCCTCTTTCTCTACATTCTCACCAAAATTTGTTGTTTCCTGTTTTGTTAATTTTTGCCATTCTAACTGATGTAAGGTGGTATCTCATTGTGGTTTTCATTTGTTTTTCCCTGATGGTTAGTGATGTGGAGCATTTTTTCATGTGTCTGTTGGCCATTTGTATGTCTCCTTTGTATAAGTGTCTGTTCACATATTCTGCCCATTTTTTGACAGTTTTTTGTTTGTTTGTTTGTTTTTTTTTTCTTTTTTAGTGTTGAGTTTGAGACATTCTTTATAGATCTTGGATATTAGCCTTTTATCTGTAATATCATTTACAAATATCTTCTTGCATGCTATGGATTGCCTTTTAGTTTTGTTGACTGTTTCCTTTGCTGTACAGAAGCTTTTTATCTTGATGAAATCCCAAAAGTTCATTTTGCATTTTTTTCCCTTGCTTTTGGAGATGTATCTTGAAAGAATTTGTTGTGGCTGATGTAGAAGAGGTTACTGCCTATGTTTTCCTCTAGGATTTTGATGGATCCCTGTCTCACATTGAAGTCTTTCAACCATTTTGCACTTAACTTTTTGTATGGTATAAGGGAATGGTCCAGTTTCATTCTTCTATATGTAGCTGTTATATTTTCCCAGAATCACTTATTGAAGAGACTGTCTTTTTTACATTGAATATTTTGCCTGATTTGTTTAAGATTAGTTGACCATAGAGATAAGGGTCCATTTCTGAAGTCTCTATTCTGTTCCATTGGTGTAAGTGTCTGTTTCTGTGCCACTGCCTTGCTGTCTTGGTGATCCCAGCTTTGTACTACAGCTTGAAATCAGACACTGTAATGATCCCAGCTTTGCTTTTCTTTCTCAACATTTCCTTGGCAATTTGGGGTCTTTTCTGGTTCCATACAAATTTTAGGGTTGTTTATTCCAGCTCCTTGAAAAGTGCCAATGGTGTTTTTAATAGGGATGACATTGAAAGTGTAAATTTTTCTGGGCAGGATAGACATTTTAATAATGTTTATTCTTCGAATCCATGAACATAGAGTGTTTCTTAAATTACACATATAAGCTAAATTATATGGCATTTCTTTCTTTGACTTATTTTACTTAGCATTATACCCTCTAGTTTTATCCATGTTGTTGTAAATGGTAAGATTTCATTTTTTATGGCTAAATATATTCCTCTGTGTATGTGTGTGTGTGTGTGTACAACCTCTTTATCCATTCATGAGTCGATGGACACTTGGGCTGCTTCCATAATTTGACTAGTGTAAATAATGATTCAATAAATATAGGGCTGCATATATCCATTTGAATTAGTGTTTTTTGTATTTTTAGGGTAAATACCCAGTATTTCTATTTTTAAGTTTTTGGGGAATCTCTGTACTCTTTTTCAGAGTGGCTGCACCCATTCTTCATACATACCAACAGTGCATGAGTGTTCCTTTTTCTCTAAATCCCTGCCAACATTTGTCATTTCTTGGTTTCGATTTTAGTAATTCTGATAGGTTTGAACTGATATCTCATAGTTGTTTTGATTTGCATTTCTGTGGTGATGAATGATGTTGAACATCTTTTTATGTGTCTGTTGGCCATCTGTTTGCCTTCCTTGGAGAACTGTCTATTTATGTCTTCTGCCAATTTTTAATTAGATTATTTGTTATTTATGATGCTTTATAAGTTCTTTATAAGTTTTGGGTACTAATCCTTTGTCAGATACTCATTGCAATATCTTCTCCCATTCAGTAGTTTTGTTGATGGTTTCTTTTGCTGTCCAAAAGCCTTTTATTTTGATGTAGTCCCAAATGTTTATTTTTGCTTTTGTTTCCCTTCCCTTGGGAGACATATATAGAAAAAAAATTGTTATGTCCAGTGTCAGAGAAAGTATTGTCTATGTTGTCTTTCAGGATTTTTATGGTTTCAATACTCCTATTTAGATTCTTAATCCATTTTTAGTTTATTCGTGTATATGGTATAAGAAAGTGGTCCAGCTTCATTCTTTATATGTTGCTGTCCAGTTTTCCCAGCATAAATTTTTCAAGAGACTGTCTTTTTCCCATGCATATTCTGGCCTCTTTTAGTGAAGATTACTTGACTATAGAATCTATGGTTTATTTCTGAGCTCTCTATTCTCTTCTATTCATCTCTATGTCTGTTCTTGATTTCTGGGATTGTGATACCTCCAGTTTTGTTATTTTTTTCAAGACTACTTTGGCTATTCAGGGTCTCTTGTGGTTTCATACAAATGTTAAGGTTATTTCTTTCTAGTTCTGTGACAAATGTTTGTTGGTGTTTTGATATGGATTACAATAAATCTGTAGATTGCTTTGGGTAGTATGGACATTTTAATAATATTTGTTCTTCCAATGCATGAGTGTGGGCTGTCTCTCCATTTTCTTTGTGTCATCTTCAATTTCTTTTATCATTGTTTTATGGATTTCAGAGTAACAACTCTTCCACCTCCTTGGTTAAGTTTATCCCTAGTTACATTGTTCTTCTTGGTGCAATCGTAAATGAGATTGTTTTCTTAATTTCTCTTTCTGCTAAATTATTAGTGTATAGAAATGAAACAAATTTCTGTATATTGTTTTTTATCTTGCTACCCTATCTAATTCGTTTATCAGTTCTAGTACTTTCTTGGTGGGGGCTTTAGATTTTCTTTATATAGTATCATGCCATCTGCAAATAGTTAAAGTTTCACATCTTTCTTACTGATTTGGATGCCATTGATTGATTATCTGATTGCTGTGACTATGATTAGAAGTACTGTGTTGAATAACTGTGTTGAATAACTGTGTGTCTTGTTGCTGACCTTAGGGGAAAAGCTCTTAGTTGTTGAATATGATGTTAGTTGTTGTTTTTTCTTATAAGGCCTTATTAAGTTAGATATGTTTCCTCTAATATTTTGTTGAGGATTTTTGCATCTATGCTCAAATAGTTCACTTTTTAGGTAGTGTCTTTATCTGATTCTAGTATCAGGGTAATGCTGAACTACTAGGGTGAATTTGGAAGATTTCTTCTTCTATTTTTTGAAATGGTTTGAGAAGACTAGGTATTAACACTTTAAATATTTGGTAAAATTCATCTGTGAAGTCATCTGTCCTGGACTTTTGTTTTTGGGGAACTGTTTGATTATTATTCAATTTTGTTGCTGGTAATTCATCTGTTCAAATTTTCTATTTCTTCCTGGTTAAATATTGGAGGTTATATGTTTCTAGGAATTTTCTATTTCTTCTAAGTTCAATCTGTTGGCATACAATCTTTCATAGTGTTCTCTTTGTATAATTCTTTGTATTTTTTTTTAATTTTTTCAGCATAACAGTATTCATTGTTTTTGCACAACACCCAGTGCTCCATGCAAAACGTGCCCTCCCTATTACCCACCACCTGTTCCCCCAACCTCCCACCCCCGACCTTTCAAAACCCTCAGGTTGTTTTTCAGAGTCCATAGTCTCTTATGGTTCGCCTCCCCTTCCAATTTTTTATTTATAAACATATAATGTATTTTTATCCCCAGGGTTACAGGTCTGTGAATCTCCAGGTTTACACACTTCACAGCACTCACGATAGCACATACCCTCCCCAATGTCCATAACCCCCTCCCCCTCTCCCAACCCCACCTCCCCCCTGCAACCCCCAGTTTGTTTTGTGAGATTAAGAGTCATTTATGGTTTGTCTCCCTCCCAATCCCATCTTGTTTCATTTATTCTTCTCCTATCGCACTAACCCCCCATGTTGCTTCTCCATGTCCTCATATCAGGGAGATCATATGATAGTTGTCTTTCTCCAATTGACTTATTTCACTAAGCATAATGCCCTCTAGTTCCATCCACGTCGTCGCAAATGCAAGATTTCATTTCTTTTGATGGCTGCATAGTATTCCATTGTGTATATATACCACTTCTTCTTTATCCATTCATCTGTTGATGGACATCTAGGTTCTTTCCATAGTTTGGCTATTGTAGACATTGCTGCTATAAACATTCGGGTACACGTGACCCTTCGGATCACTATGTTTCTATCTTTAGGGTAAATACCCAATAGTGCTGGGTCATAGGGTAGTTCTATTTTCAACATTTTGAGGAACCTCCATGCTGTTTTCCAGAGTGGTTGCACCAGCTTGCATTCCCACCAACAGTGTAGGAGGGTTCCCCTTTCTCCGTATCCTCGCCAGCATCTGTCATTTCCTGACTTGTTAATTTTAGCCATTCTGACTGGTGTGAGGTGGTATCTCATTGTGGTTTTGATTTGTATTTCCCTGATGCCAAGTGACGTGGAGCACCTTTTCATGTGTCTGTTGGCCATCTGGATGTCTTCTTTGCAGAAATATCTGTTCATGTCCTCTGCCCATTTCTTGATTGAATTGTTTGTTCTTTGGGTGTTGAGTTTGCTAAGTTCCTTATAGATTTTGGATACTATCCCTTTATCTGATATGTCGTTTGCAAATATCTTCTCCCATTCTGTCACTTGTCTTTTGGTTTTGTTAACTGTTTCCTTTGCTGTGCAAAAGCTTTTTTTTTTTTTTTTTTAAGATTTATTTTTTTGACAGATAGATATTACAAGTAGGCAGAGAGGCAGGCAGAGAGAGAGAGAGGAGGAAGCAGGATCCCAGCCAAGCAGAGAGCCCGATGCGGGGCTTGATCCCAGGACCCTGGGATCATGACTGAGCCGAATGCAGAGGCTTTAACCTGCTGAGGCACCCAGGTGCCCCTGCAAAAGCTTTTGATCTTGATGAAATCCCAAGAGTTCATTTTTGCCCTTGCTTCCCTTGCCTTTGCCGTTGTTCCTAGGAAGATGTTGCTACGGCTGAGGTCGAAGAGGTTGCTCCCTGCATTCTCCTCAAGGATTTTGATGGATTCCTTTCTCACATTGAGGTCCTTCATCCATTTTGAGTCTATTTTCGTGTGTGGTGTAAGGAAGTGGTCCAATTTCATTTTTCTGCATGTGGCTGTCCAATTTTCCCAGCACCATTTATTGAAGAGGCTGTCTTTTTTCCATTGGACATTCTTTCCTGCTTTGTTGAAGATTAGTTGACCATAGAGTTGAGGGTCTATTTCTGGGCTCTCTATTCTGTTCCATTGATCTATGTGTCTGTTTTTGTGCCAGTACCATGCTGTCTTGATGATGACAGCTTTGTAATAGAGCTTGAAATCCGGAATTGTGATGCCACCAACTTTGGCTTTCTTTTTCAATATTCTTTTGGCTATTCGAGGTCTTTTCTGGTTCCATATAAATTTTAGGATTATTTGTTCCATTTCTTTGAAAAAAAATGGATGGTATTTTGATAGGGATTGCATTAAATGTGTAGATTGCTTTAGGTAGCATAGACATTTTCACAATATTTATTCTTCCAATCCAGGAGCATGGAACATTTTTCCATTTCTTTGTGTCTTCCTCAATTTCTTTCATGAGTACTTTAATTTTCTGCATATAGATTCTTAGCCTCCTTGGTTAGGTTTATTCCTAGGTATCTTACAGTCTTGGGTGCAATTGTAAATGGGACTGACTCCTTAATTTCTCTTTCTTCTGTCTTGTTGTCGGTGTACAGAAATGCAACTGATTTCTGTGCATTGATTTTATATCCTGATACTTTACTGAATTCCTGTACAAGTTCTAGCAGTTTTGGAGTGGAGTCTTTTGGGTTTTCCACATATAGTATCATATCATCTGCGAAGAGTGATAGTTTGACTTCTTCTTTGCCAATTTGGATACCTTTCATTTCTTTTTGCTGTCTGATTGCTGAGGCTAGGACTTCTAGTACTATGATGAATAGCAGTGGTGATAATGGACATCCCTGCCATGTTCCTGATCTTAGCGGAAAAGCTCTCGGTTTTTCTCCATTGAGAATGATATTTGCGGTGGGTTTTTCATAGATGGCTTTGATAATATTGAGGTATGTGCCCTCTATCCCTACACTTTGAAGAGTTTTGATCAGGAAGGGATGCTGCACTTTGTCAAATGCTTTTCCAGCATCTATTGAGAGTATCATATGGTTCTTGTTCTTTCTTTTATTCATGTGTTCTATCACATTGATTGATTTGTGGATGTTGAACCAACCCTGCAGCCCTGGAATAAATCCCAATTGATCGTGGTGAATAATCCTTTTAATGTACTGTTGAATCCTATTGGCTAGTATTTTGGTGAGAATTTTTGCATCTGTGTTCATCAAGGATATTGGTCTGTAGTTCTCTTTTTTGGTGGGATCCTTGTCTGGTTTTGGAATCAAGGTGATGCTGGCCTCATAAAATGAGTTTGGAAGTTTTCCTTCCATTTCTATTTTTTTGGAACAGTTTCAGGAGAATAGGAATTAGTTCTTCTTTAAAGGTTTGGTAGAATTGCCCTGGGAAGCCGTCTGGCCCTGGGCTTTTGTTTGTTTGGAGATTTTTGATGACTGTTTCAATCTCCTTACTGGTTATGGGCCTGTTCAGGTTTTCTATTTCTTCCTGGTTCAGTTGTGGTAGTTTATATGTTTCTAGGAATGCATCCATTTCTTCCAGATTGTCAAATTTGTTGGCGTAGAGTTGTTCATAGTATGTTCTTATAATTGTCTGTATTTCTTTGGTGTTAGTTGTGATCTCTCCTCTTTCATTCATGATTTTATTTATTTGGGTCCTTTCTCTTTTCTTTTTGATGAGTCTGGCCAGGGGTTTATCAATCTTATCGATTCTTTCAAAGAACCAGCTCCTAGTTTCATTGATTTTTTCTATTTTTTTTTTTTTTTTGGTTTCTATTTCATTGTTTTCTGCTCTGATCTTTATGATTTCTCTTCTCCTGCTGGGTTTAGAGTTTCTTTCTTGTTCTTTCTCCAGCTCCTTTACGTGTAGGGTTAGGTTTTGTTCTTGAGACCTTTCTTGTTTCTTGAGAAAGGCTTGTACCACTATATAGTTTCCTCTCAGGACTGCCTTTGCTGTGTCCCACAGATTTTGAACCATTGTGTTTTCATTATCATTTGTTTCCATAAATTTTTTCAATTCTTCTTTAATTTCCTGGTTGACCCATTCATTCTTTAGAAGGATGCTGTTTAGTCTCCATGTATTTGGGTTCTTTCCAGCTTTCCTCTTGTGATTGAGTTCTAGCTTCAGAGCATTGTGGTCTGAAAATATGCAGGGAATGATCCTAATCTTTTGATACCAGTTGAGACCTGATTTGTGACCCAGGAGTGACCTATTCTGGAGAAGGTTCCATGTGCACTAGAGAAGAATGTGTATTCTGTTGCTTTGGGATGAAATGTTCTGAATATATCTGTGATGTCCATCTGGTCCAGTGTGTCATTTAAGGCCTTTATTTCCTTGTTGATCTTTTGCTTGGATGATCTGTCCATTTCAGTGAGTGGAGTGTTCAAGTCCCCTACTATTATTGTATTATTATTGATGTGTTTCTTTCATTTTGTTATTAATTGGTTTATATAGTTGGCTGCTCCCACGTTAGGGGCATAGATATTTAAAATTGTTAGATCTTCTTGTTGGACAGACCCTTTGAGTAGGATATAGTGTCCTTCCTCATCTCTTATGATAGTCTTTGGCTTAAAATCTAATTGATCTGATATAAGGATCGCCACCCCAGCTTTCTTCTGATACCCATTAGCATGGTGAATTGTTTTCCACCCCCTCACTTTAAATCTGGAGGTGTCTTCGCGTCTAAAATGAGTTTCCTAGGCAACATACTGATGGGTTTTGTTTTTTTATCCATTCTGATACCCTGTGTCTTTTGATTGGGGCCTTTAGCCCATTAACATTCAGGGTAACTATTGAGAGATATGAATTTAGTGCCATTATTAGCCTGTAAGATAACTGTTACTGTATATTGTTTCTGTATCTTTCTGATCTACTACTTTTAGGCTCTCTCTTTGCTTAGAGGACCCCTTTCAATATTTCCTGTAGAGCTGGTTTGGTGTTTGCAAATTCTTTCAGTTTTTGTTTGTCCTGGAAGGTTTTTATCTCTCCTTCTATTTTCAATGATAGCCTAGCTGGATAGAGTATTCTTGGCTGCATGTTTTTCTCATTTAGTGCTCTGAATATATCATGACAGCTCTTTCTGGCCTGCCAGGTCTCTGTGGATAAGTCTGCTGCCAATCTAATATTCTTACCATTGTATGTTATAGACTTCTTTTCCCGGGCTGCTTTCAGGATTTTCTCTTTGTCACTAAGACTTGTAAATTTTACTATTAGGTGATGGGGTGTGGACCTATTCTTGTTGACTTTGAGGGGGGTTCTCTGCATCTTCTGGGTTTTGATGCTTGTTTCCTTTGCCATATTAGGGAAATTCCCTCCAATAATTCTCTCCAATAGACCTTCTGCTCCCCTCTCTGTTTCTTCTTCTTCTGGAATCCCAATTATTCTAATGTTGTTTCGTCTTATGGTGTCACTTATCTCTCGAATTCTCCCCTCGTGGTCCAGTAGCTGTTTGTCTCTCTTTTGCTCAGCTTCCTTATTCTCTATCATTTGGTCTTCTATATCACTAATTCTTTCTTCTGCCTCATTGATCCTAGCCGTGAGAGCCTCCATTTTTTATTGCACCTCATTAATAGCTTTTTTGATTTCTACTTGTTAGATTTTAGTTCTTTAATTTCTCCAGAAAGGGCTTTTATATCTCCAGAGAGGGTTTCTCTATTATCTTCCATGCCTTTTTCGAGCCCGGCTAGAACGTTCAAAATCGTCATTCTGAACTCTTGATCTGACATATTACCAATGTCTGTGTTGATTAGGTCCCTAGCCTTCGGTACTGTCTCTTGTTCTTTTGTTTGTGGTGATTTTTTCCGCCTTGTCATTTTGTCCAGCTAAGAGGATATGAAGGATCAAATAAAATACTAAAAGGGTGGCAAAGACCCCAGAAAAATGCGCTGTAACCAAATCAGAAGAGACCCCAAATTGTGGGGGGAAGAAAGGGGATAAAAAGAGGTTCAGAAAAAAAAGAAAAAAATTTAAAAAATAAAACAAATAAAGAAAAAATATAAAAAAGAAAGAAAAAATATATATATTTAGATAAACTAGTCATAAAACATTAAAAAAGAAAAGGGTAAAAGTTTTAAAAAATTTAGCAGAAGAAGAAAAAAGAAAAAAAGAAAAAAAATTGAAAAAAGAAAAAAAAATTGAATTAGCCACAAGACTAAAGAATCATGGGGAGAAAGCCATGAGTTCCGTGCTTTGCTTTCTCCTCCTCTGGAATTGCGCTGCCGTCTTAGGAATTGAACCTGCTTTCCTTGATAGATGAACTTCGTCCTGGCTGGATATTTTGTTGATCTTCTGGGGGGAGGGGCCTGTTGTAGTGACTCTCAAGTGTCTTTGCCCGAGGCGGGATTGCACAGCCCTTACTGGGGGCCGGACTAAGTAATCGGCTCGGGTTCGCTTTTGGGAGCTTCTGTTCCCTGAACGCTTTCCATAGAGTTCCAGAGGACGGGAATGAAAATGGCGGCCACCTAGTCTCCGGCCTGGAGGAGCCAAGAGCCCGGGGCCCCACTCCTCAGTGCACCCCCAGAGGACAGCACCCAATCACTCCCGTATCCCCAGCCTCTAGCCATGCTCTGAGCTCAGCCAGCCCGTGACCAGTTCAAGGTAACCCCGAGCTGAGAGTTCAGTCCTTGGCTCTGTCTCTGTAGCCGGCTTCTCTGTTCTAATACCTGTGAGCTCTATGACACTCAGGCACCCCTGATCCTTCTGTGACCCTGTGGGACCTGGGGCCACGCTGACCTCGCGTGGGCTTCACCCCGGTTTAGCCTCTGGATCAATGTCCCTCAGTGGAACAGACTTTTAAAAGTCCTGATTTTGTGCTCCATTCCTCCGCCGCTTGCTGGGAGCCGGCCCCTCCCCCCGCGGTCTATCTTCCCATCGTTTTGGATTCACTTCTCCGCCAGTCCTACTTTTCAGAAAGTGGTTGATTTTCTGTTTCTAGAATTGCTGTTCTTGTTCTCTTTGATCTCCCGTTGGATTTGTAGGTGTTTGCACTGTTTAGATAAGCTATCGAGCTGATCTCCTGCTACCTGATGTAGTCTCAGCCTGCTACTTCTCCGCCATCTTGACTCCTCCCAGTTCTTTGTATTTTTGTGGTGTTATTTCTCTTCATTTCTGACATTGTTTGAGTCTTTGTTGTTGTTTTTGAGTCTAGCTAAAGGTTTTTCAATTTTGTTGATCTTCTCAACAGTTTTTATTGATCTGATTTATGGATTGTGTGTGTGTGTGTGTGTGTGTGTGTGTGTCTGTGTCTGTGTCTGTGTGTGTTTCATTTATTTCTGCTCTAATCTTTATTATTTCCTTCCTTCGACTGGTTGTGGGTTTTGTTTTTCTTAGCTTCTTTCAGTGCAAGTTTAAGTTGTTTATTTGATATTTTACTTGCTTCTTGAGGTAGAGCTGTATTGCTATAAACTTCAGTCTTAAAACAGGTATCGTTTCATCCCAAGATTTGGGGACCATTGTGTTTTCATTTTTATTTGTCTCCATGATTTTTTTTATTTCCTCTTCAATTTCTTGGTTGACTCTTTCATCGTTTGGTTGAATCTTATTTAACCTCCAGGTATTTGTGTTCTTTCCAGACTTTCTTGTGGTTGATTTCTACTTTCATAATGTTGAGGTCAGGAAAGAGGCATAGTATGACTTCAGTCTTTTTACATTTCTTGAGACTTGTTTTGTGGCCTAAGATGGTCTACTCTGAAGAATGTTCCATGTGCATGTCAAAAGAATGTTTGTCCTTCTGTTTTAGGGTGGAATGCTCCGTATTACCTGCTAGATCCATCTGGTCTTATGTGTCATTCAAAGTCATTGTTTCCTTGTTGATTTTCTATTTGGATGATTTATGCATTCATATAATATGAGTGTTACCCCAGTTATCATTGCATTACTATTGATTTTGTTTTTAATATGTGCTTTATGTTTTGGGTGCTCCCATGTTAATACATAAATATTTACAATTGTTATACCTCATTTTTTTTCTTTATGATTGTTAGTGTCCTTCTTTGTCTCTTATTACAGCCTTTGTTCTAAAGTCCATTTCGTCCAATATAAGTATTGCTGCCCCAGCTTTCTGTTCACTTCCATTTGTATGATGAATTCTCCATCCCTTAACTTTTAATATGCATGTGTCTTTAGGTCTGATATATGTCTCTTGTAAGCAGCATATAGGTGGGTCTTTCTTTTTTTATCCATTCTGTCACCCCATGTCTTTTGATTAGAGCATTTAGTCCATTTATATTCAAAGTAATTATTGATAGGTATGTTCTTATTGCCATTTTCTTGTTTTATGGTTGTTTTTATAGTTCTTCTCTGTTCCTATATTCTCTTGTTCTCTATTCTCACAGTTTGCTAGTTTCCTTTAGTGATATCCATGGATTTATTTTATTTCTTGCATATCTATTACCAGGTTGTTGTTGTTGTTGTTGTTGTTTTGTTTTGGTTAGCATTAGGCTTGTATCTGATACAGATCAGTCTATATTAAGTTGATAGTGACTTAAGTTTGAACTCATTCTAAAAGCACTGAATTTTTAATCCTCTCCTTCTTACATATTAAGTATATAGTGTCATACTTTGTAACATTTTATTTTGTGAATCCCTTCACTTATTTTTATAGATATACTTAATTTTACTACTTTTTGGCTTCTTACTTTCCTTACTCCTGCTTACAGTATTTCTTTTCCACTCAAGTCCCATTTAACATTTCTTGTAGAGTTGGTTTAGTAATCATAAATTCCCTTAACTTCTGTTTTCCTGGAAAACTCTTTATCTCTCCTTCTGTTCTGAATGATAGCCTTGATAGATAAAGTATTCTTGGTGTTTTTTTTTTTTTTTTTTTGTTTGTCTTTTGCTTTTTTTTTTCTTTTTCTTTTTTTTCCCTTTAAGCATTTTGAATATATCATGCCATTCTCTTCTGGTCTTCAAACTTTGTGCTGAAAAATTAGCTAATTATCTTATGGGATTTCCCTTCTGTGTAACTTAAAATTCTTTCTTATCACTGCATATTGCCATTTTAATTACTACATGTTTCAGTGTAGACCTCCTTGGGTTGATTGTATTGGGTGTTCTCCTACCTCCTGGATCTGGTTTTCTGTTTTCTTCCACATATTTGGGAAGTTTTTAACTTTTTTTTTTTTAAGATAAATTCTCTGTCCCCTTTCTCTCTCCTTTTGAGATCCTTGTAATGAGAATGTTATTATGCTTGATGATGTTACTGAGTTCCCTTGTTCTGTTTTCATTTTTTAATTTTTTTTCTCTCCTGTTCAGGTTGGTTACTCTGTCCTCTTGGTGGCTGATCCATTCCTTTGCTTTCTCTAACCCAGTATTTATTCTCCCTTGTGCATTTTTAGTTATAGTTATTGAGTTCTTCATCTCTGAGTGGTTCTTTTTTATATTTTCTATCTTTTTTTTCTCAAATCTACTGAAAATCTTTATGACCATTACTTTAATTTTGCTATTAGTCATATTACTTATCTCCATTTTGTTTCACTCCCTTTGTGATTTTGCCCTGTTCTTTCATTTAGGACATATTCCTCTGCCTTCTCATTTGATCTGTCTGTTTCTGTGTGTTGAGAATGTCATCTACATTTCAGCTCTTGAAAGTAGTAGCTTTATGCAGAGAAGGCTCCACAGTGCCCTGAAATGCAATGTCTCTTGTTTACAAGAAACCAGTGCTTCAAGGGTGTTTCCTATGTGTATTGCATGTACCCTATGGTTGTGGCTGAACTAATTTTTGCCTTCAGTCATCTTCAGTGGCTTTCTTTGCCCCAGGGACAGAGTTTGATCCCTATGTTGTTAATAGACTAGTTCCAGGCCATGTTGGGCAGAGATGAGTAACACTAAATGCAGGATGATTTCTCTATGTTGTCCCCTGAGAAGATTTGGTTTGTGGGCAGGGCCTATAGTCAGAGCAGATGTCTGACTTCAGACCACTGTTGAGACTGTAGTTGGATTGCTGTGCATCTTTTTCTTTCCTCAGGGTAGGAGTCATTTTGAAGTGGTGCTGCCCCTGCTGGGTCTGCTTGCATACTTCAAGTCTTGTAACACCACTTTGTGTGGGCTCTGGCCAGATGCAAATTGAACTAGCTGGTCTGCAGTTGAATGTGTGGTGAGTCATCGGGTTTTAGCAAGATTTGTGCAGGTCTGTTGAGGGAGGGAACATTAGAGGGGTCAGGGAAAATTCCTGCCAAGATGCAGGTTGGAGGAAGTAGATCCATAGAAGCACACAGGGTGGGGTGTGTTGTTAGCAAGCTAGGTGGAGAGTGTTGCACTTTGTTGGTTACTGCAAGTGTACATGTATCTATGCTGGAGGGCAGAGAATGGATGGTACTTGCCAGATTTTTTGTTCTTGGAGAAGTCTGTCAAAGATCCCTGTTCCTCCAGCACATGCTTTGAGATTAGTACATACATCTTACTGTATATCCCAGGTATTTTTCAATTTCTTCTTCTATGCTGTATCTTAGTGGGACTGTTTATTGTGCTGTCCCCTGGCTCTTACCAGAGCTAAGCCTGCTGATTTTTTAAGTTCCATGTGTTAAGCCTCATTGATTATTAGTCCCTTCTGGTTTTTAAAGCCAAATGATATGGGGATGTGTCTTCTCCATCATGGTTCCCTGTGCCTGGGGTGCCTGGCATATAGATCTGCTACTCTCCCCTCTCTGCACCCACACATTTCTCCTTCTTCTCACAGACGATTCCATGGTTCCCTTAGGTCTGGATTTGTTCTCTGACCTTCCTACCCTCTTCAGTACGGCCTCTTCTGCACATTTAGCTGTGGAAAGTCTGTTCTGTTAGTCTTTTGGTGGTTTTCTGACTTACGTACACAGATGTGGCTATTAACTATATCTATGGCCAACATGAGTTTAAGATCAGATATGATTTTTTTTTAAAATCTTGCTGAGTTCAACCATATTTGGCATTTTATGTTTTATTTATAGGTGATTATATCAGATCAATATTACCAAGCTTAGTTAATGAAATTAATATTATTACTCTATGAATAATATTAATTCAGTAGCCAGATATAATGTCACATATATCCCATGTACATGAATTAATGCTTTAATGAATGAGGACTTGCATTGTAAACTGTATTCAGATTTTTATATAAGAACATGTAGATGGATGTATTTCCTATATCAACTATTTTAAGGACTTGTGTGTCATACTCAGAAATTTTCCTGAAATTCAGGAATTAGAGGGTATTAATAATCTTCATTGTAGGCTAAGTCCAGGTTTGGTATGAGTAAAAATGTATAATAATTCATTAATTCATTTATTTATTCATCCCAATGTGTACTTTATACTGTAGCCAAGAATATATTTTATTGTGGACAGTGTTTAATACTTTTGGAATTCTTTATTGGTGTCTTGTTCAAATGCAGTTGTCCCATTCCAACAGGATCAGCTTCACAGCATGGGTCAAATAAGCTTTCAGATGCGTAATATAACGGTATATTTGAAAGTCATTGTATTAAAAAACAAAACAAAACAAAATGTGTTCAAATAAAGCAAAAGCAATTCCTTGTATACCTCTAGGATTTATGAGAATCAGCTTTAGGCTATATTATTGCTTTATGTATGTACTTTGGTAAGTTTATAAATATAATTGTACTGTGAAAAGCTGTGTAGTCAAATCATCAAATAGATTAAGTCAGAATTAAATTCTTAGTAATACACAAGAGTGGTGGCATTTGGGGAATAGTGAAGGAGACAGATGTAAAAAATAAAAAACAACTTAGGACACAGTTCTAATAAATCTGTTTGGAGAGAAAGCTATATACACCTGCACACACTTGACACATATTCAGAAAAAATATATATATTTGGATCTAGAACATCTAATTTTTATAGGATGAATTGAAAGACATATAGATTTGTAAGTATATTGTTTTGCCTTTTTTTTTCCATTGAAAAAGAAGCCTAAATATTTTTACAGTTCTATCATTTTAAATCACAAGACTGGCTTACCACCATTATAATTACCCCATTTTCATGTTATTCCACTTTACTTTTTATCCCCAAGACTCGCTCCACCTCTGAATGTAACAGCTTAGACCAACACTTTGGAAACTTCCCACAGAAATAGTATCGTTGATTCTCATCCTCCCGGAATAATATGACAGGTTTATCCCTTACAACATCCACTATTATTTTTCAGTTCTCATTATACCTTTAATTCTCTCTTAGCCATTTATTTCTAGTTCTTTACAATTTCATTTCCCAGTTACAAACTATCATCTTCCTTTTATTATGATTTTTCCCCTCATCATCTTCTATTATCTCTTATTTTAGTACTTGGCTTTCCCTCTTTGATCTCTTTTAGTTTGAACTTCAGGTAATTCGACCCTTTTTGTTATTTCTTTGACTTATCATAGATCTATTATCTATTCTTTTTTTCCATCTTTCATCTTTTTCTATATATTGAAATTCATACAATTGTATGGTTTAGCTGCAGTGGGCAGGGTGATGAGCTGTGGAGAGCTGTCAGAAGGTGAACAAACAGGCTTTTATGATAAAAGGTAGAAGTAGAGCACACATGAGGAAAAAAAAAAGCATCTATTATAGGATTTAGGGAATTGAATGTGCATGACATGATTCCAAAAAGAGAAAAAAAAATACATTGAGTAGGTAATGACATCATGACATTGTGTTTCCCAAGAGGAAAGCACTATTTATCTCATCAAAGCTTAGGGAACTTAAATGCTAAATCATATAAAGCATGTGTTTCAAAATAGTTTATAGAAGGTTAAATCAGAAAGTCAACATTTGAAGTCTGTATGCATAAGCCAAAAGAACTAGTTATTGGAAATAACCTGGGAGGCAGAATTTACCACTTGTTTAACCTTTTTCTCCTGACTTTTATATTTTTCCTCTATAAAATGGAATTAATAGACCTTATTGCAATAGTTATAGATCCTCGATTCATGGATTCTTGTCATACCTCATATGTGGCAAGATCTGATAGAAAGGTCAAAAACTTACTATTCATATGTTCTTGAATTTAGGGGGATTCAGATGCAAATCTGGTACTCCTCATGGCTATTCTCAACTGCTTCAATTTTTCTGTGTTAAAAAAAAGACTATACATACTTATGCATTTAATCAAAACTCTTGGAACATAAGATAACAAAATTTTTTTTTTAAGATTTTATTTATTTATTTGACAGAGAGAGAGATCACAAGCAGGCAGAGAGGCAGGCAGAGAGAGTGAGAGGGAAGCAGGCTCCTTGCCGCGCAGAGAGCCAGATGCGGGACTCGATCCCAGGACCCCGAGATCATGACCTGAGCCGAAGGCAGCGGCTTAAACCACTGAGCCACCCAGGCGCCTGAGATAACAAATTATTTTGGAAAAAAATAACTCCTATTAAGAATCTAAATATAGGGGCACCTGGGTGGCTCAGTAGGTTAAAGTCTCTGCCTTCGGCTCGGATCATGGTCCCAGGGTCCTGGGATCGAGCCCCGCATCAAGCTCTCTATTCTGCAGGGAGCCTGCTTCCTCCCCTCTCTCTCTGCCTGCCTCTCTGCCTACTTGTGATCTCTCTCTCTGTCAAATAAATAAATAAAATATTTTTTAAAAAAAGAATCTAAATATATACTTTCCTTCACTCAGTAATGCTGCTCATAGAAATATGTACAAAGAAAAACCCGAAATATGAGGGAATGTTAACACAAACATGTTCAATTCCATGTTTTCTTAAAATAAAATAAGAGCATTTTTTAAAATGATGTAACTTTTCAGTAGTAAGTAAATTGTTAAATAATATAAACACATATGATTGCCATGAAGCATGTTTAAGCAGAATTTTACCATAAAAAAAGTTGACTGTATTTTTAAGTAGAAATCAAGTTTTAACATTATGCAAATAATAGGTCTTAACTATTAAAATGCAAATAATAAATCTTAACTATTAAAATGCTTAGAAAAAAATGGAAAAATATAAATAGAAGTTATTTGTTTTGGAAATCTAGATTGAGTATTTCTCTTTTGTGTTCCGTAAGTTTTCTATTATAAAATTATTAATTTTTAATGCAGTGAAGAGTAGCATACTCTATTAATAAATTTAGTACTAACTTTTTAGGAAATTCCCTGTATTCTTTCTTTGTGACAGAATTTGAATTCTGAGGACTAAATGATATGCCATAAGGGATGTTTGGGAGCTATAAATATGAAATCCAAACTAAACCAAACCAAATCTCAAAAAAGTCATACTTCACATATTTAAGGAATTATATTTATTGCCCTGACTTTATTTTGTAGTATTTTATTGCTTATTGCATATTATAAAGAACAATGAAGTAGTTGACTTTTAGTTATCTGGAATTTTATTTCCTCATTGTGTGCCTTCTCTGGAGCCTGAAATTAGCAGCTAGTTCTTAGATTTTTCCCTTTTATTTCTCATGATATTTTGCTAGCCCCACTTCTCAGCCAAGCAAATTGTTTATTTACTGAAGCATTTTTGTAGGTAGGAGGTTGTCTTTCTCAGACCTCTTTCCTACTGTTGCCTACCCAGGTTAAATGATTCTGGATGTTTCTTGTTTGTGATGTCTTTTCCTAAAAAACAAATCATTAAATGCAGTGATGGGGAGAAAGCCAGTTGGAAGATGAGAAGGGAAGGAGAAAGATTGCATTACTATTATTCTAAATGACATGGTAACACAGAAAATGAAATTTCAGGGATTTGTTGTTGTCGTTATTGTTGTTCTTAATTACTTGATACTAACCAAAGTTACTGTTACCTTGACAACTCTCTAAGCTACTGAGCATCTATGTAGATAGGGAACAAAGCAATTACTTCACCCTCCTGCACTCTGCCATGGATGGGGTTAGGGAAAATTAAGTCATGTTAAGAATAGCTCACATTCTCCATGCTTTTTTTTTAAAGATTTTATTTATTTATTTGATAGATAGAGATCACAAGTAGGCAGAGAGGCAGGCAGAGAGAGAGAGAGGAAGGGAAGCAGGCTCCCCGCTGAGCAGAAAGCCCGATGTGGGGCTCGATCCCAGGACCCTGGGATCATGACCTGAGCCGAAGGCAGAGGCTTAACCCACTGAGCCACCAGGTGCCCCTCTCCATGCTTTTTATAAATGGTTTTAGAATGATACAATTTTTTTTGTCACATCATTTTCCTCAAGTCATTTTTTTTTTCTTTTTCGTAAAGGACACAGCAAGTCAAAAGAAGCAACCACATCTGAAGCAGGAGAGCTCTTTTCAAAAGAACAAAATGGAATGCACAAATTAATTGAGACATTAGAAGTATTTCCATCTCTTCATTGTATTAAAAAATCCCTTGGGAGAGTTTCCTCATCACATTTTTGTTTTTATCTGACTTCCAGGAATAGTCTTCTAGATAGTAGAACCAGCCAGTATTTTCTTACCAGCCTACTATAAATTTGAATATTCTCCAGAGTTGAGAGATGTTGGTCGAGACACTACACCTTCTGAGCTGACATCTACTCATGGGTGCAATTAAGGTGCTATCACATCTTGTGGAGAACCTTACTGCTCTGTGTGGTCTGAGGAACATAAGGACTATGTAGGAGCTTATTGAGAAAAGCTGTGAGGTCACAGACCAGCTTCAACCCAACTCAAGTTGTCTCATATTCCCCATGCCTTCTGAATCCTAAACAGCATTGTAACCAGTTTCTCTGGGTGATTTGAGATGAACAATATAATCTAAGATGCATTGGTGGAGTCCTAATACCCTGTCTTAGCTCATGGCAGATACTCAAAATCTATCCATTCCTATTCTCCTTGAATTTAACACTACTTTACTCTTACATCAAAACAGGCCCATTTTAAGACTACATTCAAAACCTAGATGAACATCTTTAACACCTTTTGTCACTGTGGATTTCCCACAAGGTTCATGTTCCATTCTTCTGTGCAGTTGGACACTTTAATCTAGCATCAAACCTAAAATATGCTCTGTTGGTAAAGTTATATGAATCATTATCTAATCCAAATGCTCAGCTTTTGGAGGTATTTATAACACATTATATACTAATCTAAACACTGGAAGCTAAAGATAACACATTTATGCTAAAATCACAATTAAATATTTGAAAAGTAAGTTGAAAAATGATGTTTTTGGATGAATTCCAAATTTTTGCAGTCTGGAATGTTCGAGGGCTTTGGAGTCACATTTCAATTTTGTCTTTTACCTTCTCTAGCAAGTTACTTGCTACACTTTAAAGAAAAAAAGCAACAGAAATATTATGAATTAGCTAATCTACTGTCAGTGAGAGTAGTTGTATTTGTCTCTCTGTTATTAGGTTTAGATGGACAGATGTCTGCATGCACACACACAAATATACTATAAGTTCTTCAACACATAAAAAATGATAATTGATCATTCTCCACCTCTCATTATAAAATTTAGAAAAATGTTTGAATTGTTGAATAAATAAATGCAGAAGATCATCATTTCCATGTATATATAGTAGTTCAAATAAATGACTGACAAAGTGTTCCCAAGTAGAGATCCTCATGGAGTAGCTTTAATGAAAACTGAAAATGCCTCTAATTAGCAAACATGCATTAAAATTTTATTTTCTTAAGCAGTTTAAATATGATTTCTGCCAAGCTTGTTTCATCACAGTGATAGCAGGATCCTTTCTCACCTGGTTAGTGCTGGTGACAATCTATCATCTCCCTCTTCTACCAGTTCACTGTGCACAACAGTGTCATTCACCATGAAAGGTGTTGGTAGATATTGGAATCCCCACACAAAAAAGATAAGCCTATATCAGAGTTGTACTGACCTGAGCAATCATTTTCCCCCCTCTTTTTTAAAGTGTTCTATGAAATTAAAAAGTTTCAAGTGCAAACTTTTTTTTTTAAGATTTTATTTATTTATTTGACAGAGAGAGAGAGAGAGAAATCACAAGCAGGCAGAGAGGCAGGCAGAGAGAGAGGGGGAAGCAGGCTCCCCACTGAGCAGAGAGCCCAATACGGAGTTCGATCCCAGGACCCTGAGATCATGACCTGAGCTAAAGGCAGAGGCTTAACCCACTGAGCCACCCAGGTACCCCTCAAGTGCAAACTTTAAGACAAGAAAAATTTTCTCACATTCCAAATTAATACAGCACAAAGTGACAAACTCGTAAGTTAGAAAACTTGGCAATCATTTTCTTCACCAAGGAATTACAAATATAATTATATAGTATAGACCCTTGAGCATTTCTTTCTTTGGAAAAAACTGAATAGAATCATCTGGTACAGATTCTAGCTCTAGCCCCCTGAGTCTTATGGACTTGACTGGTTTATTTAGCCTGTATTCCAGGGAGCAGGGACTCTGTCCTGTTCATTGCATCTCAGTGGCTAGAAGGGTAACAATCCTAAATATTTGTTGAATAAACAAATCTATAAAACCTGCACTGTCCATTTCTCTACAGAGAGAGCTGAGAGAAAAACTTCCCAGCTGGAGTGGCCTGTTTCACTGCTAGCACTAACTGATGATAGGTCTCCTGAAAGGTTTCCCTTAGCTCTGGGGGTCAGTAGGGTAGAGCCTGGGGAAGCTCCATGTCTGCAGGTAATCTCTTAGAGACTTCTTCCATTCTTCAGTGGTTACACTAATTAAGTTACTATCCTTTTCCATGTGTGCCATGGCCTGAAAAACAATGGAAAACCCTTCTTTAGAGCAAGAGTGATAAACACAAAATGTCTACAGGGGCCAAAAAGGCAATTTGAGTGAATTGAGCCTGGTGTAAGTACCTGCTAGCTGAAAGTTCTAGCTCTGGTTTAGAAAGCAAATGCAATGAACATGAAAGTGTCATATCTAACTGAAATTGATCATGCAAACTTAAATACTGAAAGCATCGGAAATGACTATAGAGTATAGGACGTGAACATCTTCATGGAATTAGTGTGTATTTGTGATTTGAGTTGCACAAATAAAGTCTTAATTAAATGAATTAATTAAATTAATTAAATTAATTAATTAAATGAAGTCTTAGAAACTTCAAGAATTAGAGTTCATTTCTCTCACTTGATTTTCAAGCTTGCAGATGTAAATGTTCACTCAGGCTTGTGTCATAATTTTTATTTTGTAGCTTCATATGTGTTTTTATTTCATGGTAACATAAACATAAACATAAAGATTAATAGGATATAATCTATGTCTTAAAAAACATTCTAATACGAGGAGACCTTATAGTACACCTTTAGAGAATAATTAACTTTTATTGAGCACTAACTGTGTACTAGGAATTGTTCCAGACAATTTTGCATTTATTATCTCATTTGATCTCTGGAAATACATGTTTAGTTCCTACATGCTAATCTAATCTGCTAATTTTCTGAAATCTGCTGTTGGATGCTAAACTTTGAAGACAGTAAATTCCAAGATGCTGAATAATATTGTTACATTTTCATGGTAGTTTCTTACTATGTGCAAAAATCATAATCAAAAATCAATTATGCAAATCACCTTTCCCCTCCCAGTCTCTCTCTCATTTCAAACCCACAGGTGCTTACATACCTACATACCCATGATCTGTGCCTATCTAAAGGTTTATTGTGTTTTGGATATGGCATGCTTTCATGTTTCCAGTATGTCAGAGAATCTCAGGATATACATATGTGTGTGCACATGCATATTTATACACATCAATTCTAATTCATTAAGAGATATCTATGAACAAGGGATTCTTTGTAGACAGTCTCCACTATTCATAATAGTCCTGTAAGATAAGAATAATAATTTCCATTTCAAAAGAAGGTTAAGAAGGAAAAGGCAACTTCTCCAACGTCACATAGAGTGCTAAATTTAGATTCATACTTACACGCAACTTTTAAAACCTGGGTTTTTGGCCATTGCTCCTTTTTCACTTAAAGTAATTTAGTCCAGCAGTTCATCTGATACTCAAAACCCATCTGTAACTCCCCCCGAAAATGGCATACAGAACACTTTATGCCTTCAAAATGGAGGTGACTATATTCATATTTCCTTCAGAGACACATTGTACTGCTCTGAGTTTTGAAAATTAAAATATTCTAAAGTTGAAATCTTTAAGAGGTATACCTTTTTTTTTTCAGTGAAGATGTTCAAATTCTATCCCTTGAACCATGAACTTATTCACTTTTCTCTTTCCTAGCAGTCCTCTTGTCTTCTCTGAACTTTGCTTTTTCAGAATATCTGTCTTCATTCTTCATCTGGTCTTCATAGGGCAGGCTTTCAATTCTCAGTGTTTTTCCTATTACTCTACATGTTTGAAGTTAATGTATTGAGTATGATGTGTTCAGACAGTTCTTCCATTGTCTTTTTTTAAATAATGAATTCTATATCCCACACTCTATGAAGCCATTGGTGATAGGAATGATCATATGACAAAATCATGATCAACTATATTACCCCATCTCTATGACAATAGTGAATGGAACAAAGGTTTTCATATGACTACAGCATAGCAAGTCAGAATTCTTCTCAGGGATTGATATATGGGTATTGGGTCAAAAGAACTTAATCTTTCAGATGAACAGCTAACCTAAGCCTCCTGTTGGTTGCCTCCTCGACAGTGGTAAAGGCCTTTATGAAATAGGAGAGGATGAGACCAGTATGCAAAACTGAAGCAGTGATAGCAGAGATGAGAGACTGAAAACCAAGAGATCTGTTGGCTCTGGGAACCTATTTTCCATTCCTGAAGTCTAGGTTTTATCAGTTGTTTCTTCGGGTCTGTATGTTACCCGAGAATTCTGCTCAGCTCTATAAGCCAAAAGATCCCTTTTCTGCATAAAGAATTGCTGTAATTAACAAAGGGAAAGAATCCTGATAGATGGATCCCATAATAAGATATAGAGTTTGGAACTGAAAATACTGGAAAAGCAAGTGAGCCATCTCCCTTTCTTCACATAGTTTTATCCTGTGATATATCCTGAAAATCTCTTAATTTTCTTAGCTGCCATGTCAATACTACTAACTTACTGGGCATTTAATAGATAAAATATCTACGAATTTTATATTTAATCTGACATACTAATGTTTAGATATTTTTAGAGCTTGATTCTATATCTAACATATTCTTTCTCCAGCTTTAGGTAATTTGAAAATTTGGGAAAATTAAACTTCCTTTCTATATATATATAACTTGCTGACCTTGGGCAAATCTTTCAATTTCAGTGATATAAAATTTGAAGAGTATCTATCCAGTTAGTCATTGTGAAGATAAAATTCACGTCAAGGGATTGTGCTCAAATGTGGCAGCTACTTTTAAAAAGAAAGAAAAGAGACAACAATAGAAAACTGTGCTCCAAGATTTAATTCATTAATTAGGATCTTTGATATGGTTGTTTAGGCACTTATGGATCTATTTCCCTGTACATTTATTCAGGTTATGTTTCTGTCATGACTGTGACAAATGCCTTTCTAAATCTGGATAAATATAATCCACCTCTTTAAAATTCTTGTCCAAAGGAGAATGAAGCCAGTCTGACCTGAGTCATTCTTTGTTAACTTATCCTAGTTTCGGCTGATATCTACTTCCATTTTTAAATGTTCACAAACTATTCTCTTTTATTTTTCTTCCCTTCCTTCCTTTCCTATATTCCCCCTTCCCCCCACCTTCTTCCTGCCTCCTATTTTTCAATCTGAATATAGTGTACTTTATTGATGGTGTATGACAAAGTAGGGATTCCTAAGCCCCTCCCCTTCCTCAGGGGGTCTGGAGTGGAAACTATTGAGGATGGAAGATTCTCAGTGTGTTGGGGGATTGAGTTAGGGCAAGGAGTCCCCACCAGGTGAGGGCCACTTTCTTCTTTTTCATGCTTTCACTGAGGCTGGTAGTGCAGGGGGCTCTTACTCTTTGGAGGCCACATGGACCATTATTAGGTCCATCACCCTGTTGTTTTAATCAAATTTGTTGTCATACCAGGAAATGAACTTGAAAAAGTGGTTGTTAAGAGGACAGTGTCAGCCCCAGCATCTACAATAGAAGAGTGTCACTCTTAAAGTTGCAGGATACAGCTTGTCCATCAGTGAAGGATCTTTTGGGGATCCTCCAATGTATGCTTCACCAGCTTTTTGATGTCATATTTCCATCTTTCTTTAGATGGCAGATCAGATCTGTAAAGTGACACTTTGGGACTGGGACGCAGGAGACCATGCTAGAGGAGCTTCCCATTCTGCTCAGTGGTGACCTTGCCTATAGCTTTGGTAGCACCAGTAGAAGCAGGGATGATGTTCTAGGAAGCCCTCCTGCCATAATATCATAGCTTCCCAGAAGGCCATATAGCATCAACCAATTTGATGTTGGCAGGGTCCCATTCTTGGAGGCTGTAGATGGGCCTTCCAATGATGACAACCTTCACATTCTCAGTCATGACAATGCCATTGAAATTGCCATGGGTGGAATGATACTGAAACATGTAAAAGATGAGGTCAATGAAGGAGTCATGAATGGTGACAACATCTCCCTTACCACAGTTAAAAGCAGCTCTGGTGATCAGGTGCCCAAATCCATTCATGCTGACATTTACCATAGTGTCTCAGGGATTTGGGGGAATGCTACACAAGAAGATGTGGCTGCCTGTCGGAGAGGAACAGAGTCCTATTTCTTTAATAATTGTCAAATTGCGCTTAAGATTCACTTTGAGGCTAGCAGTCTTATGCCTTTGTGTATCTAATTACTGTCCTTCAAAAAAAAAAAAAAAGTTACCACTATTTATCTACAGCCTTGTAGCACCAAACTCATTTCTCTATGATGGTTCAAGACCACTAAAAAAAATTGCAGTAATGTCACATACAAGTTTTTAGTAGCCTGAAACATAGTCTTATTTAACTCAGAAGGTGCTTTATTATAATTAATCCAAGTACCCATAGTGGGAAATCTTTACTGATACTGTTCATTATGCTCTTGTTTTTGTTTTTTTTTTTAAGTCTGAAGATATTTTTTTTAAGTCTGAAGAAGATTTTTTTTAAGTCTGAAGATATTTCTCAACACATAAAAATGTGTTGAGAAATGGGAGCACCTGGGTGGCTCAGTGGGTTAAGCTTCTGCCTTCAGCTCAGGTCAAGATCTCAGGGTCCTGGGATCAAGCCCCACATTGGGCTCTCTGCTCAGTGGGGAGCCTGCTTCCCCCTCTCTCTGCCTGCTTCTCTGCCTAGTTGTGATTTCTCTCTCTCTCTCCCTCTCAAATAAATAAATAAATCTTTAAGAAAAAATCATGGTATGCACACATATATAAATTGTAATATAAATATGTATATACAATTTTATCAGTTGGTAAAAGATATCATTTAGTGTCAAAATCTCATTTACTTTATTATCCGTGCTCTGAAAATTTGTGTACATGCATCTGTTATTATAAATGTTTTTCCCTGTTTATATCCAATTGGTTTCATAAGTGAATCACTGAGCACCACCTACACTTGCTCTTAGATCAGACATGCAGTCCTCCATAATAGCAATCAGCACCACAGGTTTATCTGTGAATTTTTTTTTATTTTCTATCCACATCCAATTTAATCATCTGTTTGTGTCAGATAGAATTTAGACAAATATATCCATTCCTGCACTTGTAAAAATCACTTTAACTTCACTTGTTGAGGCTCTACCTTAAAGACATCTCTATTCATACAAAGGAATATTGGTCAATTATTATACTGAATTCATTAGCATTTCTAAATTTACTAGTGCTCCTTAAATACTGTTTTCTTTCAAATTTTGTCAGGGTTTTTTTTTTTAGAATTTTTCTTTCATGTAACTTTAATTCAGCAGGACTTATTAAATGGGGGTGGGGGGGATATTGTCAATCTCTTTCATCTCAGTAGTAGAAGCATTTAATTGTACAGGACACTTAGTTTATTATGCTAAATAAGCATTAGATAATTGGGAAAAATAGAATTATAACCCAAGAAATGCATTTAATAAATTTGTCATAAGGAAGTATTATGATGACTTTCTCATGCACATGAGACAGTTTCCCCTCCTCCCCCTTGTGCTTTCAGATGTTATGCAGTTATAGAGAGCTGCTATTATACCTGTATTGTGTTCTTTGTGTTTTGTAACCTCTTTCAGCTTTCTGCTTGCTTCACTCTCCCCACAGCTTCTAGATGGGTGCAGGTATAATGCCCCTCATTGACATTGTTTATGGTTTTGGAATATGACTACCTTCTTCAAAGTTTTGATGCCATTCAACAAAAGTATCAAATACAGAATACAAAGTATCTTCATGTAGTACTTATCTACAAATTGATTTAAAAGAAAAGAAAAGGAAGAAATGTTACGAATGCATATTTCTCCCCTTCTAAAAATCTGGATCTAGTTTTCTGAGTGAGAGTGAATGACGGGTCAATACTGGGAAAGAAATTACCTAATTTTTCTTCCCAAGAATCCTTTCTAAATTTAGATTGAATTCCTTTACTCTTATCTTTGGTATTTATTTATTTATTTTCGTGTATTGTCTGGCTTTCTTTCACTTTGCACAAATATTCTTTTAGTCACAATTTCTTGTTATTACACCCTGATTTCCCTTTGAGAAAGTGTTATCACTTTCCCAATTTCTCAGTCTATTTGGATGAACATTGAACATAGAAATGGCTTCCTTCCGGCTATAGAGATTGGTATGTAGCATTTGACCCAAGCTGGTCCATTTAAAATTAGCACTGAGAGCTTCTGGGGTGGGGGAGGGGGACAGTAAAAACAAAAACAGAAAAGAGATATTCTTCCTCAAATAGTCACTGAAAAAATATAGGCAGTGTTGGAGTCCTTGACGTCTATTTTGCCCGCAAGCAACAGTCTAAGAGGGAAGTTCCCATTGGCCAAAGCATAGCCAAGAGGAAAAAGAAAAAGTCTTAGTCTTCATAAAAACTTTAGAGCATCTGGATTCAGCTACTCCTGAGGCCATTGATTCCTAAGAATTTTTAGCTATATAATATGCTAAAGTCGTGTTTGGGTTTAAACATGTGGATATGGGAAATTTCTTCTCTGGTACAAGTGAAGAGTCCTACATAATCATTTTTCTCCAAAAACATTTATTTTCATTTTCCTGGACTCCAAAAAGCATACAATTTATCTGCTATTATTTGTTCCTCTTTAAAGAAAGTATACTTTTAGATCTATTTGTCTCTATTGTCTCTTCTCAGTAACATCATTCTCACATCACATGCATTTTGTTTTGAAATTTTACCACTATATGCCCTGTGCCCAGAGAAGTGATTGTCACAGTAGTAAGTTCTCTTCCACATTTCTGTATTTCCTATATTGAAACCTTCCACTCATAGAGCCTTTAGCTTGCTGTGTACCTTCTATAAGTTCATCTTCTTTGAACTGAGTTACATAACCTTTCATAGGTGTTTTGAAAGCTAGTTATTTTGATAAAGCCCTGTAGATTAAGAAGGAAAATAAAATCAATGTCTTTATGAGTGAGAGGGAGTTGAGAAGCTCAGTGTCCTAAATATCAAGAATTGGCTTCCTCACCTGCTCAGACGTTAGCATCAGTATTTAATTTGTAGTTTATTCAAAATAAAATTCTAGCAAAATAAAAATTCCATAATGTTTGTATTTTAAAATTTTTTATCTTATTTATCCAGTTATTTATCAATTATTGAAAGTATAAAAGGATCTCTATTTAAAAAAAAAACTCTTATGAGTCAGAAATTTCAGGTACTTCTATTCACATTTCCCTTGGGACATGTTCTTTCCCTCCACCTCCTCCTCCTTTGTTTGACTTGATGAGGTCTTTCCTCCAAAGAGCTATCCTCAAATTTGTGCTGCAACACATTTCTTTTACAAACTGATGGTAAAAACAGCAGTATTTTTCATATTCATTTCTTTTAGTTGTCTGTAATTTGAGTCTCAACGAGCTGTTATCATATATACACAGCTTGGACCCCTGAGATGTTCTGAAACAAAGATAATTTGTACACATTGTGATTGTTAATAGAGAATTTTGTTACAAACTGATTCTTTACAACACAGGGAAGGTAATTACAATTGGAGACACAAAATAAAACCTGCTTCAGCTAAGAAATTGTTCATAGACACATGTTACTTTTATGGGTCTCAGCAGGAAGGGGCAGACCGTGTCAATAACTTACATTTAACCAAATGATATCAACCTTTAGGGAAACCTGTTTATCTGCCTATTCAAATTACATTTTAAACATTTTCCTCTAAGTGAAGATGTATCATTTTTAATATTTTGAGGCAGTTGGTTGAAGGCAATTATAAAGTTGGCTAAAGGGTGAGGAGATACTAAGAATTAACACTTTAAAAGGATAATCTCTGCATATATAAACCATGATATCAAACCAGTCTGGAAAAAATATACTTGGGAAGAATAGTAATAATGATAATAATAAAACACAGTTGAGAATAACAGGGAGGAGAATTGAGTGAAAGAGTGGTAAAGGTTTTTTTGTTTGTTTGTTTTGTTTTGTTTTTAATTGTGGGAAATGTAGTCTCTTGTGAGAAGAACCAATTGGGATAGGAATCCAGAGAGAAGAAAAACATGGAAACATTATCTTTCTATCAACCTGTGTAAGAGACACTGTGGTGAGCCACACTGATACCTTTTCAGGACTGAAGGAATTATGCCTCCAGCTGCTGGGAGTATTAGTTGCTGACTGCTTTTTCTGTGAACCCTTTCCAGAAATTGGTCTGGAGAGAGCTCCCTCCTGGTAAGAACAGCCTGTATTTAATGACTGGTTGATCTTGGAGGTTGGAGGCCCAGATTCTTTGATGCAATGTAGGGTAACTGTGCAATGCAGGAGGGTTATTCTAGCTTCCCTGTGGGGAGGGGTGCAGTGTTTGCTGAGAATGTATCAACTTTTCTCTCTTCCCAACTCTGTTTCCCTCCTGTCCCTTTCCTCCATGGCTTCTGTTCCAGAGAGTGCCTCCAAATGAACTTGCCACATGTTAACCTTCACCTCAGAGTCTACTTCCCAGGAAACCCAAACTGGTATAACCTGTAAATTATTTCTCTTGTTGCTAATGTTTATAGAGCAGATTTATATGTTAGGTACCATGTATGCATTTTACACCGACTATTTAATTTTATCCTCACAGTTTGTAAGGGAGATACCATTATCAGTCACAATTTTCACCTAAGAAAACAGAGATGAAGTAAAGTTCAATAATTTGTTTTGGTTTCACATGTGAAACAGGGTTGACTTCCAGAGCTAGAATCCAACATATTCTCTCTGGAGAGAGAGACACTTCCCAGCAAGGAAGTGAAGAGAAAGCTTCAGGAGTATTGGGTCTAGAGTAGAATTAAATGTCAACATTCCTGAGGAAATTTTGAGTCCAAGTTAAGTAGGTATTTGTAACTCACTATGAATTAGAATAATAAAGGATTTTTTTTCTTCCTTCTTTTCAGTTCTATTGAGATATCACTGACACAACACTGTATAGGTTTAAGGTGTACAAAGTAATGACCCAACTTTCATGTATTGTGAAGTGATTACCACAGTAAGTTTAGTTAATATCCGTCATCTCATACATGTACAAAAAAAAGAAGAAAAAAATCCTTTTGATGAAAATTTTTAAGATATATTCTCTTAGCAACTTTCAAATATACCATACAGCAGTGTTAATATAACCATCAGGTTGCATATTACATCACCAGTATTTATATATCTTATACCTGGAAATCTGTACCTTTAGACTACATTCATCTAATTCAGCCACATCCACCTCTTGCCACTGGTAACCACAAATCTGATTTCTCCTTACTTTTTGAGCTTTCTTTTTTTTTTTGTTTTGTTTTGTTTTGTTTTGTTTCTTTATTGTTTTGTTTTGTTTTGGTTTTTGGTTTTAGATTCCACATATAAGTGAGATCATACAGTATTTGTTTCTGTGTCTCTGACTTATTCAACTTGTCATAATACTCTCTAGGTCCATCTATATAGAGGCAAATGGAAAGATTCATTCTTTTTTATAGATGAATAATATTCCTGTGTGTGTGTGTGTGTGTGTGTGTGTGTGTATGTGTGTGTCTGTGTGTATGTGTGTATGTGTCTGTGTGTGTGTCTGGGTACCCGTTATTGTTATTCATCTATCCAAGTAGACACTTGGGTTGTTTCCATATCTTGACTGTTGTAAATAATGTTGTAGTTAGTGTGCATATGTTTTTTTGAATTAGTGTATCATTTTCTTTGGGTAATTCCCAGTAGAGGAATTGCTGGATCATATAATATTTCTCTTTTTAATTTTTAATTATTTTTAAATTTTTGAGAAAGCTACATACTGTTTTCCAGAATGGTTGTGTCAGGTTGAAGCCAGACTTGAGTAGTAGAAGGAATGTACCCAAGGAGAGTCCTAAGTTCTTGAAGGAGAATGATATAGACATGAGCTGGAGGCAAGGCCAGTGATAAATGACCTACATCTTAAAAGCGTAGGGGCACAACATCCTGATGTTGTGGCTTTAATCCTTGGTGCTGACAGATCAAGAGCCACAGGTAGAGCATGCACTCTCCTCTTCTGCCTCTACCCCCAGGGTAACCTCTGGACTCATTATGATGCATTTGCATTTAGATACAACATCCCTCTCCTGTTCCCCACTCCCTCCAAATAAAAGGCTGCCATGCTGGTTCTTGTACAAACTTGTAGGGTCAAAACTACCCCTTCCAGCTTGTGGGAGGAGTTCCCCAAATGACTGGAGGCAGCCTCCGTTAGTGACTGCCATACTGTGCATTACAGCTCCTCCCAACCCAGAGAGATGCAACAAATATCCAGTCCAAAAATAACCTAGGGCTGTCCCACCTCCCAGAATCTGTCCACTCTGCCACCTTGAGAATGTACTTTCACTTTAATAAACCACTTTGTGCTTGTTACTTTCCTTCTGACTGCCTTTATTTGATTGCAGATCCCCACCTAAATCTTCTTGTGGGGAATTCAAGGACCAAGACTCTCTTTTCACATAAGGGAGACTGTCCACCCAGAAACAGCTGGAACATTTTACATTCCCACCAAGAGTGCACGAGGGTTTCCTTTTCTCCTCCTCATCACCAACACTTGTTATTTCTTGTTGTTGTTGTTGTTGTTTTGATACTAGTTATTGTGACTAGTGTCAAGTGATATCTCGTTGTGGTTTTGATTTGTGTTTCCTTGATAATTAGGGAGGTTGAACATCTTTTCACATGTGTCTATTGGCCATCTGTACCTCTTATTTAGCAAAGGTTCTCTGCCCATTTTTAATCATATATATATATTTTTTTTTCTGCACTGACTTGTGTGAGTTCTTTATATGTTTTGGATAATAACTTATATGAGATATATCATTTGTAAATATCTTCTTCCATCAGTTGCCTTTTTTGTTTTATTGATGGTTTTCTTTGCTGTGCTTTTTATTTTGGTGTAGTCCTGATAGTTTCTTTTTGCTTTTGTTTCCCTTGCCTGAGAAGACATATCCATAAATATGTTGTTAAGACTGATCTTTAAAGGTAAAGCCTATGGTTTCTTTTGGGGAGTTTTATAGTTTCAGGTATTATATTTAGGTCTCTACCCATTTTTAGTTTATTTTTGTACCTATATGTAAGAAAGTCATCCAGTTTCATTCATTTCATGAAGCTGTCCAATTTTCCAAAGCACCATTTATTAAGGAGACCATATTTTCCCCATTATATATTGTTGTCTTTTTTCTCATAGATTAATTGACATATAAACATGGGCTTAATTCTAGGTTCTCTGTCCTATTCAAGGAATCTTTGTGTCCTTTTTTTTTCCCCATTTTTCTGTTAGTACCATACTGTTTCATTACCATAGTTTTATTACTATAAGTTTGAAATCTGGAATTGTGATACTTCCAGCTTTGTTCTTCTTTCTCCAGAGTGCTTTGCTATTTGAGGTCTTTTGTAGTTCCATACAAACACACACAGTCTTCCAAAACTGAATCAGGGAAACAATAGAAACTAGAAAAAATAGAAAATTTGAACAGACCAATTACTAATAACAAAACTGAATCAGTAATCAAAAAACTTCTGACAAACAAAAGTTCAAGACCAGGTAGATTCATAGGTGAATTCTACCAAACATTTAAAAGAAGAGTTAATACCTACTCTTCTCAAACTAGTTCAAAAAGTAGAAGAGAAAGGAAGGCTTCCAAATTCACTCTCCAAGGCCAGCATTACCTCAGTACTCAAACCAGACAACAATAAAGGAAAATTACAGGCCAATATTCCTAATGAACTTAGATGTAAAAATCCTAAACAAAATATTAGCAAAACACATTCAATGGTACATTAAAAGGATCATTTACCATAATCGAGTGGTGTTAATTCCAGGAATGCACAAATAATTCAATATTCATAAATCAGTGTGATATACCACATTAACAAGAGGAAGGTTTAAAGACCATATGATCATCTCAATAGATGGAAGAAAAAGTTTTGACAAAATACAACATTTATGACAAAAACTTTCAATAAAGTGGGTCTAGAGGGAATAATACTTCAATGTAATAATGGCCATATATGAAAACCCATAGCTAACATCATAATGTTGAAAAACTGAAAACTTTTCCTCTAAGATGGGAATAAGACAAGGATTTCTACTTTTACCATTTGTAGTCAGTGTACTACTGGAAATCCTAAGCTGTAGCAGTCAGACAAGAAAAAGAAATAAAAGGCATCTAAATTGATAAGGAAGCAGTAAAACTTTCACTACTTGCAAATGACATAATATATACAAAATATCTTAAAGACTCCACCAAAAAAATGATTAGAACTAATAAAATAAATTCACTACAGTAGCAGGATACAAAATAAACATGCAGAAATCCATTGCATTTCTATATATGAATAACAAAATAGCAGAAAGAGGAATTTAAGAAAACAATGTCATTTACAATGGCATCAAAAAGAGTAAAATACTTAAGAATAAATTTAAGGAGGTAAAAGACACTGAAAACAATAAAGCATTGATTGAAAGAACTTGAAGACAACACAGAAAAATGGAAGGATAAGCCCTAATCTTGGATTGAGAGAATTAATTTTGTTAAAAGGTCCATACTTCTCAAAATAATCAGCAAATTCAATGTATTCCTTGAATACATTTTGATGACAGCCATTCTAACAGCTATAAAGTGATATTTCCTTGTGATCTTGATTTGCATTTCTTTAATGATCTTGATTTGCATTTTTACATGTTGGCCATTTGAAATTTTCAGCGATAACGTTGAACAATAATAAATAAAAATAGCTGATTATACCCCTAAATTTGGAGCTTTAAAGTTCACTCATTACTCAGTTTGGAAATGTAGTTCTTTTCTGAGAGTGCTGCAGATAACTTTTTATGGATATATTAATTTCTTAGATAAAATATAGAATTTTGTTACAAATTATTAAGTAAGTTTGAAGTAACACTTTGTCTAAGAAAATTTAAAAATTGTACCACTCTGATTAATTCAGTGTTGGCATGTATGAGGGGAGAAAGGAATCCCTTTAGAAAATAAATATGTTTACCCTTTTAAATATAGTATGTAATCACGATTAGTAAGAGATGGAAATATAGAATCATAGAAAATAAGGTTTTGTTATGTTTCTTAATATTTGATTTTTAAGCCTGTGATTATATTAGCAGTTTTATATTTTTAAACTTATAGTTAGTTTTCATTTTTATGAGCACTTCATATATATTTTAATGTTTGCATAATGTCCTACTGGGCAGATGTATAGTTTTAGCTTGAATGAGAAATGGGACTCTAAAGCTAGCAGTCACTTAGGGAATGTCCGCTGGCCCTGCAGACCCAGTCTACTCAACAATATTTGATTTGATCACCATATCAAAATGACAAGAATTAAATAGAAACTGGAGAATACCTTAATTAATTTACAATGAAAAAAGTACATGGGAGGGCAAAGTGTGACGAGTAAGTGTGGTTTCTGAGCCATGGGAATTAGCTGTGTGATGGTATATGTGATGGTAGTGGTGGTTCATGGCCCTTTTCTTTAAGAATATGCCGGTACAACAGACCAAATTTGAGTATATGTCAATCAAGGACACTGTTAGTATCATTCCCTTTTTTAAAACACTTTAGTGGTTTTCCATTACTGTTAGATTAAAATGATTTTGGTAATGTTATTCCTAATCGTCTCTTGTGTCACATTTCCTACTATTTCCACCTCTGGAAAGGTGGAAATAGTCCCATCCAAGTGTCCTACTTTGGGACACTTGTCTCATTGTAGTTGAATAATTACATGCACAATCTTCTATGGAGCAATTGTATATGTAAAGCAAAAATTAATGTGGTAAAATCATATGCAGTGAGTTACTTGAGGTCAAGGACCATATCTCTCTTATTTACTGCTGTGACTTCTGTACTGAGCTCTGGAGTTGGCACATATTAAACATGTATTGAAATCACAAATTCCTTTCTCTGCCTTTTTCTTTCTCTGCTTGCATTTTTAACCAGAACATTTTTTTCCCTTTCCTTGTTAAGATAAACACACATACACACAGGCACACATGCACACACACACACACACACACACACACACACATACACACGTCTGTGTGTGTGTTGTATGTGTTTCTATGAAAACTCCAAATTCAGGTTCAAATTAACTTTTTGTCTCAGAGTCAACAGTCTGTTTAAATTGACTTTATATATTTCTGCTTTGATTTGAAAAGAGACTCTGTTTCTAAGATTTCAGGATGTCTTAGTTTCCTCTAGTTACATAAGTAGTTGGCCATTTCTAAAATCTTTGGACAATTAGGCTTGTTTTTTTTTTTTTTTAATTTTCTACTATACATAATGCTGTAATGAGCTTATACCTATGAAAGGTTTTTTTTTTTTTTTTTTTTTTTTTTTTTTTTTTTTTTATTTTCTAGCTGATTTGTTTCCTAAGATAGATCAAAGAAATGCTTGTACGAGATGACTAAGCTCTTCCTGGGATAAAATTTAAAAATAAATTAAAGTTGTGTGATAATGGATCTCTAATTTTTTCTTAAATTTTGACTTTTCTGAATTCTCAATTTATGATGAAGACTCATGCACAAGTGATAAACATTACCAAACTAGCAAATGAATGTGACTCGGTTTGGTTTCTTTCAGTCTTTCAGGAAATGACAAAATGTTCAACCTTTTGAGAGAACTTAACTTTATGTTCCTGTATTCAGTGCTGACACTGCTAAGGATGAATCATTAAATGTGAGAGGAAGGCTAAAACGAAAAATGTTTAACCAACTGTCCTTTCCCAGTGCTACATTTAGAAAAACTATTTTTTGAATATACAGAATATATTTCAATGGCTAGGATACAATAGGACCAAAAAAAAGATATTTGTCAGTTGTTGGAATTTATTTATGAAAGCATTTTGCGTACTTACAGAATCAAATTCTAGAGTCTGGAATAAAATGTACAGGGGGTAGGAAAGAAAGTTTCTTTATTAGCTAATAGGTTGAGAAATTTCTTGTAAAGTGAAAGAATAGAGCTCATTACATACCTCAACAAGAGGAATTGAATTCAACATGTAAGGAAGAAATTACTTCATCCCTCTTGTAAATTCATGAGCTTCAGTTGCATGAAGTAATAACCTTAATCACAAAGAATTAAAAGGGGCATTGAACTAGTCAGATTTGTTCCTAGAGTTCCACTTTGAAGAAAAATAAAGGACCCAAAGATCAGCTGATTAATACATATATGGTTCATATTGTTAACTAATAGCTTAAACCTGAGGTGTGGGTCTACATTGCTAAATGCATATTTATGTATTTTGTACTTGACTATGAGGAATTACACTGGGATGATTTTTTTTTTTTGAAGAAATACTCCTGAGTGTCTAAAATGTGTCAAGTGTTGGGATAAACACTTTGGATAAAATGGTAAACCAAAATAGATATTATATTATCTCTGTCCTCATAGCGTAAGAATATAGTGAAGGACCTAGATATGGAAAACAAATTTTTGTTTAAAAAAAAATGGGCTAATTACAGCTCAGATAAACACTGTATGGAAAGTGACATAATGCTTTAAGAGCATGTGTACCATTTGACCTAGTTAGGAAGGTAAGAGAAAATGTTCCTAACAAAGGAGTGGTTGGACAGTGAGATGAAGAATAGTTACAATTATTAATTTAAGAAAGAAGGGAAGGATTTCTGAAGAGATAGAGTTTAAAGTTTGTTTTCATATTGTCCTCTATATGACAAATATATTTGATTGGAAGCATGAAAAAAATTTTTAATTGAAGTACAATTGACATATTAATATCAGGTATACAACACAATCATTCTTTATTTGTATATATTGCAAAATGATCACCACAGTAAGTCTAGTAAGAACCTGTTACCATATAGTTGTAAGTTTTTGTCTTCTGATGAAACTTTTTAAGATTTACTCTTAGAAACTTTCTTTTTTTTTTTCCATTTTATTTATTTTTTCAGCGTAACAGTATTCATTCTTTTTGCACAACACCCAGTGCTTCATGCAAAATGTGCCCTCCCCATTACCCACCACCTGTTCCCCCAACCTCCCACCCCTGACCCTTCAAAACACTCAGGTTGCCCCAACCTCCCACCCCTGACCCTTCAAAACCCTCAGGTTGTTTTTCAGAGTCCATAGTCTCTTATGGTTCACCTCCCCTCCCCAATGTCCATAGCCCGCTCCCCCTCTCCCAATCCCACCTCCCCCCAGCAACCCCCAGTTTGTTTTGTGAGATTAAGAGTCATTTATGGTTTATCTCTTAGAAACTTTCAAATGTGCAGTTAAGTATTGTTAACAATAGACACCATACTGTATATTCCACCCCCTCAACTTACTCTATAACTGAAAATTTGTACCTTGACTGTCCTCTTTTACCCATTTTACTTATGCCCCAACCCTCGTCTCTGGCAACCGCTAATCTAATTTTGTATCTATAAGATTGTTTTCTTTTTTTCTTCTCTAACTTATCTCACTTAGCATAATCCCCTTAGGGTCCATCCATATTGTCACAAATGGCAAAGTTTCATTCCTTTTTATGACTGAAAAATATTCTTGTGTGTGTATGTGTGTGTACCACAATGTCTTTATCCATTCATCCATTAGTAGACACTTAGGTTGTTTCTATATCTTGTCTTTTGTAAATAATAGAACTATTTCATTATTAGTTTAAGAAAGAATAATTTCTGAAAACATGAACTTTAAAATTTATTCTTTGATATGCCCTCTATATGAAAAATACATATGACTGGAAACATGATAACTTTTTTTTTTTTTTTTAACATTTGAAGATCATATTCACACACCTCTGTCACTGTTTTATTTATTTTTTTTTCCATTTTATTTATTTTTTCAGCGTAACAGTATTCATTCTTTTTGCACAACACCCAGTGCTCCATGCAAAACGTGCCCTCCCCATTACCCACCACCTGTTCCCCCAACCTCCCACCCCTGACACTTCAAAACCCTCAGGTTGTTTTTCAGAGTCATTGGGGAGGGGAGGCGAACCATAACAGACTATGGACCATGATAACTTTTAAAGTAGTAAAAAATACTCCCATTTAAAGTTTCAGTTCATCATTCTTTCAAAAAATTGTCTAGTTGTAAGAAATCATCTTGATTGTGGGAATGTGGTAATAAACAAGAAAGACAAAGTCTCTTACCTTGTGGAGCTTAACTCTGGTAACCCAAGTAACCAATAAGTATATAACTTTATTAATAAGTGCTGTATAGAAAATAAACCTAGGTAAGCTCTCAGATCTAGAGAATGTGACAGGAAGAGATTTTTTTTCTAAGTATGTGTATGTGTTTGGGGTGTGTGTACAGTAATACCCTGGTCAAGGTATGCAGAAATAACTGACATTAAAGGAGAGAACTGAAAATTGAGAAATATTTGTGAAAAAAATATTACCAAAGGGGGGTTCATATGGAAGATTAATAAGGGTTGAATGATAATTATAATGATCTTGGACCAGACATTTCATTCTCAAAAGCGAGAGTGCTTAGAACATGGTGAACATAGGAGAGAATGTTAGACAGTGAGGATCTTGGTGTCACAGGCAGATGTAGATTGCTCAAGGCCTTGTTGGCTATAGTACAAAGTTTGGGTTATATTTATATTATATCATTTGAAGGGTTTTAGGCAAGAAAAAAAAGATTAAAAATTCATTGGCTCTAATAGTAATTTGGCTATGAACTGCTAGTGGTATCAACAACAGTGGTAGTGAGAGAGAGATGGAGAAGTGGTGAGATTAGAGATATATCATGGATAGAAACTTACTGATGAATTAGACTTTTTAAAGGAGGAAAAATAGAATAATTCAGTAGAACTAGATTTTTAGCTTGATCCACAGAGTTGATCACGGTGCCATTACCAAGGTGACACTATCCCTAATGACATTCTCATATGCCTTCTGCCTTAACACTTGCTCAACCCATCTATCTATCCTTTTATTCCAATTGACTGCTGACTTTGTGCCTTGCTAGAAGCACTGTCCTTCAGGGACACAAAGATGAAAAAGACACACTGGGTCCCTGCCTTATTGAAACTTCCATTTTAAATAGGAACAGACAGGCTGGTAAGCAGATGAAGGAAAGAAATAAAGCAGCTCCTGTGGTAATAAATCAATGTACCTAAGTTAACTGGGATGGTCAAGGAAAGACTTTTTGAAATGGTATCAAAACCAGTATCTGTACAACTTTCTGACTCCTATATGGAGTTAGGAATATAAAGAACCTGGGGAAACCCTTTAAATCAGCCTTGAGTCTATTGTTGTTGTTGTTTTAAATTATATATATATTTTTATTATTTACCAAATGAAATGTTGTAACTTTGGTTAAGACTAGGAGCTTTTACTGAAGATTTTTGAGAAGAAAATCACCACCACCATCTTCCCCCACCCCTCCACTGCAGAAGATTAATTCATTTTGATATCTCTTTCAAAGTTTTTTTTTTCAAACTAATTTTTATGCTCTTATTGGTTATAAAAATAATCCAATCTACAGTTAATTACATTGTAAAAATACAGAGTATAAAATTTCTAATTCATTATTTCCTCTGAAATATACATGATCAACAGCTTTTACATGCCTTTGTTCATATTTATTTATTTATTTATATTTGCTCTGTTAACAAAATTGCACAATGCTAACTGTATTCCTATGGAGCTTGTAGGATTTTGCTTTGATTTGTTTTTGTTTTTCACCTTATAATAATGTTTTAGCTAGCTTTCCTTACTAATACAGATGGGAATTTTTATTGTTTTTGTTATTCATATAATAATCCACTTATGTGTTTGTCATTTTTAACAGTTTCTCTAAGAATATTTAGTTTTTTCATTTTTTCACCATTTTCATCCACTATGGATGGTGAATGAAAAATTCTGGACAGTTGTAGTGTGTTTTAAAGAAGAAAGCAGAGGGGTGCTTGGGTGGCTCAGTGGGTTAAGCCTCTGCCTTTGGCTCAGGTCATGATCTCAGGGTTGGCTCAGGTCATGATCTCAGGGTCCTGGGATCGAGCCCCACATGGGGCTCTCTGCTCAGCAGGGAGCCTGCTTCCCCCTCTCTCTCTGCCTCTCTGCCTACTTGTGATCTCTCTCTGTCAAATAAAGAAATAAAATCTTTAAAAAAAAAAGAAGAAAGAAGAAATGTGAGGTGAAAAGTATGTGCATATTTTAAATTTACTAGATATTTCCATGCTGGCATTCCAAAAGTTTGTACCATTCTTGTTCACTTAAAGGGACAAAGCTGAAGATAACCCATTTAGTTTTCTCTGATAAGTTTACATATCAATATATCCTTTTCATGTTCAGTTCTTTGATAACCAGTGATGTTTATATTGATACTGTCTCCCTTCCAAAAAATTGATTCCTCATTTTTAACTTATAAATAGTAATGTTCTCATGGCAGTTTGTCTTACCATTCTAAATTTCTTTCTGAATTTTATGTATTTTGCTGTCCAAACATGCCTCATATGTATGAAACCCCAAATCAAAACAGCTTCAAAATTTAAAGGCGATATTAACATTTTCAACAGTGGATACAATTTGGAATATGATAAAAGCTCTTTATGTGCTAGGCTGATGCTGGAAAAAGACAACAATAAAAGTAACATTGTAGTACTCTTCTAGTGACAGTGAATTTCAGCTGTTTCCATTTGAAGCCATAACACAGAGATATTTTAAAAAGCAGAGCACTAAACTGTATACAAGTGTCAACAAGAAATACAATTGGCTATTTTTGGGTAGTGGCACTTATATCTGTGTGGAATTTATAGAGGTTTTCCTTTGAATATATGATGAGTTTTTCTGAGTGTTACATGAATACTTAGAATATATCTGTATGCTTTTGGTTTCATCTATTCTACTAATTGCATTGTTCTTATCCTTTATGCCTTCTACTTTAAACTGGGGCAACATATCTAAGGAAGAATAAACAAATGCACAAGCAACACATGACATTTTCCTGACACACTAATATCCATATAAAACACTGGAAACATCTGTGCATGTTTGATTTTGGTAAGTTCCATGGTTATGTATACTTAATATACTTGAGTAATTTTTCTTTCATACACACATATACTTAATAGCTTCATGAATGTCTGCAGTTGTGTTTCTATCAAACCTTTTATCTTTGGATTTCTCTTTTTTTTTTTCTTTGTCTTTTTGTGCTTTTCTTAATTTGGCATTATTTAGATATTTACTACTCTTAGGTCTTTACTTTGGATGTAGCTTGTATCAACTTAAAATGATCCTCGCTTTCCATTTTACTTACATTCTAATTTATTTATTGAATTTTTGTTTTACATTATCCTCCAATGAACATTTAACAATCCTTTTATTTTTTGCTAGCTTTATTTTCCTTTAGAACTCCTGTATAAGTAGTAGGGCAGATAGAGTGTGCTTTAATAAATTCTAAGAGATTCTACTTTATAATGGTTGAAATCACATTTACTCTTAGAAATCTGCTTATTTCATGTATTTTTTCCTATATTGTTTTGTTCTTTTTGTTTTACATCGTTTCCATTCTCTTTAATTTTTGGAATTTCTTAATAGTATTCAGAGGTTCCAGTTGTAAAACCTGTTTTTAATTGTGCTAGTGGCAACTCCTACATTGTACTTAATATATGGTTACTATATTCATCCAACTCCAAATGGAAAACAAAATGGTGACTTTTGACTTTTCCATATGTAAAGATGGGAAATTTCTCACTTTTTCATTATGGTTTCTAATCTATTCTGTCTACAAGTTTAGAATTATGCAATAGACTCTTTTCTTCCAAATATAAATTATCACTATTTTTTAAAAATACACCATCTTTCTTTTTTTTTTTTTTTTTTTTTTTTTTTTCCCTTTTTATTTATTTTTTTTTCAGCGTAACAGTATTCATTCTTTTTGCACAACACCCAGTGCTCCATGCAAAACGTGCCCTCCCCATCACCCACCACCTGTTCCCCCAACCTCCCACCCCTGACCCTTCAAAACCATCTTTCTTTTTTATTGCAAAATTTCTCCTAGGAATAGAAACATCTTCTTCCCTCTGTGCTTCCCCACTCCCTGCCCCTTTTTTTAAATTAACATATAATGTATTATTTGCGTCAGGGGTACAGGTCTGTGAATCATCAGTCTTACACACTTCACAGCACTCACCATAGCACATACCCTCCCCAATGTCCATAACCTGGCCACCCTATCACTCCCCTCCCCCTGAATTTGAGAGACAGGTTGTGGAGTTAGGGAGGGGAAAAAAAATGAAACAAGGTGGGACTGGGGAGGAAGACAAACCATAAGAGACTCTTAATTTCAGGAAAAACTATTTTTAAATGATTATTGAAATTATTTACATCTTTTGCCATATGTAAATTTATTGACAGCTTACTGGCATTCATAACACCCTTGACAAACTCATGCCTTAGTTCATGATTTCAGTTCTTCTCAGAACACTTGAGTAATATATTTATGAAAAGAACTTAAGTGACATATACTTGAAAACTTTATATCAAGTTTTTCTTATATATTCAGTTATTAATGATTATAGAATAGCATAAAATTTTAGGTGTGATAAGATTTTTCTCCAAAGCTATTTAGATACTTTTTTTGTTGCTGCTATTGTAGAGAAAATTGTAAAGGTCTTTCAGTGGCCAGGAATGTCTCACTTTTCCCAATGGCCAAAACTCAATCAATTGGAGAAGTAAATTAACAACAGTAATATTGGATTGTAACCCATAGAATAAAATAAATATTCATGTTTTTGTGAATAAAAATAAATAAAATATAAATAAATAATTGAATAAATAATTGATGAGGGACACCTCTCATATCCAAAATCCAAAAAAAAAAAAAAAATGTAGAAGGAATGAGGGAAATAAAAATTCTTGTGAGATCTTTACAGTAATAATTGTCAGGATAGATCTACCAAAGGATGTTTCAACTAGAAGGTATAGGGTGAGAAGAAACAGGATTTTTATGCAAACTCAAAGGGTCTCTCTCAGGATATTTATTAATTAAAACAGAAAAAGAGAATAGTTTTATAGTAGAGAAACCTTACTGACAGCACCTTAATGAAGTGATTGAGGTTGATATCACTAGTAAAATGACATTTTACTTATGTGGTCCTTATGTGGCCCCTGATATGTACTGAGGAGGATATATCACTTTTGTGTCATCATTCCAAAAATGCATGAGTTCAATCTAATGAGAAATTGTCAAGCAGATCTTCATATTGAGATACATTCCCCCAAATAACTGAGCAGTAATCTCAAAGTCTTCAAATATAATAAAAGACAAGGGATGACTGATGAAATGTCACAGATTAGAGACTAAAAAGACAACTATATTTAATTCAGGAACCCAAAAATAGATCCCAAAATGGTGTAAATGGAAATACTGATGAAATCAGAGTGAAGTATGTGGTTGAGTTTTTAAAATAGCAGAACATAAAAAGAAAACCACCTTACAAATACCTTATACATAAGCCAACAAAGAGAAGAAACTGGAATTAAAAGATATTTAGAAATGAGTACCAAGTAAGGTAAAATATTTTAAATATCTAGGATGAGAACAAAATAATTAGAGGAAAATTTATAGCCATAAATGTCTTTGTTAGAAATGAATATTTGATTGAAAATAAATGAATTAAACTTTGAAATCAAGAAATTAGGGAGAGGGAAACAACAAAATAAATTCAAAGTAATTACAAAGATAGCCTTTGTGAAGGTTAAATAGAAATAATTAAAACAGTAAAGCATAAAGTGATAACGCAATTGTTTAGATCGATACAACTGAGTTTTTTTCAGCACTGACAAATTAGATGAAATTTTGGCAAGTCTATAAAGAAAGAAATTATTGATAAGCAGCTATAAGAAAAAAATAAGATGCCCAAAATATCATACACTGCCCAGTTTAGTAAATTTAATAATCCAGACAAAACTGATGACTTTCTAGGAAGTACTAACTCCAGAATAAATAGAACCATTTTTCATTTGATAAGACTTATCAGGCCAATGATTTGATAAGATACACATAAAAATAGTAAGAGTCCTACCAGAAGTTTTAAGAAGTACAAACTCATCTCTCCTTTTCCCGACCATCATGGTATATGGGTTGACTGGTCCTTGCCATATTTTCTCACAAGACTTTCAGGATTGATTCCTGGCCAAGAAACAAAAGCAGAATTGTCCCATTCCCCAGGGGATTTGTATGCAAATTGGTAATAAAATCAGGTACAACTCCAGGAAGAAGATTGGAGAAGTTAAGCTGGGTCTTTGAGGGATCACACATGAGTTGATGCACATATTTTCGCTGCATGAAGGTTACATGCTCATATCTGGTCACTCTGTAAAAATTACTACCACCTGAACATTAGATATGTGTTATTGCAGAAGTTATTTTCCTCTGTTAACTATGCTTCTGCAGGGGAGCCTAGGTGGTTCAGTGGGTTAAAGCCTCTGCCTTCGGCTCAGGTCATGATCCCAGGGTCCTGGGATCAAGCCCCACATCGGGCTCCCTGCTCAGAGGGGAGCCTGCTTCCCCCTCTATCTCTGCCTGCCTCTCTGCCTACTTGTGATTTCTGACTGTCAAATAAATAAATAAAATCTTAAAAAAAAAAAAACTATGCTTCTGCACCATTGTTTGGTATAGTAATTAATATGTGAGGCCTTTTATTTGGAAAAAAAAATAAAAAGCACAAACTCATTTATGAGCAAATTCAACACTATTTCATGTATAAAAAGCACATAATACATAAGGAAAAAATTCTCTTATCTAAGTGAGATAACACCAAATTTTTTTATTAAAAATAAAGGAATAATGTGCTATGTTTTATCATGGAAATATCCTATATCACAAAGATGCCAATTTTCCCAATCAAAATTTGCAATGCCCTTCTACTCATGATCTGTAAGGAATTTTTATGAAATTACTAAGACTATTTAGAAACCAATCTGGAAGATCAAATGCATGAAGATGGCAAAGAAAAAACTAAAGAAAGAAGAAAAATCCAATCACACACAACAGATGAGGATTGAGAACAACATCAGATTTCTCAACAAGACTGGAAAATAGAATACAATAATGCAATCTTTTAAAATACTGGAATAAATTAATTGTGACTTCTAATTGTACATAGAATTTTATCTTTTGTGTGTCAGGAAATATGACATCTGAAGAAATGAGTAAACAAGAAAATATTAGATCAAGGAAATGGTAGTTCTAACTTCAGGAAACTAAAAAGAAAACTTCAAAGGTGATGATGAAGTCAGAACACAGACAGCAAATATATATCTGGCCTGCAGGACAGAAAACTGAGGAGGGATAAATAATGTATTTCAACAAATACATTACAAATTATGACAGAGAATTGTTGGTAATTGAGTAATTGTGCCAGTTTTCTAACATTTGTTCCTCTAGATCTTTCTCTGCCCTAGTTTTTGCCTCAAGATACTGGGCTAAAACCATTTGTGGGATCCCTTGGCCTTTTTCTTGGTGCTAAGCCAAGCTAAGGAGTTTCAAGGAAGAACAAGGAAGCCATGAATAGCTTTGCTTCTCAACTGAAGAGCATTCTATCCAAGAGCTGCATTCTTTACACGTGCTTAGTAATTTCAGTAACCACTCCTTCTTTGTCGCCTTAAGCCTAAAAGCAGTTAATAGCTCTACTATTGGTGACTTAAGGTTACACATTGTAAACATTCTCTTTACTAACATTTCCTTGAAATATCCTAATTTGATACCTATTACCTTCTGAGACCCTGATTAGGACAGTTGTAGGTGATTACACATAAGTGATGACATAATAAAGGATAAAATTCAGGGGATCAAATGCTTAACTGAGAATAGTCCCAAAATGAGGGAAGTGAAAATGAAAAGATACCATTAACTAATAATTAATTCAAGAAAACTTTCCATAAATGATGTAATTTCTGAGACTTTTAGAACTCATATCCATTCTATCTGTTTGCACAATGGATGAAAATGAAGAAATTCTTGATAGATTGATAGAAATATAGGCATAAATTTTTATATAGCTTACTATAAAAATTACTAATTAGATATGGCAGTGCTGACTCCAGAACTGGTTTATAGGTTTATACATATTCTATACATAGATCTATACATATACTATTCATATGTAATGAATAAATACAATAGTTCAGAAGTAGGCTCAGTGGACCTGAGGATTTATTTTATAGCCAAAGTGGCATTTCAGTACAATGAGGAAATAAATTGTGAAATAGCTATCCCTTCTGGGGAGGGGATCAAAGGGAAAAAATATTCTATAAACTACAAAAAATTTGAACAAAAATTACTTAAATGTAAGAAAGACAAATTAGAGAAAAGTATAGTACAAGTAAACAATAAGATGGTACTCCAAAGTCCTAGATTTTATTTTTTAAAATTTTTTAATTAACATAAAACGTATATCAAAATAATAAGATGGTAGACTTAGGTATGTGTGAATGTGTATCAATGATTAATTACATGTAGGTGAATTAAATACTCCAATAGAAGACAAAGTTGGTTATATTGAATTTTTAAAAACCTATATATAGCTTTTTAAAAAATCTTAAATATGAGTAAATAAAAATTGAAGTAAAAGGAGTTGACAGATATGATAAAAATGTCAAACAATATAGTACAGGTATAAATATATAAAATTAAAGAAAGTAGATTTAATATACCTAATGTTGTATGCACCTGAAAACAGCTGCAACATACATATGGACAAAGTTTTCAGAACCAAAATCTATAATCATAGAGTTAAATTTCTATAGACTTTCATGGTAATGTGGATGGATTTTCAGGAATAGAAAACATTAAAAATAATCTAAATCTAAATGTACTGATGTGAATAGATTCTAAATCAGATTGAAAAGTAAAAATAGTAAGTTACAGAGCAATGAATCTGACAGGTTTCTTTATTAAAGAAAGTAAGCTGTAAGTATAAGATTGTGCATCTATATGTTTTGTTTTGTAAAAGAAAGGTGTAGAGAGTGTGCTCGCTTCGGCAGCACATATACTAAAAAAGAAAGGTGTAGAGAAATGTACAATAAAAATTTACGGTTGCAGTTCTGTGGAAGGAATTAAGAAGAAAGAATTTAGGAGTTCTGGGGGTGCCTGGGTGGCTCAGTGGGATAAAGCCTCTGCCTCTGGCTCAGGCCGTGATCCCAGGGTCTTGGGATCAAGCCCAGTGTGGGACTCTCTGCCTCTTTGCCTACTTGTGATCTCTGTCAAGTAAATAAATAAAATCTTAAAAAAACAAAAAAGAGAGAGAATTTAGGTGTTATTTTTTTTTTCCTGTTGCTGGAATTTGTTACCGTTTTTTTTTTTTTTTTTTTCATAAAGAGTCTATTCCTGCACTACTTGAATAATTAAAAGAGAAAACAATAAAAAGCCTGGTATAAACGTGGTTAATGGTTTTTATTATAATATCCATATTTTTCAGCTATAATTCTTTAATGTATATTGAAGGGGTTTGTATTTGCACAAATACTAGCCATCCAGGAAACCAAGAAATTCAGTGATGATAAATGAGATTCCCACTTGTCACAACTACAAGGAAAAATCTTAGTGAAATTACGCAAGAAATGCCAGGAAAGACATTTGAGTGTTAGACACAATACTGAAAGAGAATATAGACAAAAATCAACATTTCCATGGCCCTTATTTACTGTGTATATTTTTCAGTTGCCCCTAATTATTTTTCTCTCTCTCAGGAAGACATTAAAAATGGAAGTAGTTTCTTGCCACAAAGAAACTACTTTAAAAAGCTATGCTAGAATGCTAAATATGGGTTTTGATGAGAGCCTAAAGAATTCTCAAAGCCAAGGCACATTTATCTGAGCATACAGTGTATGTATTTTAATTATATTCAGTGAAATTTCTAAACATCTGACATCTGTTTACCAGTAAACATTTAATTAAGTATTTGAACATAACAATGCTAAATGAAATGTTTTAAAGAAGCCATTAGAAGCCTGTAGTTCTAACTGCAGACCTAAGAAACTCATAGGAGAGCCGTAGAATCTGCTACTACAGACAGGGACAATGGAGCCCATTTGCTCTGTGTTGTTTTATTCCCTTGTTTCTTTGACTGTTGTCTGTTTTTTTCTTACCAGCTCTCCCTCACTGATGATGCATTATTCATCAGGCCTTATGTATGAGAATGTTAGCATCTCGTAATCAGAGCAGTGGGCCCGAAGTCGTTCATTCAGAGACCGTTGTCCCTATACATATTTGGAAGTCATTTGTTTTCCCAGTACAAGTAAAGCGTGAGTCTCATTCCATTTTGCCTCGCTCCTGGAAGTTACAAGACTGACTTTTGTCTGGGGATGAAATAGGAATTAAGCATTGCAGCTTCAGCAGATTCCATGTAAACACTGAAGACTTAGAAACCTTTTATCCTGTGCCATGCTGTTTTTAGGAGAGGATATGTGAGAGCAGGCACATGGGAAAGAGTTCTCTGAAGCGCTGGGAATTACCACAGGGCTGTGATGACCTCTCCTGACAGTTGGTAGACGGGGGTGTGTCACCTCTCCTATGTTCACTGTATTCCATTCTAGCACCCTGTGGGCCTGGAGCCCTAGTTTCCTGGTTCAAACAGGGCCACTTGAGACTTTCCACTGTGGTACTCCTGAGAGCCCAGGCCACCAAAGCGGCCATCATTATGCTGACTTTTCCAGATTCCACTCTCCTCATTGACTATCAGAATTCTTGTTCCCCTAACATAAACCTACATGACTACAATTTATCTGTGGATGGGGGAAATCAAATTGTGATGTTTGTAGCTGATAAATGACTTAACTGGGTCTCCCTTTCAAGCAACACAAGTATTTGGAAAGTAATTTTTTATGTCCTTGGACAGCATGAAGTATTGCATGCAAGCACCCAGCATGCTGTGCCAGGCAGATACTAAAGTGACTATCGTTACTGTTGTCCTGTTATCATAAAGAGCACAGGAACAGCTGGCAGAGCATCTCATTCTGAGATCCAGCTCCTTCATCTGTAATGCTTACTAGCTCTCTTATTTGTATTTGTTCTCTAAATGTCAGCTCAATGTCTAGTTATATTCCGACCTGAAATCCTCAACACCAGCAAAGTGTAATCTTCTCAGTGTGTTTATCCTAATACTAGAAGGACTGAAACACTTTCCTCTAATAATAATGAAAGTGATGGCTAATATTCATTCATATACCCTATGCCAAACACCGTACTAAGCCCTTTATATGGATTACCCTATTGGATCAATACAATTCCATGAGGAAGTTTTTATTCCATTTTTAAAGATAAGGAATCCACAGGTCAGAGAAGTTAAGTAATTTTTCCAAAGTTCATGTAGCTAGTAAATAACAAAATTAGAATCTGACCCAAACGCTTAACATATTCTGCTTCTATCATTCCTGGAGTGGTCTCCTCCTCCCACACCTTACAGGCCCTACCTAGCCTGTTGCTAATCTTTGTCTGGCAGAGGTTATCTCTTCCACCCCTGTAATGGGAAATCAGTACCTTTGCAACTTATCTCCCTTTACAACAACGCTTCTTCCTCATTTTCCTTTTGAAAAAGCATTAATCACCATCAGAGTGCTTTACAGGAGCACAACAAAAGCATTTATTCAACAAATGATCCTCTAGTAAGTGTCAGGCACTATTCTAGGTAATGCAGATATTGCAAAACAAAGTATTTGGCTTAATGGTGCTTGTAGGCCAGAATGGGAATACAGGATAAAAGCAAATTCATGATCAAGATAATTTTTTTTAGTCATACATGCTTTGAAGAAAATAAAACAGAATGATAAAAGCAATGGCTTACGAAAGGCAACTCTACTTTAAATTATAGCAAAAGACTGGTGCAACGCTGGTGACCGGCAGTAGGGGCCTTATTGAATGGACTATGCTCTATCCACATAATAGGGTACAAATCAGCGGCAAAAAGTAAAAAGGGGGAATCTCTAAGTACTGATATGGAATGATTGCCAGAATGGTTTCTTATTTAATATGCTACATTTTGTGTAAGAAAGGGGAGATATATATATGTGTCTCTATATAACTATTTTACGTGTATACACACAAATAAGTATACTAAAATTTATATTTTGCTTATATTTTTAAAAATAAAAGTGTTTGAATAAAGAGAAAACTGATGGGGGCATCCTGGGTGGCTCAGTTGGTTAAGTGTCTGCTTTTGGCTCAGGTCATGATCTCAGGGTCCTGGAATCAAGCCCCATGGTGGGCTCCCTGCTTAGCAGGGGTCTGCTTCTCCCTCTGCCCTTCCTCCCTGCTTGAGTTTTCTCTCTCTCCCTCTACCTCTCTCAAATAAATAAATAAAATCTTAAAAAAAGAGAAAACTGATTTAAAAAAATTACCCATAGGAGAGGAGTGAAAAGACCAGAATGAAAAAGAGTGGAAGTGAGATTTCTGTGAACGTGCTTGCCTTGGTACATAATAGTGACAAACCATGCTTTTCATAATTCAAAGAATATTACTGATTTTAGAAATAGTGGGGAAGATTGGAAACAAGATTCAGTGAGATGCTTTTTAAAATTATTAAGTAGATGCCATCAATACTGTTTTCTTACTGGTTTTTGAATCCATCATATGTATTCCTTTGCATTTAACATGTTCTTTGTTGACTGATCTCTCTCTTCCATAGCTCAGTCTCTCTATTAGACATCTGATGGTATATTCTAAGTCATCTGCCCAAAGTAGCACTTTCACATTTTTATGGCATTTATTACCATTTGTCAAGCCATGATATACAGTGAACGTATGGCTAGAACATCGTGGAAGGCAGTTAAGATTCAGTAATATCTGTATTCTTCCCTTCTTTCCAGGTAAAGAGCTATACAGTAGTTTCCAGGCTTCCTTGCAACTAGTTTATGTGGCCAGACATGCGGGTAGACTAAGTTCTAGCCAGCTGAATATGGGTGGAAGTGATGCAGGGTTGGCCCATACAATTAATCTTCCCAGTCCTCCATCCTTTCTCTGTCTATCCCTATACCATTGACTAGGGAAAACTCCAAAGACTTAGATTAGGGTAGAATTTTAAGAGTGAAGGATTGTGAACCTGAATGCCTGCTAGAGAAGGGTCCCTGCTTTTCCTGTGATGGAAGGATGGTATAAAATTGTATTTTGTTAAGTTCCTGTACTGTCAAAGCCTAAACAGATAAATGGAACATGCTTAAAGTACTTAGAGAAGGAAATGAACAAACAAACAAAAACAAACAAAAAAACAGGGAATTAGTTGACATCCATGATGGAAGAGATGAGAGTTAAATAAGAGACTGAGGGATAAACCAGAGGTTAGCATTAGCAAGAAATTATTATCATCCTAACCCAAAGAGACAAAGGGAGGTGTGGTCATAGAGCTTAGGGCCTGGTGGAAGCCAGGAACATGAAAAGCTTACTCTCTGGGAGGAAGAGCCACAGAGAAGATACAGCCACTTTGTCTTGGATAGGTTACTAAGGGACAGAAAATCCTGGACTCTCCCTTTCTAGCCCTCCAACCTCCTGGCAGTGCCCCCATTACTCAACTGATCTGGAAGTGGGTTGACAAAGAACCTGTGAAGAGCAACTTGCAGGAAGGGATCAGCTCACTTGCAATCAGAGCAAAGTAAGAACAGAGGTAAAGCCTAGCTTTTGGGTTTCTTTAGGTCATGGTAACTATGCTAGCTATTATTTCCAGTGTATTAAGAAGCCGCTTGAGGATTTTGAGCAGAATAATGCAATGATCTGAAATATGATAAATATTACTCTGGCAGCATTAGGGAGAATATACTACAAACTGGCTAGGAAAAGAAGTAGGGAATAGTAGGCTATTTCAGAAATATAGGTAAAAGATGAAGCGTGCTTAAATAGAGTGGAATAGGGGAGGAAATGAGAAGCAACTGAATTTTTGGAAGCTTAAGCCAATAAAGTTTTAGAAAGGTTGGATATGAGATATAAGGGAAAGCGAAAAGCCAATGGCGGCTTCCAGAGTTTTGGTTCTGAATAATTAGGTGAATGAAAGTGAAGTTACCACACTGGAAAACACTTAGGTTTAGAGTTTGAAGGAAGCAATGAGGAATTAGTAGATGTTTGAGATGACTACAGCAAGAGTTTTCAATGGATGCCTTACACACACTACATTTCTAATAGTGGGCAGCGGCTACTTGGAAGTATTGAAAGGTCTCATTTCATTGGCAGTATCTTCTTGCATCACTGCCATCCTTTCAGATAAAACATGCAACAAGAAGACCCTGTATATAGTGGCTAGAGATCTAGTTTTCATAATGTCCCATTGCACAGTATCGCTATGTGACAGTAACACCAAACTACATATGAGTTCCTTTTCTGAACATATTAGCATTTCTGCTTTTCTCCATGAAGAAATCTGAAATCAGATCTTAGCCTTAGAATGGGAGGGAAGGATCTTTGGAAAGAAGAATAAAAATCAGGTTTTAGATCAAAATGGAACTGAGTTATAAAATTGAATACTCAAAAGTAATGGCTTGCATTTATTCCTGAAGAATTGATACTAATCAATATATGTTGTTATTTCAATCTTATTTAAATACTAAAATTAAGATGATATATAGTTATAAGATTCACCAATAAAATATTAAATTGCTATTACAGTGATGATGAATTATATCATATTTTGAAAAAGTATTCTCCCATCTTTTACTTTGGATTGCCCTTAAAATAGCTTCTCATGTTAGTATGGCTGTAATTAGTAATAAGAAGTGGTGTTTAGTCTTTTGCCACTGTAGTGTCCTTTCTGAGAGTGTTCAACTTAGTCAGTGTTGAAATATAATCCTGATGAGATCGAAGTAAGTTACAATGTCAAGGTACTCTTCCTTCCATGATCTGGACACATATCTAGATAATGACAGTATGACGTGGTGATTATAACTGGTCCACTTGGATTTAAACAACTTCTTGGGTTTGAGCCACTCCCCGGTGATGTGATCTTGAGTATATTATTTGTTTTTCAAGTCTTCTTTCAGGGGGTGGGGGGAAGGCATGTTCTAGTAGGCATTGCATTTTAGCAATTGGATTATAAACTTCTTAGACTTCTCTGTGTATTTTCCCAAAGCAAAATGGAAATTTGATAGCTCAAAATAAAAGTCTATAAAAACCAAATCTTCAAATACGTGCAATGCTATATAATGGAAATGATCATTATTTACCCCTGGGACAAAAAATTAAATAGGTATGAGTCATTTTTTTGCTATAACTTTGGGTTGAGGAGGTCCTATAAACTACATTCACATATTTTACACATCACTCTCCCTGGTGTGAATTATTGATAACCTTTTTGGTGGATTCTTCTTTGATCAATTGAAGTTTACAAGTGAAGCAAATATTCACAAAACGTGATAGCTATTGTGGAGGTGGAACCTGTATAGATCGAGTTAGAATGGGGAAACACCTGTTTCTTTAGTAACAAAAGACATGTGAGACATTGACTTCATTAATTTTACTGCCTTTGTAAACTTAATTAACTAACATCTGCATCCTGCTATCTATTCCCCAAGGTTCTGACATTTTCCACTTCTTCAAATACCTTCATTTTTATTGATTGAGCATTTCCCAACCAGCTATTCTGCCAAAGTTACTGCTAAGTGATATGTCAGGCATAAAACTATATTTCTTGAGACCTTAGGTGGTCAGAATATCAGTGCAAGTTGTGACCACTAATCATGGAGTATGGAAGAAAAACTGGGTACATCATATTGGTTTTTAAAATTTCTGTCCAATTCCACAGATGTCAGCAAAAAATTCAAGATCACTTTTGTGTCTGTAGTGCATATATAACAAATTTTCAGATCAATTCAGTTTCAGTTTTAAAAATAACCAGTGATTCATTATGCAGATCTTAGATGTAGGTTTATATTTCCAGGCATATTCTTTTGTTCCTTTGGTGCCCCTTCGACATCCACCCGGGGTTTGATCTTCCTCAGTAATGGCAGATTTATGGCTATGATTATAAAAAATGGGTAAATCTATGTGCTTCTCTTTCATTTGAATGTGAGGGCCTAGATGTGGATTTTGATGGAGGTGGGCAAAATTATTGTACCTCCTAAAGGCCTCAGGTGAGTGAGTTTCTAGGCAAAAGATACTGTGTCGAAGAGCCCTCTGAACTAGCCCATTTCTCTTAAAGTTATTTCAAAGGACATCTCTGGCAACCAACTGATTACTCAGCCTGCATTATCAATGGCCTGCGTGGGTGCCACAATTTAAATTGGCTCCCTGGCTTCTTAGGTTGATAGTTAATATTTTTGAGGGATACATCTCAGTGCCAATGGAATACTGTTTGGAAATGGAAAATTACAGACATATAGGTAAAAAATTATTCATTTTTATAGAAGGAAATGTGTTCTTTTAATATGCTGTGATTATTTTTAGATGTTGAGATGAGAGCATGACTCACCACCTTCCATTTCATCCACCACTTGTGCCGGCCCCCACTCATCTTTCCTGACACACTGTGCTGATGAAGGGAATGACAGCCTGTTCTCCACAATGTGGCCATCCCCACATGTTGCAGCCGCTTTGGGAAAATAGAGGGTGCTCTGTTTCTTGGATACATATACCCAGACTTAAAATCAATATTCTGTGGGTCAGTCCACCCTGTGACCTAAAGTATATTCCATCACATAGGACATCAATGGTTTCACTTCTTCCTAGTAGTTAACAATAAGGTTTCAGAATATTAGACAAGTTTCAAACCTAGCTTCTCTTAAAAAAAGTTGTTGCCACTAAATGAAGCTTATAACTGTTTTGAACATCTTTTCTATGAGGGAATGAATAATATCAACTCAAGAGAGTTATTTGAAACACTAAATGAGATCATAATTATTAAGAATTTAACACCGTGGCTTACACTGAATATACAAGCCATTGCTGTCCTGATAGTAAAGATCATCATTATAATTGTAGTGATTCTAAATATGGTCCTTCCCAATTTCTCAACTGCAAAATTAAAATATGCCTATAGCATCCTCTAGAATAATAGGAAGCTAAATTTCTACATCTTCATATGAACATAGTGTACTTTGAGGGGAGGAACTTAAGAAAGTCCAATTTATTATTGATATTGATATTTAAATTTGGGGGACTTTTTGATTTGTGGTATCAGAAAAGCAATTTTCTTTGTCATTTGATTTTTCTTATGCTCAAGAGACAATTATTTATTTGTAGTCAGTTTTATCAAGCCTTAGGCATGATTCATGTTCTGTCCCATCCCTAGCCAAGATTCCTGCCCACCAGCTCCCCCACACTCCCCTTTCTGTCTCATTGCTAGTCCATTGCTCATATTTTCAGAATTACCCTTTGCCAGTTTTTTCTATTATTCTTCTGCTTACCTTGCTCCTTCCAAAAGTAGTCTGTCCTTAACCCTCCTAATTTTCAGAATTGCCTTTAGCCAGTTTTTCTATTATTCCTCTTCTTACCTTGCTCCTTCCAAAAGCAGTCTGTCCTTAGGCTAATTTTACTGACTGACCAGAAGAACTTTAATCAATGTAAAACATTCTTAATTAAAAAAAAATGGAAATAACAGAAGTGTTCAAACTACTGTGTACATCATTATTCTTTTCATGTGATGTCCCTCCCCGAAGTCTCTGATTTTCATTGCTCATATGACTGGTGGGTAGACACATGTTAGAATTTTTTTGTCAAGCCAGCTAGGGGACAAATGACTGTAGTAGGATTATAACAAATTATTATTATTTTAGTAGAATTTAAGCCATGATGCAGAAATCAAGCTTCTTCCTTAGGCGTCATATTTCTTGATATAAACTTAAAGGTCAGAGGATTATAGAGAACATTTTAGGATAAAAATGTGCCCATAGTGATTTGTCTGGTGATCCCTTATTTTCTCACCTCCTTTTCTCTCTTGGCAAAGAGAAAGAGAGAGAAAAGAAGGTTCTCAAAACTAGCAACATATTGAAAATAAAATTGGCAAACTGCCCTCCTCCTAAAGGAGGATGACAATATCCGTTGACTGTTAGTTATTCAGATATGAATTTTTTGTATATTCAAGTCCATTTTAGAAGGAAGGATGGAAAATGTAGAGCTAAGAAGAAACAATGTAAAGAAAATGACTACTTTGGTTCTTGTTCAGTGTGGATATCTATGTGGTGAATTGAGGAAGACAGTGGCCTGAATACAGGTTTCCTACTGCTGCTACTAGTGTCTGGGAACTAAGAATCCCTAAACAATACCTTTATTTTTTTAAAAAAAGATTTTATTTATTTATTTGACAGAGAGAGAGATCACAAGTAGGCAGAGAGGCAGCCAGAGGGGGAGGGGAAGGAGGCTCCCTGCTGAGCAGAGAAACCAATGGGGAGTTTTAATCCCAGGACCCTGAGATCATGACCTGAGCTGAAGACAGAGGCTTAACCCACTGAGCCACCCAGGTGCCCTGCTAAACAAAGTGAGTCTATTTTACTTCATATCAGGGCCAGATTAAGATATCCTAAACTTCTAGAAGTCTTAAATGATAAAAAAAAAAAAGTCCCCACTGTCCTAGACTTATCACATAGAACACAAATTAAGCATAATATATCCCCTAAACATCCCCCCTTGAAAATCATCAGTTTGTTCTCCATATTTAAGAATCTGTGTATCTTAGTGGGTGCCCTACATATAAGCTTTGTGTGAAAAATGTGCATTGCCTTAATCTTCAACAGATATGAAGTGACAGGTTGTAATAGTTATGAAAGCATACAGCTTCAGGCTAGATCTCTGCTCTTTATTGAGAAACCCGGAGCAATTTCTCTAAGCTTCAATTTTTAAATAAGTGGCATGTGAACAGTAATACATACAAAAAAATATGCAGCACAGAGTTTATGAGTATTGACTGAGATAATGCTCAATACATTTTAATGTTATTATCAAACTTACATGAGTCCTAACCTCTTAGGACCCCGTGAACAATTGGACAAGATACCTGAGCCACCTATATCTCTCCTGTAAAAAAGAAAACGGATATCAGCAAAATAGGAGTAATGAAGAGTAGTATTGTAGAGGGGTAGAAAGAAATCAAGTTATTAAAAAAGAAAAGAAGAAGCAAAACACAAGTCTGGCACATAGTAGACATGCAGTAAATCTTAGTTCTCCCTTTTTTAAAGATGTTATTTATTTAACAGACAGAAAGCACAAGCATGAAGAGCAGCAGGCAGAGGGGGAAGCAAGCTCTCTGCTGAGCAAGGAGCTCTATCCCAGGACCCTGGGATCACGATCTGAGCCAAAGGCAGATACTTAATCAATGAGCCATTCAGCTCTCTGGTGCTAATCTTGGTTCTCTTTTACCAGTATACATTACCATCATCAGTGCTAATCAATGGATTTTATTTGTCTGTTTATTATTTATTTAATTTCTGGGAATGTAGTACGAATTATGTGAGTGTTGCTGAGGATGAAAGGATGAGGGGAAGTTTACAGGAATTGGGAAGTTATTTTTCTCCTTTTATTCCAAGTCACACTGATGATTTAGGGCTACTTTACTGATGAGAATTTGGAATGAACCATCATGGGCTTTTTCTCACATTGAGATTTTATAGGATTTTTAATTGAGAAATTATTTCATAATAGGATAGAACGTAGGATTTGGAATTGGTTAGCAAAATATGAGGCTCTATAAAGGTCTATTTTTTTTTAAGTTGAAATTAAAGAGTAATACCATCAGTTAGTGGCACCACCATAAAGACTGTAGGAAATCTGAAAATTCAGTCAATATAAGGGTTTGTTGGCACAAAAGAATTGTATTAATTCTTACTTTCTTGATGGTTGTTTTGTTTCACATTGATTACTACTGACTTCACTGGGTTATTTATAGAAACTGATTAAAATCAGCAAAGCCTGGTAGCCGGATGAATGTTAAAAAATGATCAACTAATTATCTAGTACTCAGAAGAGGACACTTGCAATAAAATCTAGCCAGGTTTTGATTGAAGGCCCACATGCTTATCATGGTTGTACTAAATCAATTATAGAGTTAAATCTGAGATATTTTAATCTATAAATGTTCTGTGTAATTAATTTCTATAGGAAACTTATACCTGTGAGGTACTATTACAAACACTATGTTTATGAATATGTTCACAGAGCTTATTTTTAATTGTTTTGTTCTATTTCCTACTTACAGAATAGACATAAACAAAAGAGTTCATTTCTCCAAACCCATTTGAACTTTTATTTTTTCTTATTTTTTAAAGATTTTATTTCTTTATTTGTCAGAAAGAGAGAACATGAGCAGGGGAAGTGGCAGGCAGAGGGAAAAGCAGGCTTCCCGCTGAGCAGAGCCCAGTGTGGGGCTCCTTTCCAGAACCCTGGGACCATGACCTGAGCTGAAGACAGATGCTTAACTGACTGACCCACCCAGGCATCCCCCATTTGAAATTTTCAACCAAAAATATTTGTTAATTGGTGGAAGAAAAGGCATCAGAATTTCCCAATTCAAATTATAATTGCTAAGAGATTAAAAAAATGGACAAAATAATGAAATAATCATTTTTAAATGCAGGATAAAATAATGGAGGATGGTTAAAACTGAGCGATAGAAAACAAAACATGAGCCAAACAAATTTCCTGATTATTAATTTGAGAATATATTTGACAATAGTGCATGGAAGAGAAACTTATGTGGGGCCCAGAGGTGTCCTGAAGTTAAGGAGACAAAAATGAGAGTCTAAGCAGACAAAGGCAGAGTACAGGACAGATTATCAGAAAGAGTATGTGGAAATAACACTCCTGAGATCTGAAAGTGCCTCCCTTAAGTATTCAGCTGCACATGTATGTGAGAAAACTCCTCAGGACTATGGAAACTATTATGCAAAAGGATTAGGGATAACAATCTCTAGCATTCACATAAGACCAGGAATAATGCCTGTTTGCATTATGCAGATTGAAAAATCTCATGATTTACAGGCAATTGGGAAGTATCTAAGAAAATCTTGCCTCAACAATGAAAAATAATTATTTCTAAAATGCCCATTTAGGAATGATTATTTCTAAATTTCTTAAAGCAAGAGTATTTCCAAGTACCTTAATTGAATCACAGGACAAAATTGAATATTTATAGGAATACAGTAATACTCAGAACCCACTAAAGTAAAATTTGTAATGTCTGGCATTCAATCAAAGATTACTAGATAGGTTTAAAAAAAAGTGTATATATATATATACATATATATATATACATATATATATAATAATAATATATATTAATATATATTAATATTAATAATATATTAATATATATAATATATATTATATTATATATTATAATAATATTATATATATTATTATATAATATATATAATTAATATATTTATATATAATATAATAATATTATATATATATTATAATAATATAATATATTATATAATAATAATAATAATATTAATATATATATAATAATAATATATACATATATATATATAATATATATATATATTATTCCAATAGAGGAGAAAAATCAATCAGTTGAATCCATTCCAGGTCTGAGAGAGACATTAGAATTTGCAGACGAGGACTTTAAAAACAATTATTATAGATATATTAAATTTGCTTAAAAAGTTCAGTCAAGCTGTAGAAGATATAAAAGAGGCTCAAATCAGACTTGGTAACATGAGAACTGTAATGGTGCAATGAAATATATATGATGTATGAGTATGATTTACAGTGCATTAGACAGGGTAGAAGAAAAGGTGATTTTGAAAACATACAGGAACTGTCCTGAGGAAAACAGAGAAAAATTTTTTTTAAAAATGAAGAGAGTATATTGTATGGAAGTGTTAAATCACTGTATTATCTACCTGAAATTCTTATTACACTGTATGCTAACTGGAATTTAAATAAAAACTGAAAAAAAAATGAAGAGAGTTTTACTAAGCTTGTGAGACTTCAAATGACCTAATGTATATTTGGAGTCCTTAAAGGAGTAGGAGCTGGGGAAAGAAAGTATTTGGAAAAATAGGTCTGGGAAAGTTTCCTAAAATTGATGAAAATTATAAACCTACAATAATTTCCAGGCACAAGAAACATGGAGAAAACTATAACAAGATAAATTATGCTAAATTGCTCAAAACCAGTGACCAAAAGAAGAACCTTAAAAAATAAATACAGAAGATAAAAAATAACTATGATGGAATATTTCTTATCAAAAACAATGTAATCAAGACAGTGGAACAAAATCTTGAAAATACTAAGCGACAACAGCTGTAAACATGAATTTTGTATACAATAAAAATATTTTTATACATGAAAATGAAATAAAGGCTTTTTTAGGCAAAGGTGAAAAAATTCATTGCCAGAAGATCTACACTATAGGAAATGTTAAAGGAAGTTCTTCAGAAGAATAATTAAGCTAGACAGAAATACAAATGTACGTGAAGCAATGAGGAGCACTAGAAGTGGTAACCACTTCAATTTCATTCCTAGGACACTCCTCAGTAATCCTTTTGCATACAAACCTCAACATATCAAGTTACACAACCTACAGTAATAATAGGAAAGATGATAATGGTTAAACCCCAGTGCCTGAGCTAATATTGGCAAAGAATATTAAAACTAGTGGTAAACTAATTAATTGAGTAATGTTTACTGTCTATTCTGTTATGTTATTTGTTTGTTTGAAATTCCTCTAAGAAAGAGAATGTACAGACTTCAGGTTCACAGATATGTGATAATTATAGAAATGTAATTACGGAAATGTAATATTTCCTTAATGAGGACCAAGCTCAGATTACTTTCATATATTGATTTTTCTCAAGGCAGAGTCTATGTCAAGAAATTTATCCTGTACCTTACAAAGATAAATTTAAGACTAAAGATCTACAATCAAATCTTGTTTCCTATTTGTAGACTTCCTAATTTTGACTTAAATCATCACATATATACTGTGTGTATATTTTTGTATAGAATTATATGCGTAAATCCCTCGATATTTACACACACAAATAGAAATATATATACAAATGTATACACATACACACATACACTAGGTATAAAATCATGTGGGCAAAATAAGATTTTCATTAATAAAATTCTCATATTTCCGAAGATCTAACAAGTGAGCTCGGGGAGGTATGTAAAACATGTATAATACATGGAAAGGTCCTGGAAGGAGATGCTTTAAATTGATAATAGGAATCATTTCAGAAGAGGGTAGTGGTTGGGTTTGGTAATTGGAGACTAAAGATGAGGGCAAGGAGGGAAATTTTTATTTATCAACATTCTCTAAATTAGTACTTATTTAAACTATCTTGTATTCTTGTATTGTTTCATAACTTTTTTTTCAAAAAAGGCAAGTTGGCAATATTAAATCAATGCACATACCCTTTAAGCAATTCCATTTACAGTATATCTGTAAGTAGATATACTCTTATGCAGACCAAAAGATACTTGATAAGGGTGTTTACCACAGTGTTCCTTTATCATATTGAGAAAAGGAGGTATATATGTCCATTTGAAATAGTTATCAGAATATATTATCAAGTGAACAAAAAAGATCAGTGGTATAATATAACATGTGTAGGGGCACCTGGGTGGTTCAGTTGGTTAAGCATCTACCTTTGGCTCAAGTCATGATCCTGGAGTGCTGGGATGGAGCCATGCATCAAGCACCCTGCCCATTGCGGAGTCTGCTTTTCCCACTCCCTTAACCTTCCCCCACTGCTTGTGCTCTCACTCATTCACTCTCTCTCAAATAAATAAATAATCTTATAACATTATATCATGGTCACTTATGCTTAAGTTTAAATATATGAAAATAAATAACATGGCAGTTAGAGATGCCAACCCACTGCAGTCAAAACTATGCATATAAATTTGACTCCTCCAAAACTTTAATTACTAATAGCCTATACAGTTGACTGGAAACCTTACTGATAATATAAATGGTCAATTAACACAAACTTTGTATGTTACATGTATTATAGGTTGTATTTTTACAATAAAGGTAAAGAAGAGAAAAAGTTATTAAGAAAACAATAAGGAAAAAATATTTACCTTTTTGTATATTTATCAAAAAAAATCCATGTATAAGTTGACCTGTGTAGTTCAAACCTGTGTTGTTCAAGAGTAAACTATGTATGTGTGTATTATTTGCATGCATATATATGTACCTTGCAGTATAATATATAAATATTCCATAGTTACATTTTCTTAAGGATATATATGTATGTACATATATTTACAACTTATGGGTATAAAAATATAATACGTAAATACATACCCTATAAGCTATATTTGCTTATTATATATGCATATACATATATCTTATATATACACATAGTTATTTATGTGTATATGTATATGTGTGTATATATATATGTGTGTGTGTGTGTGTGCAGTCATATATGTGTAGTCATATATAAAACTCAAGATTCCATAGGCAAAAACCTTTGGGAGATAATACACAAGACACTCTTACCAATGGTTGCATCTGGGGTGGGGTATTATGGACAAAGGTAGAAGACTTTCTATTCTAAATTTAATACCTTATGCATCATTTGAGTTGTGTTTCATTACTTGTTTGTTTTCTGGTATATATTACAGTGCTTGGCTTATTGAAGAGTGCTGCTGTCCAAAACAATAGCAATATGTGACTGTTGAGTGCTAGAAAGTGTTTGGCCCAATCTGAGATGTGCTGTAAAGTAAAATACCCACTGGATTTTGAATATTTAATATCAAAAAATAAAGAAGGTGAACATTTTACTAATAATAGTACAATTATTATATGTTGAAATGACAATATTGTGGATATATTGACTAAGTAAAACATTTATTAAAATAAATCCTCACTGTCACTTGTGTTGGATATATATTCAGAATGAATTATTTGCTAAAGGAATAGTATTTTCAGTATTTATGTATACCAGTTTTCTTAAAGCATGCATGAAAATGTCTTTTTTTTTAAGTGTCTTGATGCGTGTTACCTTCCTCATTTTACAGATGACAAGATAGAGTCAGAAAAGGTTGAGAATTTTGAAAATTTCAGAGTGAATGAAATTTAACTTTATGAGTTTATTTTTTTTTCAGTTGGTAATTTAAATATATGAAGAATTACATTTTCTGGGAAATATAGCTGAAATAGGAACATTGAACATTTAATCCAGTCCATTACTCTGTTGTTTAGAGGAAGCTTGTTAATGTCACTTCTAAATAGAGGCATAGAGGTCTTTATCCCAAACTAGGTTAGGTGACAGTTGTGTGCTTAAATCGGTCTGTAGATCTCTTAATTCTTGTTCTATTAAACTATGTACCAAGAGAGCAGGGTCTCTCTATTTTGTTCATCATTTAAATCTTGCAATTAGAGAACTTGGAAACTAGTTGATACTCTGTACCCATTTGATCAATGAATGAATCAATCAACTAATCCTGAAAGTTAGGAAATCTTTAATTTTACAAATATGGTATATCTCTTTGCTGTGCTCCATTGTGTTAATTACTCATTTATTTATTTTACAAATAGAATTTTGTGAGAAAACATACTCAGAGCTCATGGACTTGTATACTTGAGTACAGTTTAAATCTTCATTATTGTTTTTCATTGTTTGCAGGGGTAGAAAGTAATTGTACATCCTTCTCATTACTTGGGATTAATGATACCTTATTTTATTATTAAGCACTTAACATTTACATTTCAGACTCTCAGAATACTTTCAGATTCTCTTTTTGTTATGCTGGCACTACCAGGAGTATTGGATATTGTTGCATATTTTGCCATCTTTTGTGGGTGATATTACATTAATTATGACATAAAACTTATGCCAACTAAATTATCTGGTAACTTCAAAGAATGAAGATTGATAGGTTGATAATTCCTCAGTGTGCCAACAAGGGCATTGTACAATCCCTGTGAATCTTGAGGTCATTAAATTTATAATGAAATACATTTGAAATAAATTAATGTCTTAAAGATAGCTGATAATGATTTATTATGGAATTAACAACAGAATGGTGTTTTATAATTTTATAAGAGCAAGCTAAGCCCTGTATCTCATTGGGTATATGTGAGCAGCTTTGCTCTTCCTTCTTATGCAGATATTTAGATCTCATTTGAGATGAGGCAAACCAAGTTCTTTCTCCAGCATGTTGAAGAGAATGCACAAGCATATACATTGAAGTAATTTTAATCATTTAAATGAATAATGAAAAAATGAAGTGAATTAAATGAATACTGTAGGAAAGTATTATGGCTCTTTTTCAATCAAACATAAATTATCCCCTTGGACAGAGTCTTAAGACTTCAGGGTTCCAAGGGCTTATTTATGCAATTTACTGAAAACCTCTTGGAAAAACTAACTCTTGGAGAACAATTTCTATAAAATGAAGAGCTTTGCTTCATTTCTTTATCTCTTCTTAGAATTGCCCACCTCATGATAATGATATCCAGCCTCTGATCTTGGCTGTTTGATTCATGAACACACACACAGACATCTAGGGATAGTAACATTTTAAAATCTGATAAAGAGAATTTAGAGAGCAATATGGAGTAAATTACAGGAGTGTGAGAATCTTCACTCTCTGTTTTATTTATTTATTTCTCATTACTCTCTGTTTTAAATAGAATCTATACAACACAGAAAAAATCAGTTAATAAATGTATCTTTTTCCACATATAATACAATAAATGGTTTTGCTCAATTTTATTTTCTGAACTAAGTTGATATTTTAATATCCTGTGCACAGTGGATGAAAGTATTAAGGGATTTACTATATTTGCCTCTGGAAATTACTTATTACTTCTGATTTCATGAATTTCTTCAAATGATAAGACTATGGCTGAATGGAAAGAGCAAAGGACTTGTACTAGAAAACATTAGTTCAGTTATTTTTACTTATTAGCTTTGTGAACTTTTTAAGGCCAAATTTCTTTAGATGCTGATATTCTAAAGAAATAAAATATAGTGATATCATCAAGATCTCCTTATATACTATGCTGCACTTTCTATATTGGAATAAATAGTCACTATCTTGAAGTGTTGTGGATTCTCATGCCAATATTCATAAAGTTGCAGGTCTTATATGTACCCATAAAATATTTGTATTCTTTTCTGAACTTTCTTCCATAAATGATCTTAAATTGTATAGATCACACTACATTTTGCTATTGTCTTATGATTTAACATTTTCCTACTTACATTTTTATAATCCAACTGGTATTATTTACTATAACTGATGTTTATTATTTTTTATTATATTTACTGGCCATTCAGCCTTCCACTTCCCAGAATTAGATCATCTTACATTTTGTTGGTTTGGGGTTTTTACTTTTGGATTTTTTTCTAGAATAATATTTTAATATTAACTTGAAGGCATATTTTTTATGTTTAGCTAATATGGATACTTGTGTGTTGGATATATATTCTTTCTTGATCACATGCTATTAAAAAACCTTCTCTTGTAAGATGTCTGTCTTTTAATTTTGTTTATTATATCTTCTGTAATGCAAAGTTTTTAATTTTGTTCTGGTCTTTAAGAATTTTTCCCATTCAAGTTTATGCTCTTTGAATGTTTTTTTCAAAAGTGGTTGCTTGCTTCTCATTTATAAAGATATTCTCTTTTAAAAGTCATAATGTTCCATCTTTAAGTCAAATTTGAGGTTATATGGAGTGTAATTCAAAGTAGGGAATCTGGTTTTATATATTGTCATATGGTTAATCACTTTTTCTTAGAAACATTTTATAAATACTTTTTTCTTTCCCCTTAGTGATTTATTATGCCAAAATTGTCTTACACAAATTTCCTATCTATAGATAGATCTGTATCTAGGCTCATAGCTCTGTTCCAAAAATCTACTTTTGGAAACACAAGAAATAAACACTATCCAATTGTTTAGCTTTATGGTATCTTCCTATCTTAGAGGAGAAATCTATTTCCCATTTTTCCCAAAATTGTCTTTTATCACGTTAAGCTTTCAAAAACCAGATTATCAAATTCTATGAAAAAAATCACATTTATAGCTTGATTGGAATTATATCTAATTTACTGGCTAACCTGAAGTGAATTAGCATCTTTGTATATTGTTTTCTCATCCATTACCATAATGTGAAAGCCATTTTCAAAAGATCTCTTTTAGATTTACTTCTGTTCTGTTAGATATACTTCTTCCTTTCTTGTTTTTCATAACAACTATTTTAAGGCATTAATATAAAACCTGGAGAAGATAAAAAAAATTGAATACAAAAAGCAGAAGGATGGATAATAACCAAATTGACCCAACAGAACAGAATTACAATTTAACAGTAGAGAAAGCTTGGGATGAGCCTTTGCCAGAGAAAATACAAAAGTCACAGGAACTGGAACAACTAAGTATCCTTAAAACCAGGAGAAAATATAAGCCAAAAATAAGGAAGATTGAGTTAAAGCTCTTTGATAAGTGATTAGATTTCTAGGTCCTTATCCTTCTTTTGCTTTGTGAAGTGAGTGCTTTTCCTCTGCCCCAGTAAAAACCTAGGAATTTACTACTTCAAAAGAGTAATTCAGAGCGTCTTTCACATGAAGATGGCAGGCAGAGTTGAGATCAGTGGTGTCCTCCTGAGCAAAAACAAGATTAGGTAACAATAGGTATGCTAAAGGGTAAAAATAGAAACCCTTAGACCTATACCCACCTCACCTTTACCTCCAGAATCCTAAAAACCAAATCCTTTCTCCAAAATTGAAGACATTAAAGGACTCTTCTAAAGATGTCTGAATAGCTCAAGAAAAAGAATACCAAATGACATATCTAACTCATGCTGTAAAACATAACTAGTTCAAGTTGCCAATATGAAGAGCCAAATACTTTCATATAAGAGAGAAAACTTAATAACAAGGAAGAACTAAGCAAAAATTAACTGTAGAAACCAACTTGAAAAAAGATACTAAGAACAAAATTTCTAAAATTCTACCATTAAGATTCTCAGAAAAATTGGAGAATATATTGCATCTGTGAAACATGTTATAAAAAATAATGTTCAGTGAACAGAAAAAAAAATTCTTGAAAACTAAAAAAATAAATTATGAGGGTGAAACAAAACTAATACAAAGGTTAGAAAGCAGAGTTGAGAAAGTTTTCTCAAAATTAAAGCAAAAAGTTTTATGAAGATAAATAAGGGAGGAGAAAGGGAAATCCAACATATGAATAATAGGTGCCCAAGAAAAGAGAACAGAAATAAAGAAATTATCAAAGAAGCAATATGAAAAATGTTCCCAGAATTTCAGACTGGAAATTGTTAAAATGACAAGGTTAATTGGATTAGGCTCATTATTAAATATGCAGGGATAATGTTGTTAAATAGTCTTGTTCTTTGAATAATTGATATCAGACCTAAGTCAAGTCTTCAAAATGATATACAGCTTCAAAGCAATTGCACAACATTCTCACCAGGGTTTTTCGATGGAACAAAATGGTTTATGACACTTAATTTGCTGGGGATAAGTTTTTTGTTTAATTATGTTTGCTAATCATTTATTACTATTAAATGAGAAAGCTTTTGTTTTTTTTTATATTGATGTTGTTGTATGCAACAATCTTGTTTTATTCTGTTTTTAATGATGTTTGCATAGACTTATCCAAATCTGTTATGTTGAGATTTAATTTTTTTAATTTTTAAAAAAATATTTTAGCAATTTATTTGAGGGAGACAGAGACAGAACATGAGCAGGGAAGGAGGCAGAGAGAGAGGGAGAAGCAGACTCCCCACTGAACAAGGAACTCAAGTGGGGTTTGATTCCAGAACCCTGAGAGCATGACCTGAGCCAAAGGCAGATGCTTAACCCACTGAGCCACCCAGGCACACCTGCTGTTGAGATTTAAAATACCCATGAATAAAGGCTATTATGTTTTTTCTTTTTCTTTGCTATTTGTGTTTCTTGTATGATGCTTGGCTAGAATTCCTACTGCAATGTTAACCTTGATATTTTAAGCGAGTTTTGAAGATTGAATTCAGCAGGTTAAGGAAAACTTGTCCATTTCTAGTTGGCAAAGAATTTTTCTTTCCATGACTGAGTATTAAATTTTACCTCCTTTTTAATCTCTTAATGTGGCTAATTATATTATTAAGTTTGGGGTAATAGTGTAAAAATTTTTAAATGCATATTCCTGAATTTAATTTTTAGTATTTTAATTAGGATTTTATGTATAAGTTTATAAGTAAGATCTGTATATATTTTTACTTCTGCAGTCATTTTGGAGCTTTACCACTAAGGACATATATACTAAACTCATTAAAGTAGTTTGGAAATTTTCACTTATTTTTTTCTATTCTCTTGAACATTTTGTGTAAAATAGAGATTTTATATCTCTTCCTTGAATACTTGGGAAACTCTACTGTCATTAGGATGTGAGATACATATATATATATATATATACATATATATATATATATATATATGATATGGTCTTATTTATTGAGGTTTAGCTTATTCACTACATTAAATTGGAACTTTGGTTTTCAGTTTTATTTCCACCTTTTTCACATGGGAATATGAGGATTTTCTTTTCTTTTTAAAAAATTTCACTCTATTGGATGTCCAAATTTTTTAATACAGTTAATTTCCAAATTAAATGTATTCAGTGGGTTTGGCTCATTTTCATTAAAAAAAATCTTTGAGGAGATTGCAACAGTTATTGGTTTTCCTAGTACTTGATAGTTGAGCATTTTAAGCTGAACTTTTTAAAATGTCAGATAATAGAGCCATCTGTTTGATTCCTGAGTTTTATTAGAAAGAATAACAAAAAGTTTTATACTCAAGGAACCAAAGAACAGAATTAAGACAATACAGATGTAAAATGTAGAAAATAGGAAAATGTCAAAGGGGAAGTTGAAGCACATTGCTATACCCTTGTATGATCTGACTCTTGGTATGTGATCCCCTGTTTATATTATGCTCCTACTTCTTTGCTTACTATGTTCTATCCATCCTGAACTTCTGAATCTCAAAACTCTAAGATGATTGATGCTTTACTTTCTTCATACTTCCTGATCTCTCTGTGTGAAGTGCTTCTCCACAGATTCCACATGTCAGCTCCTTTCTCATTAGTTGAGATCCAACTAAAGTATGATGTCCTTGAGATGACTTTTATTACCATTGCAGTTAAAGAATCCCCCACATAGTTATTCTTGATTATCTTGTATTATTTTCTTCAAAACTTTAATCTGAAATTATCTGTTCACTTATTTGCTTGTATATTTATTGCCTGCTTACTCTCACTAGAATGTAAGCTTTATGACAGAAGAAATGTTTCTATCATCACTGCATCTGTGGGAAACTTATAGAGCACCTTGCAAAATTATGCTGTCCCACAAGTATTTGTTTAAATGAAAATTAAGTTTGGATATCATATTCTTTATGGATATCATATTCTTTAAATTGGATATCATATTCTTTATGTTGGATATCATATTCTTTAAATTGACATTGCAAGGGGCAGCTGGGTGGCTCAGTCAGTTAAGCATCTGCCTTTGGCTTATGTCATGATCTCAGCATTCTGGGATGGACCCCTGCTTAAGGCTCCCTGCTCAGCAGGAGTATGCTTGCCCCTCTCTCTCTTTGCCCCTCCCCCCACTCATGTTCTTTCTCAAATAAATAAAATCTAAATAAAATTTTTAAAAAAAGTTTAAATTGGAAGATGCACATTTCATTTTAAAGACAACAGCATAAAAGGGAGTAGGTATTGAACAATAATATTTCAAATAGTCCCAGAGAGCTCATAGTTACAACATAGCATACAGCAAAATCATTTCACACAAAAGAAACACAAGAAATATTTTGAATTTTTAAATATGATAAAGATGAAATTTCTCAAGCCTCAAGTTTCATTTAGTTCTTTAAATCCAGTAAGTTTTCTGACAAGCAAATTGCCTAAAAAATACTGTTAATTTTGAATATGTACTGCATTTAGAAAGTATACTCTAGAGACATAGAGAATCATGTTTCAAATGATATTTACAGTAAAGCAACCTCTAGGATGATATGTTTCTAATATCAGGTACACAACAGCGTATTTTATCACTTCAAGTCCTTCACAAGTACCAAATTATCTTGTAGTTAGAGTTGATGTCAAATCAGTTCCTCTGTAAAGGATATCCAGTTAGACCTCACTATATTTTCCTGTTCCATGTGTAACAAAATAATTAGTTACGTAACATCAAGATGGCGTTTACTAAATGTTATAAACCTTGTTTCTCACCTATAGCACCAGTAGTGCTGCACTGTATTGAGAGCAATATGATCCCTCCATGCTTATGGTTCAAACAATACTGTCAAGCTCCTGCAGATTTTTGGAAGATAATGTCTAGCTAGACAAGTGAAATTGGTGTCTTATAACATCATCATCATCATCATCATCATCATGTTTTAAAAGACGTGTGAAGAATTGTTCAGTCATAAAGAACACAGATGGCAAATATCAAGGTCTAAAAAATTTATAAAGAACTCAGTTTCTCCAATGCAAAAACAAAAAAAAAATGTAAAGCACGACACCTTTTAATTGTATTTATATTCAGATCCAGATATTCCCCAGCTTGCATGAGTGAAGAAATCTATTTTAATATAATTGAGAACTCTCTTTCCACCATGGGGAAGCTCTCAGTAGAGAGTAAGCAGTTTTTAGGACTGATTCTGACTGCTCTCCCCCAGCGTTGCCATCCTGTCATCTAGCCACATGTGCTCCTGATCCAAATCACCATGCATATGCATAGCCATATGTTTCCTCCTTGTAGGCCTCCTTAGTCTCATCATTTGGTTCAATATCAACACTCCCGTCCCCTCCCTTGAAATTCCACACATTGTGTTTCACTCATTGCACCTCTAACCACACCTCAAGAAAACTGTTGCTATCCAGAGGGAAATGATATTGCCTGAGATATGTGAGGGTTGTCAGTCTGACCATCTATACCATCTATACCAATGCTGTTTTTGACTGCCTTCTCCTCTGATCTGTCATCACAGAAAAGTCAGTGTTTTTCTCTGCTTTGTAAATTGGAGTGTAGGCTGAAGTTCTTTGCCATCCTCCACTTCTCAAATGAATTAAGGTTCTCAGAATAACTCTGAGGGGAACTGAGTTTTGCATGTGTTTCTAGCAGCTTTGTCTGCAATGGAGGTGATCTAAACTGCTAGGATACCCAGGGAACTTGGGTGAGAAATGCCATCTGACTCGTCACCATCCATAAAATATAAGTGTGAAATACTGGGGCCGGGAGTGGCGTAGGTATCCAGGGGAAGGAAACAAAGTAGAAATATGAAGAGATACAGTGGTGTTTCTTTCTCTGTATGCCAACAGGAAGGTAAACAAACATTTAAGTAATAACTGTTTTAAGTATGATCTCCTGAGAAACAAAATTACCCAGAAAAACAATATGCCCTGTGGATTTGGGGGGGAAAGGAACTTTAGAAAAGGAAACTACATGCCAAGAAATAGCTTACATTTCCTACATAAAATTTCTTTGTTAATTGATTCTACTCCTAGGTCCAGGTATATCATTTGTGAGGCCTGGTGTGAAGTGAAAATGTAGGTTTCCATGTATGAAAAGTGGGGGGAAAAAGTTATGTTAAATGTACTAAAAAGTTTTTCTTCCTTTTGTGGTCTCACTCTCAATATGTGGTCATGTTTATTATTCACTGTTTGATGCCATCCAAGTAAATAGAAATAAAAAAAATTTAACCAATGAGCAGGAATTTTACCTTTCAGCTTAATATTGTGCAATGTCCATTTTAAATACAATAGAGAATAATTCTTATGTGGAATTCCTGAAGTTATATAATTTGCATTTTGTGGCTTATATCTTCATATGTATTTTATATGTACCAGAACGGTAGAAATATTTCACAAAACTAACTCACTTCTTCTACTACTTGACATGTACTCAGCTACCAGTACTGTCTGTCTTTGGCTTACTAAGGAATAAGGAAAGACAGAAATGTAAAGGGACTATGGAATGCTCTATATCTTATTTTTCTATTTTCTGTGTTATAATTTTCAGCCTAAGTGGTTGACTAGTACAGGAAACAACATCAGTAAAAAGAATATGAGAGGACTCCCTTGTTACTCTTGTTTCTTACAATGTCTTTATCTTCTTTCTACATTTCAAGCAAGTTCTGGCTCAAACAAAATGTGGTCTCTTAGGACTATCAGTCCTCTTGCTTACTTTTTTTGTGAACTTAACAGGTTTACCTTTTACTTTTATGCAAGTTTCACTGAACAGTCACACATTTTGAGTCTATTGGAATTCTGTTCTCATGGGACATTTTAAATTCTATATGCAAATGGAGTGACAAGGAACAGGGGATAAACATACTGCATATATCTCTGCTTTATTGTACTTCATTTCAAAATTCAAGTTTAAAGATAAGATCATTAAGAATTGCAAGATGGTAACAACAGAGCATTAAACCAAATATAAAACCTGTCTGATTTCAAAGCCCTGTGTGACTATATAACTTCAATCCCATAAAGGTGCCATTGTCTACTCTTGATTGTTGTCTTTGTATGTGGGAATCTGTTTGAGAACCTAAAAGTTGTATTACATTCACCCTCATTCTGTCATGCCCTGATACATCTTGAAACTATGAGGATAAATTCTCCAACCCATTTATTTGAAAACAAAGGAAACCTTGGGGTGGGGAATCAGGAATAAATTAAATTAAGTAAATTTTGCTCAAACAAGTATTATACGTGTTAGAGATATCTGATTCTAAGGGTATCCATATCAATGGGCTTATCCTAAAGCCCTAAGGAAGGGATGGCCTATTAAAGAATGAGCACAAATCAATATAGTGATGCCTCAATACAGTCTCTATAACATTTTACAAGCAGAAGTCCTCCTTATTTGTCACCTGTGTAAGGAATAATAGCACCATATCTCAGAGAAGAATACTTAAATTTCTTGGACGATTTATATTGGAGTGTGAAATTCATACAATGAGCAGCCTCCAACCCAGAAAAGAAACTCATTAGTATTTCAGGCTCGAGATGACATTAATGCTTTTAATACAAAATTTTTGACTTCCTGGAGTCACCACAAAAGCTTCAATACTAATAGCAATATGAAAGAGCCCCATGGGAAGAGTAAAAATTTAGCAATACAATTTGTCAATAATAGTAATAGTAATGATGATAAATAGTAATTGTGGCTAATATCATAAGTAAAAACTTTGAACTCTGTGCTATAGTGTGCTTAGAGTATAGTATGTAGAGTATGTATTATATTCTCCACAATAAATCTGTAGGAGAGGCAGAGAAGAAACAAACTTTATTAAGGTCCCATTTTAAATGTGATACATAGGAGGTCTAGAGAATTAGCTATGTTGCCTAAAGTCTGTCAGAGGATAGACTGTGGAGGCAGGGTTTGAGAGCAGGTGCAAAGGATGACTTAGGATTTTTGGACCATCGGCATGTAATATACCTTGTCTTTATGAACTGCACCAGGAGACACCTGGGTGGCTCAGTCAGTTAAGTGACTGCCTTTGCCTCAGGTCATGATCCCAGGGTCCTGGCATTGATTCCGCATTGGGCTCCCTGTTCAGCAGAGAGCCTGCTTCTCCCTCTGCCTGCTGCTCTGCCTACTTGTGCTATCTCTCTGTCAAATAAATAAAATGTTGAAGAAGAAGAAGAAGGAGAAGGGGAAGAAGAAGAAGAAGAGGAAGAAGGGGAAGAAGAAGAAGAAGAGGAAGAAGGGGAAGAAGGGAAAGAAGGGGAAGAAGAAGAAGAAGAACAACAACAACAAGAACAACAACAACAACTCCACCAGGGGCACCTGGGTGGCCCAGTCAGTTGGGTGTCTAATTCTTGATTTTGGTTCAGGTCATGATCTTAGTGATGCAGTATCAAGCCCCACATTGGGCTCCACTCTCAGTGGGGAATCTGTTTGAGATTCTCATTCTCCCTCTCTCCCTCTCCCAGCATATATGTTCTCTTGTGCTCTATTTCTCTCTCCAAGAAATCTTAAACAAACAGACAAAAAACACTTCACCACATCTTCCAGAGGTAGAGTCCCATAGACAGGTATATAAAGTATATAAAGTACTATAGCTCTTTCTTTGAAGAAGCTCTATAGGTTGATTAAGTAGGCATAAATATCTCCTCCAAATTAGTCAATAAGAACATTTGTTGAAACTTTTGAAACCTACAGTGATTTTACATCAGTACCAAGTGTTTATACTCATATAGTTACAACATTTATATGCATTACATTCTGATATTTTCTGTTCTATTTTTCATTTCTAAGAATACAAACTACCAAATTCATTCAATAGATTGAAAAACAAATTTTAATATGAAAAAAAATACTGGTTGAATAGAATCTGTCTCCCAGGATTTGGGAATTAAGATTGAATGATAACTAATTAACTTCTTTTGTGATTCTAACAGTGATGTGTGAGTTTCGTTTATTGCTGTTGTTGGGGGGGTTTGGAAGCCATGTTCTGCTACTTCTAATCTATAGAAGTACCTTTTGTTCACAAAAGGTAAAGAGGAAGAGAATGACATATAGTACTTAATTTTGACTTTTAAAAAAATACTTTATTTATTTATTTGACAGAGAAAGAGAGGGAGAGCAAGCACAAGCAGGGGGAGCTGCAGGCAGATGCAGGGGCAAAGAGAGAGGGAGAAGCAGGCTCCCCGTTGAGCAAAGAGGCTGATGTGGGGTTCCATCCTGGGACCCTGGGAACATGACCTGAGCTGAAGGCCGATGCTTAACCAGTTGAGCCACCTAAGTGTCTCTTAATTTTGACTTTTGATTCTTCTAGTCAGTTGCTAGTTTGCTGATTGGATTAGAGAAACAGAAAAACTAGGCAAGATTAAGTTCTCCCTCTCTGGGTTTTAAGTCATCATCTGTTTTGGTTCTATAGATAAGAGAGGAGAAGGAAATATTATCTAAATATAGAGAAACTCCACTTATCCAGGGGACAAGATTATAACCCTTCTAATAAACTGGGATAGGAACATATCTCACAATCAGAAACATATGAATCTTGGCAAAAAAGATTGGCAAAAGCCAATATGTAAAGGCTTTAGTAAAAATAATTTTTGCTTGTTTGTTTGTTTGTGTTTTACTGTTGATTCCTGCAAGAGAACCTAAAGAGAATATATGTGAGAAATACTCAGGAATCCCCCTGGTATGTTTAGCTCTGGTTGACAATAAATTCAGTGTTGTTGGAACTGCCAGTTTTATTTTTGTCTCCTCTTCCTCTACAAAAGAGAAAAAGGCATTGCCCATTATTTCAGTGATAGCTTGTAAATCCCATGGTTAATTGGTGACTTATCCTGTGGGGTGCATCTTTGTTTAAACTAATCTTGAGTCACAGAGGCAATTCCAAATTCCACTTGCATTTTCTGTTCATCACCCCTTACTCATTTTCCAAAGCTGTGATTGCTTATATTGTAGAGTGAGAGTACAGAAAGCTGGCACAATTAAGAACTGAACTATATGTTATCCTGAAACTCAAATTCACTGGGATAGAGCTGGTTTGAGAAGTTTCTAGTTCTTTTTCCTGTCTCTAGTTCATTAGCTTCACTACTTATATGACAAAAAACTTACATGTAATAGTAACTGAGTTGTCAGGAATCCAAAGGACTTTATGCTGGGTCATAACTACAGAAACCTGCTTAAAAATATCTTGGATGGGCTCAGATGGTTAATAAACATCTGTCATCAGCTCAGGTCATGATCCAAGAGTCCTGGGATCAAGCTCCTTGTAGGACTCCCTGCTTGGCAGGGAGCCTGCTTCTCCCTCTCTCTCTCTCTGCTGTTCTCCTGTTGTGCTGGCTCACTCTTTCCATCAAATAAATAAACAAAGTCTTTAAAAAAAATATCCAGGAATAAATATGTCACAGTCTAGCCTTCATGATTTGGCCTTTTCTTAGTTTCATTTGCTAATTCTTCCATTCGTATTTTTTTTAAAGATTTTATTTATTTATTTGACAGAGAGAGATCACAAGTAGGCAGAGAGGCAGGCAGAGAGAGAGGAGGAAGCAGGCTCCCCACGGAGCAGAGAGCCTGATGCAGGGCTCGATCCCAGGACCCTGAGATCATGACCTGAGCCGAAGGCAGCGGCTTAATCCACTGAGCCACCCAGGCAGCCCTCCATTCGTATTTTTTAATGGCCAATTACTACAGATGAATCCTAGGTAATAATGTGAGCAGACAATTGTATTTTTCAGATAAATGTGTGTGTATGTGTATTTCATTTTGCATGCTCTTCCTACAATGTTACTGACACTGTTCCCATGGAGATGTATGTTTCAGGTGTCTATGCATCACCAGCTTGAACCCAAGCAAACTTTTGCGACTACCTCAAGCAATAAAATTCAGCAGAAGTGACTCTATATGATAGCTAGTTCATATAGGGCAAAGCAGCTCCTACTGGCTCTCTCTCAGAAAGTTCCTCAGCGAAATCCATGTAGGCATGAAGACTAAATATGGAGGTCCAGGAACATGGGAACTGAGATTATCAGCCAACAGTCTGAATCAATGATCCAATGGGAGAAAAAGAGACTTAAAAGACTCAGTCTTTCATTCTCTGGCTGCGCTCTTTCCTGTCCAAATTCCTGGTTCACAGAAACCAGGAAAGAAGAGAAATGACAATCATTGCTTTTAAAAATATATATATTAATTAATTTTATAAATAAAATATGTAATATAGATAATATAAATAAAATTATGTATTTATTTATTTGTCAAAAGAGAACACAAGCAAGGGGAATGGCAGGCAGAAGGAGATGCAGATTCCCTGCTGATCAGGGAGCCTGAGGCAGAACTTGATCCCCAGGATCTGGGATCATGACCTGAATGAAGGCAGATGCTTAACCACCTTAGCCACCCAGGTGCCCCAACAATTACTGTTTTTAGCCACTAAGTTTAGAACAATTTGTTATGTGGCCAAGATAACTGTGACAAGGGAAAAGATAAAAAGCCCTTCAACCTCATAGAGATAATTTGTTGAGAGTCAGGTATGTATTAATCCAATACAAAAACATTAACTTCATGAATATTAAAATATTAATCCAATATGAAAACAAGCAACTATAAACTCTTAATTACAAGTTGTAAAAGCTAGAATGTAAACTACAGGCAGAAATAGTGTCTCAAATAGTGTCTTATCTGCAAAGCTTAATGCAAAAACATAGTAACCCCAGAATTATTGCGTAGGTAAAAGAATGAATCAAATGTTATGAAGGAAATACATACAGTTATGACAGCATATACAGAACCTGAATGAGCCTGAGGGATTAGGGCAGATTTCTCGAAGAATGTTTCATGAGCCTGCAGCAATAACATGTTTTAAAGTCTAACTGGAAATAAGGAACGTATATGTACAAAGGTCTAAAATAAGGTCAGTGCAGCTGGAATGCAGAGGGTAAAGGTAAAAGTAGTTCATTATAGGGAATAAAGCTTTATTCTAAAGCTAATGGGAAATTGGGGCACCTGGATGGCTCAGATGGTTAAGCATCTGCCTTTGGCTCAAGTCATGATCCTGGGGTCCTAGATCATCAAAGAGCTTACTTCTCCCTCTGCCACTCCTTCTGCTTTTGTGCTCTCTTTCTCTTTCAAATAAATAAATAAATAAATAAAATCTTTAAAAAATAAAGTCAGTGGGGGGCATTTGTATTTATGTATTTAACTAGGGGCATGATACAATGTTGTTTGTTTGTTTTTTTAAATTTGATTCTGACTCAAGTGTAAAGGTGTGGATCGAGGAATTAGTGCATTTTTTTCAGTAGTCCAGATGAGACGTTTAGATTAAAACATTTGTAGTAGGATGAAACAAATAAGAGGTTCAAAAGATATGTAGAAAATAAAATCTATAGGACTTGGAGATGGATGGCTTTCAGAAATAGAGGGGGGAAGAAGAATTAAGGACATCTTCAAGTCTCAAGAAATGGATACATTTTCTTCCCATAAATTGAGAAAGGAACCATTAAAAAAATGAGGCTTAGGGGGTTAAGATCACAAAATGTACCTTTTAGGCATCTGAGTGGAGATGTCACGTAGGTGATTAGAAATATGGATTTGAGGGGCACCTGGGTGGCTCAGTGGATTGGGCCGCTGCCTTCGGCTCAGGTCATGGTCTCAGGGTCCTGGGATCGGGCCCCGCATCGGGCTCTCTGCTCCGCGGGGAGCCTGCTTCCTCCTCTCTCTCTGCCTGCCTCTCTGCCTACTTGTGATCTCTCTCTCTCTGTCAAATAAATAAATAAAATCTTTAAAAAAAAAAAAGAAAGAAATATGGATTTGAGGTTCAGAGGTGAGGACAACTAGAAATAAAACTTTGTATATTATGGTATATGAATGATTAGTGAAGTTTTGGGCAGAGATTAAGTCATTTAGTTCAGATGAAGAAAAAAGAGCCTAAACTGATATTTTGTAATGTATAAAGGATGAGTCTAGAGAGGAAACTGAAATGGTATGATTAAAGAGAATTGAAAATATGAAGTCATGGAAACCAAGGGAGAAATCATTGCAATGAGGAAGGTATACAGTATTGGATAGTGGGGAAAAGCCAAATGAGAAATAGATTGAAAACTAATTTATAGTGACCTGAAGTATATTGTTGACCTCACACAGTGTTCAGTTATGTCAGGCATTAGGTTAGACTGTACATACATTTTATCTCATTTATATTTACTAATGAGGAAAGAGATCAGAAGATCTGATAACCTGTTTCAGCCTTTTACTAAACAGAAGTAAGACACATCTAGAAAACTGAAGTTAACTATGGTTTCTGTTTTGGAGAATGGTGATAAGGATTGTGTACCCCACCAATGAATTCATTAAGATATATTTGTGTTTAACATGGACTCACCATTTAAAGAAAATTAAATAGGAGGAGTTTTAAAATGGGACTAAAATATCAATTACACCAATCTGCTAGTTTTAGGGATGAAACTACATAACCTTATGCAAGATATAAAAATCATTTTAGCAAAAAAATGGATGATTTATAAACTTGTGAAATGTAGGTAATAATTATGGTCTATTGCATACTGCTTAGAGCACAAAGAGGTTATAAAATTTGGCAACAATAAGTTAATGTACTGCTGGTCCCCAAATAAAAGTATATAAAGTTTCTATAAATGGGCATTTTACTCTTACATGAGTATTTGGCCATAGCAGTGGATGCTAGAATACAATCAAGTTCATAAAAACACATGATGGTGGAAAAAAGGCCATGGCCTCTGTAATGTCTAAGAATAAGGAAGAAAGCTAAGGTTTGCTACTCTAATTTAGATACCTCCTCTACTCTGGGTGGCTACTTTGCTTGCATTGGCTAATATTATTTAAAGGGATCAGGAGACTCTCATGGACAAGAACTGCAAGAATGAAAAGTATAAAATTATGTCTGCTCAGTACTGGTAGCAAGTTTTAGAAGGAATGTGGACTAGAAAGACTTTCTTACTATACTTGGGCTCATCTATAGCTTCATGCTCCACTGACCTTACTACTGAATTAGAGGAAATGGGTCACAGCATTCTTGTTAACTGCTCACAGTTTACCATTTCTCAGCTCAGGTGAATTTAGCATTTCTTAAAACATTGGAGATAGAATAAAGCAATCCATACCCAAAGGGGATAGAGAGAAGACTTGCAAATAGAGAAGAGGTGTGGTCAGAAAATACATGGGAAGGTTGTTTATCAAGACTCTGATGGGGAAAAAAAAAACTAGAATATTCAAACTGGGTAATTTGAGAATTAAATACAGGGATAATTTATATAAATGTGTATTAAGAGTTGAAACCAATCAAGAATCATACAATGTTCTGGTTACGTGTATCCTTATAACTATAAGAACCCATTGGGATTCAGAATTAAAGGAGCCAGAGAGGAAGCATTTATTGGAACTCAATAATGACCTGATCAGAAGAGTTCCAGCGGGATAAATGAGCTTAGTTTCATTCTTATCCTTTTCTTCCATGGCCTCTTATTGACCAAACCCAACCAAAAATGAGAGGGCAAAAGAGCTTATTGATGCAGTCCATTGAGTTCTGCTTCTCTACACATAGAACAAAGTAGAGAGTACATCTGCAAGGTCAAATTGAAGACTCTTCCTAAGTATTGTCTCTAATTAAAGATCATGCTGGAAGTTCCCTCGTTTTATGTTTAATTAAATTGAACAAACATTTATTCAGAGCAGAAAAGACACAATAGGCATACACTTGGAGACAAAGACAAATTCTATTCTTAGAGGACCAGCAAAGTAGCCAAGAGACTATACTACAACTTACAAAAAGAAAAAGTAATTTTAAAAAGGGATATATTTACCTTAACATATTAGGAAATGAATCTGGTACGCAAACTCTTTTTAGCTGGGGAAAATTGAAAATTTTGTTGTTGGTTGTTCTAATTAAGTCTTAGTCAGTAGTCCTTTATGCTTATCAGGTAAAAGAGGCACACTGGTTAAAGTAGCATGAGTCAAGAAGTATGTCTATAAAGGACAAAAATCTGCCATTATGTGTAAATAAGAACTGATATAAAATTTTTGGAAGAAACAAATGTTTTTTCAAGTGCGTGCTATGCAATAGATACTATGCTGTAACTGGTATTATAATAATGAATAATAATGCAACATTCTTAGTCCTCACAGAATTAAAAATCTGGGAGGGGGGAAGACAGAGAATTGGCCAGGCAATTGCAGTTCAAGTAGATGAGAATTATTATGAAGAAAGTAGAGGTACTTTGGGAGCATGGATGAGGGAATAAGGATTAGAGATTTGTAGCTCAGGACAAATAGGTCACAAGAGACTTTCCAGGTGAAGTAATATCTAAATTGTTACCTGTTAAAATTTACTCAGGCCAAGGGGAGAGAATTTTCCAGGCAGAGAGATTGGCATATATAAAACTTGAGAAAAGAGGGACAGTGTTATCATGATGCTTCCAGGGAGAAGCAACAGATTGAATACTACTGGAATTGAAAAGGAAAGATGAAACAGCTAAGATCAGGCAGATAAGCAAAAGCATATTCATGATGAAAGCATAAGAGGAAGGAGCTCAGATTTTGTATGGCAGGCCTTGGAATATCTTTGAGAGAATTTAAGCAAGGATGTAGCCTTAGTATATTTGCATTTTATTTATTTATTTTTAAAAATTTTATTTATTTATTGGCAAGAGAGAGAGCCTGAGAGAGAGAGTATAGATGTAGAACAGAAGGAGAGGGAGAAGCAGACTCCCCTCTGAGCAGGGAGCCCACCAAGGGGCTTCTTCCCTGGACACTGAGATCATGATCTGAACTGAAGGCAGATGCTTAGTGGACTGAGTCACTCAGGTGCCCCAGGATATTTGCATTTTAAAAGACTGTTCTAATTAATAGAGTAGATCAGAAGTTAAACTTATGCACAGTAATCTAGAAAAAGGATAATGATAACCTGAGCTAGGGTGGTAGGAATAGAGTTGTGAGAGCTGATGAATTCCAGAAATATTGAAGAGGTATAATTGTCTGGATTAATGATGGATTCGTTGTGGCCACAGAAAAAGAGAAGTACACGTAGATGCCTCCTGTTTCTGAGTTGGCAATCCAATAATCAGTGGTTCCATTTATAGGGATATTGCAAGGAAAGAAGTAGGGTTGGAGTGGGGAGAAATTAGTTTAATTTTTGATATTTCAGACTGCATTACTTGGAAAATATTCAAATATAAAAGGATAGTAAGCATTTGAAAACATGAATCTGAATTTCCTATGGGTGTTATTGGGTGGACTTCTAAATTTAGGAGTTGTCAACCTGAGTAGTAATTAAGCTTCTTACCAGTATAAGGTTACTATGAGAATGTATGAAGTAATAGAGGGGAAAAAAGAAAGATAGCTTTAAATGTAAAAATTTAAGGATGGCCGGAGGAAGAGAAGCCTGCCAATGACTAAGAATAGGTGGTGTGAGGCAGGAAAGAAACTAGAAAAATGTGGTATTCAAAAACCCTTACAGAAGAGAGTGTTTCCAGAAGAATTGGCTTTTGACAATAGCATGGCCATAATGCAGTGGTGTGAAGGACAGACTATAGTTCTTGCTGATACCTGTCTTAGGAGGAGAGACAGGTTTTTATCCTATCTTCTAGTTTCAAATTTTTGTTTTCAGCGTCTATGACAAACAATTTCCTTCACTTCTCTATATTTCAGCAGATGGGTGGAGACATAAACCACCATGTTAACATTTTCTAAAAGTCTGTAATATGGGTGAAGTAGATTGAGGAAATTTTCTACCACAGAGTTATTTCAGTAACTATATATGGAATTATTGCTACTTTATTTGACCACTCAAATCAGTATATCTTAGCATCAATTTGTAGGACGTCTCTGACTAAAAAACAATCTTTTGTCAGTGTGAAAAAAGGAGACAACAATGACAGACCAGAGGAATTTCACAATAAGTGAATATATTATTTAAGTCACATATATATTATATGAGAATGCATATGTACATTCTATTCTGTTATGTTATAGTATATAAAAGCATAGTACATTAAGTTTATATATTAAATTATAATATCAAATTATATATTAAATTATTAATATATTTATTAAATAATATATTAAATTATATAATATATAATTATATATTATATATAATTTATAAATATAAACTAATAATTTAATATATTAAATTATATATAATATATAATTATATATTATATATATTATATATAATATATAATTATATATATTATATATAATATATAATTATATATTATATATATTATATATTATATATATATAAACTAATAAAAGGAGGAAGCTGAAAACTTTTGAAAAACATTTGGTTGATAATGCAAGTCTGGAGTCCAACAATGCTTCAGTCTAATAAGAAATTTCTACTTATTCCTCTGACTCATCAAATCCCAAAACATCTAATTTTCTCATCATATATTCTGGATTATATTTATATAAGCAGGACTCAACCAAGAACAAATATTTAAATATTTAATATTATAATTTAATATATAAATTATATATTATATAATATATAATATATTAAATTATATATAAGATATAATTATATATTATATAATATATACTATATACTATATAATTATATTATTATATATAATATATTAAATTATGTGTATATAATATGTGTATATATATAAGAGTGTAGGTGAACAAGGCACACAACTTTTTTTTGCTGTATACAAGCACATTGAGTGATTCTAATCCATCTAAATTAATTGGGCCTCTTGATACCAAGAATCAAAGATCTACTACCCAGATAATATTAATGATTTAGCCATGAGTGACAAAGGCACTATTCTGTTGGATCTAAATGGTTAAACTTGATAACAAAAATCTTCACCAGTTTTCTTTTTAAAGAATTCATTAAAACCTCAAGATAGGCGAAGAAATAAAGCAGTTTAAAGTACTTATCCTAAAAATTTTAAAAGATATCAATCAGGACAATTATGCCTATATTATTGGAGATAAATAATTTGGAAAATAAATTCTCTGGGGGCAAAAACCATGTCCATTTTGTTCATCACTATATCCTTAGTTCTTAGCACTTAATATTTCCTGGTACTTATTAGGCATTCATATTTTTTTTGCAAAGATGTAGTATAATCTCAGTTTGGTTAAAAAATTCTTGGCTAGGGGCACCTGGGTGGCTCAGTGGGTTAAGTCTCTGCCTTCACCTCAGGTCATGATCTTCAGGGTCCTGGGATCCAGCCCCACACTGGGCTTTCTGCTCAGCAGGGAGCCTGCTTCCTCCTTTCTCTCTTTTTTGCCTCTCTGCCTACTTGTGATCTCTCTCTCTCTGACAAATAAATATATAAAATCTTAAAAAAAAAATCTTGGCTAAAAAATCCTGACCTATTTTAAGTGTGGTTTCTGTGATCAGATCGTTTCCTCTACCCATCAATTATGATTGATGTCTAGCCCACATTACGTTGAATTGGAAGACACATTCACAGCTTCTACACAGCTATAGTGGAGAACCAAAGATCTCTGAAACTGCTATGTGGTTCCATATAAGGACAAAAATCATCATAATAATGTTGACGCTTTAAGATTATATAACACTTTACATAATATAAAGCATTGTAGACTTTTTGTTTTCATTTGAGCTTCACAACAACCCAGGTGGAGAAGAAAGCAGAATACTATCTCCAATTCACACCTCTCTGTGTGATTAATTATTCTTTCAGCAGGCACCGATTGCGTTCCAAATGCTGGCAGTACCCCTTGCCAAATAGATTTTTTGGCTTATTATTAGTCTTGAATTATTAGGCTTGAATCCTACTCTTAAGAAGCTGACGTTTTTTAGCGGAGATATGATAATGACATAAACAATTATAAGGGAGTAAAGAGAGCAATGTCAACTAAAATGTGTAACCACATTGTATAAGGAGGCTGGGGAAGGATACAATGAAGCCTTTAAGAAGGAAGCTGCATGTCTGTGAGATTTTGAGATATGCATTTTATCAATATTTGGAGCTCATTTAATAATTAATAGATGCCTACTATGTCTTGGGCACTGCACAAAATGCTGTGGATACAAAAAAAATTAAAACTATTTCTAATTTTTTTTTGTGAACTGTTTAGCATTAAATGAAAGCAAATCATTGCATTAATGAGGAAAAATTTGTGACAAAAGTCCACTACAATAGAACCAGTACCTCCTTAGTCCTGGACAAATGGGGACTTTGCTTCAGTCCCTAGTTTATGCAGAAAGGGATTACAATAAAAAAAAAAAAAATCACAGGAGATGAAACCTTGTATGCTTTAGAGGAGGCCCTGGGTGATAAGATGAACTAAATATATTTGGGGGACATATACGGAGGAAAATACCTGAATGAAGTGGTTAAGGAAGGCTTCCAAAGGAGATAACATTTTAAATGAGAGGATTTGATATTAAGAACATTATATTGCTCTTTTTAGCTACTATAATTATTATTTCAAAAGATATAATTATTATTTTTACCCATTGCAAAAAGAATTCTGTGAACAGTGTTAATACAGATATAAATTTTATACTATTTACAGCATGGCTAGAATAATATGAGGCTTGAGCATAAGCCCTAAATGAGTTAGACCTACTATATAAAACCTTGCCAAATTCCCCAAATTAATTTGTTTTGCAAAAAAGGGTTTTATTTTATTCATACATTATTAAAATAATTTTTTGAGAATGAAAATAAAAATGATGTAAGGGATATATGGTGCAATGGGAAAACTGGATTTTGGTTGTAGCTATTAAAGCTATGCTGAAAAGTATTAAAACAATACAAAAAATTTATCCCTCATTTTTTTCCCCAGCTTACTTCCTATAAGCACTCATGATGTGAATTGTAGGATATTGTTCATTTATTATTTCTTTTTCTTCTTCCACCACAGTTAAGTTACATTATTTTTCTGGGAAAAAGTCTTTTATATTATCCAAAATAACTATCACTAAATATCACATAAAAATACACTAAAAAATGGTCATATAAAATTTAACAAGTAGGAACGAGAATTTCCTTTTTAATTTCCTCTTACTGTAAATAGTTATTATAAAGACTTTTGGATTAATTTTAATGAAATGGATTATTTATGAAACAACAACAACAAAAGAAACCTATAAAAATCCTTCATGTAATATAGATCAAACACCGGTTTCACAGATGATTGGTCTTATTTAAATTTTATACTTTCAACAGATATTTGTTATCAATGAAGAAACAAAATCCAAGTAAAAAAAAAATACTCTGAGAATGAGACGCTAATAAATGAAATTCACACAAGTGAAAATTATAGTAAAAGTCATTTGGTTTTTAAAAAAATTCTATTGGGGAAAAAATCAAAAGCAATTAAGTCAGATCTTCTCTTTAGGACCTGTTGGTAGCATTCTTAGAAGCTTTAGGATCTCCATGGCAGATCTGAATTTTATTTTCTCAAGAATTACAGATGAAGGCTTAGGGTGTGTTTAGTAAGTCCACAGTCTCTGGAACTTTTTGCTTAGCAATTCAGTTTGTTTCTTTGTAAGAAATCTCCATTACTGGGGCGCCTGGGTGGCTCAGTTGGTTAAGCCTCTGCCTTCCTCTAAGGTCATGATCTCAGGGTCCTGGGATAGAGCCCTATATTGGGCTCTCTGCTCAGCCCAATCTCTACCTAGTTGTGATCTCTCTCTCTGTCAAATAAATAAATAGAATCTAAAAAAAAAAAAAAAAAAAGAAAGAAATCTCCATTACTAACTCACAGGAAGGTAGAGACTTTTCTTTAATTCAAGTTAGTTAACATGTAGTATATTATTAGTTTCAGGGGTAGAATTTAGTGCTTCATCAGTTGCATATAACACCCAATGTTCATTACATCAAGTGCCCTCCTTGTTATAATATAATATAATAATAATAAAAATAAATAATATCATAATAATAATCCTAAAATTTGTATGGAACAAGAAAAGATCCTGAATAGCCAGATATGTGAGATATATATATATAGATAGATAGATAGATATTAAGAACATTATATTGCTATTTTAGTTACTATAATTATTATTTCAAAAGATATATTTTCACATCTTTTTTTTTCCCCCCAACACAATTTGTTGAAGAGACTCTGTCTTTTTATCCACTGAACATTCTTTCCTCCTTTGTCCAAGATTAGTGACCATAGAGTTGAGGGTTCATTTCTGGACTCTCTATTCTCTCCCATTGATCTATGTGTCTGTTTTTGTGCCAGTACCATGTTGTCTTGATGATGACAGCTTTGTAATAGAGCTTGAAGTCTGGAATTGTGATACCACCAACTTTGGTTTTCTTTTTCAACATTCCTCTAACTACTTGGGGGTCTTTTCTGGTTTGATATAAATTTTAGGATCATTTGTTCTATTTTGTTGAAAAAAATTATGGTATTTGATAGGAATTGCATTAAATGTGTAGAATGCTTTAGGTAGTATAGACATTTTCACCATATTTGTTCTTCCAATCCATAAGCAAAGAACATTTTTCCATTTCTTTGTATCTTCCTCAATTTCTTTCATGAGTACTTTATAGTTTTCTGAGTACAGATTCTTTGCCTCTTTGGTTAGGTTTATTTCTAGGTGTCTTATGGTTTTGGGTACAACTGTAAATGGGATCAACATCTTAATTTCTCTTTCTTCTCTCATGCTATTGGTGTATAGTAATGCAACTGATTTCTGTGCATTGATTTTGTATCCTGAGACTTTACTGAATTCCTGTATGAGTTCTAGCAGTTTTGGAGCAGAATCTTTTGGGTTTTCCACATAAAGTATCATATCATCCGCAAAGAGTGAGAGTTTGACTTCTTCTTTGCCAATTCAGATGCCTTTTATTTCTTTTTGTTGTCTGATTGCTGAGGCCAGCACTTCTAGTACTATGCTGAATAGCAATGGTGATAGTGGACAGTCCTTCTGTGTTCCTGACCTTAGCAGAAAATCTCTCAGTCTGAGAATGATATTCACTGTGGGATTTTCACAGATGGCTTTTATGATGTTGAGTATGTACCCTCTACCCCTACACTTTGAAGAGTTTTGATCAAGAAAGGATGCTGTACTTTGTTAAATGCTTTTTCAATATCTATTGAGAGTATCATACAGTTCTTGTTCTTTCTTTTATTAATGTATTGTATTACATTGATTGATTTGTGGATGTTGAACCAAACTTGCAGCCCAGTAATAAATCCCACGTGGTGGTTGTGAATAATCCTTTTAATGTACAGTTGGATCCTATTGGCTAGTATTTTGGTGAGAATTTTTGTGTCCATATTCATCAGGGATATTGGTCTATAATTCTCCATTTTGATGGGGTCTTTGTCTGGTTTTGGGATCAAGGTAATGCTATCCTCATAAAATGAGTTTGGAAGTTTTCCCTCCACTTCTATTTGTTGGAACAATTTCAGGAGAATAGGTGTTAATTCTTCCTTAAATGTTTGGTAGAATTTCCCTGGGAAGCCATCTTCCCATGGGGTCTTGTTTGTTGGGAAATTGTTGATGACTGCTTCAATCTCCTTACTGGTTATGGGTCTGTTCAGGTTTTCTATTTCTTCTGGGTTCAGTTTTGGTATTACATGTCTCTAGGAACACATCCATTTCTTCCAGATTGTCAAATTTGCTGGCATATAGTTGCTCATAATATGTTCTTATAATCATTTGTATTTCTTTGGTGTTGGTTGTGATCTCTCCTCTTTCATTCATGATTTTATTTATTTGGGTCCTTTCTCTTTTTGATAAGTCTGGCCAGGGGTTTATCAATCTTCTTAATTCTTTCAAAGAACCAACTCCTAATTTTGTTGATCTGTTCTACTGTTCTTTTGGTTTCTACTTCATTGATTTCTGCTCTGATCTTTATGATTTCTCTTCTCCTGCTGGGTTTTGGCTTGCTTTGCTATTCTTTTCCCAGCTCCTTTAGGTGTAGGGTTATGTTGTGTATTTGAGACCTTTCTTGTTTCTAGAGAAAAGCTTGTATTGTTATATACTTTCCTCTCAGGACTGCCTTTGCTGTATCCTAAAGATTTTGAACAGTTGTGTTTTCATTTTCATTTGTTTCCATTTTTTTTTAATTCTTCCTTAATTTCCTGGTTGACTCATTCATTCTTTAGTAGGATGCTCTTTAGCCTCTATGTATTTGGGTTCTTTCCAACTTTCCTCTTGTGATTGAGTTCAAGCTTCAGAGCATTGTGGTCTAAAAATATGCAGGGAATGATCCCAGTCTTTTGGTACTGGCTGAGACCTGATATGTGACCCAAGATGTGATCTATTCTGGAGAATGTTCCATGTGTACTAGAGAAGAATGTGTATTCTGTTGCATTGGGATGGAATATTCTAAATATATCTGTGATGTCCATCTGGTCCAGTGTGTCATTTAAAACCTTTATTTCCTTGTGGATCTTTTGCTTAGTTGATCTGCCCATTTCAGTGAGGGGGGTGTAAAAGTCCCCTATAATTATTATATTATTTTTAATATGTTTCTTTGATTTTGTTATTACTTGGTTTATATAATTGGCTGATCCCATGTTAGGGGCATAGATATTTAAAATTGTTAGATCTTCTTGTTGGACAGACCCTTTAAGTATGATATAGTGTTCTTTCTCATCTCTCATTATATAGTCTTTTGCTTAAAATCTAATTTTTCTGCTATAAGGATTGCTGCCCGAGATTTCTTATGATGGCAAATTGTTTTCCACTCCATCACTTTAAATCTGGAGATGTCTTTGGGTCTAAAATGAGTTTATTGTAGGCAGCATATTGATGGGTCTTGTGTTTGTTTGTTTGTTTGCTTGTTTGTTTGTTTTTTCCCCACTCTATTACCCTGTGTCTTTTGATTGAGGCATTTAACCCATTTACATTCAGGGTAACTAGGGAAAGATATGAATTTAGTGCCATTGTATTGCCTGTAAGGTGACTGTTACTTTATATTGTCTCTGTTTCTTTCTGATCTGTTTCTTTTAGGCTCTCTCTTTGCTTAGAGGACCCCTTTCAATATTTCCTGTAGGGCTGGTTTGGTGTTTGCAAATTGTTTTAGCTTTTGTTTTGTTCTGGAAGCTTTTTATCTCTCCTTTTATTTTCAATGACAGCCTAGCTGGATATAGTATTATTGGCTACATATTTTTCTCTTTTAGTGTTCTGAATATATCATGCCAGTCCATTCTGTTCTGCCAGGTCTCTATGGATAGCTCTGCTGCCAATCTAATATTTCTACTGTTGTATGTTACTTCTTGTCCCAAGCTGCTCTCATGATTTTCTCTTTGTCATTGAGACTTGTAAGTTTTACTATTAGATGATGGGGTGTGGACCTCTTTTTATTGATTTTGATGGGGGTTCTCTGTGCCTCCTGGATTTCAATACTTGTTCCCTTTGCTAAATTATGTAAATTCTTTGCTATAATTTTCTCCAATATACTTTCTGTCCACCTCAATTTCTTCTCCTGGGATCCCAATTATTCTAATATTTTTTTTTTTTATGGTATCACTTATCTTTCATTCTCCCCTCATGGCCCAGTAGTTATTTGTCTCATTTTTGCTCAGCTTCTTTATTCTCCACCATTTAGTCTTCCGTATCACTAATTCTCTCTTCTGCCTCATTTATCCTAGTGGTAAGAGCCTCCATTTTTTATTGCACCTCATAATAACATTTTTTATTTCAACTTGGTTGTATTTTAGTTCTTTTATTTCTCAAAAAAGGGATTTTATTTCTCTGGAAAGGTATTCTCTAAAATCTTCCATGCTTTTTTTTTATAAATCCAGCTAGCACCTTGAAAATAATCATTCTGAACATGAGTTCTGACATATTACTAATGTCCATATTGATTAGCCCTTCGCCATTGGTACTGTGTCTCATTCTTTTTTTTTTGTGGTGAGTTTTTCCACTTTGACATTTTATCCAGATAAGAATAGATGAATGGAAAAACAAAATACTAAAAGGGTAACAATGACCCTAGAAAAATATACACTAACCAAATCAGAACAGACCTAAAACTGGGGGAAGAAGAAAGGGGGGAAAAAGAAAATATATATATATATGAAATATATATATATGATATATAATATAATATTTTAAAAAATATTATATATATATATGTATGTGTGTATGTGTATGTATATATATATATATATATATACATACATTAGACTGGTGAATAGAACAGAGCCACACACTTGATTTTGAGTGTATTCTGATCTTAGAAGAAACTACCTCTGAATATTTTAAAGAAAGAAAAACTTACATGTATACAAAAATATGGGTAAACATGATGAAGGGATGGAATATGACTCTAGAGATGAAAATTAAGAGATTCTTAACAAGAAATTGATAATAAGTTGGTTGAAAGAAGAAAAAAAAAAGAGGGGTGAATATGCTCAGGCTGGAGACTAGAACAAAGCTATGTGCTAGATTTAGGGTATATTTTGATCTATTAGAAAAAATTATATCCCAAAATTTAAAAAACACCCTATATGTATACAAAAAATAAGGTTAAATACAATGAAGGGATAAAATATGACTATAAGAATGAAAATTAAAAAGAAGATTTTAAAAAGGTATTGATAAGATTTTTAAGTTTTTAAAAAGTTAAAAAGATTTTAAAAAGTGGGGCACCTGGGTGGCTCAGTGGGTTAAAGCCCCTGCCTTCAGCTCGGGTCATGATCCCAGGGTCCTGGGATCGAGCCCCGCATTGGGCTCTCTGCTCAGAGGGGAGCCTGCTTCCTCCTCTCTCTCTGCCTGCCTCTGCCTACTTGTGATCTCTGTCTGTCAAATAAATAAATAAAATCTTAAAAAAAAAGATTTAAAAAAGTTAAAATAGGAAAGATGAAAAGTTTCAAAAGTAGAATAAGAAAAAAATAAAATTACAACAAATTTAACTTTGAAAGACTAAAGGGTCATTGGAAATAAACCATGAATTCTATGTGTTGCTTTTCCCTAGCTCTGGAGTTCTGCACTTCTCACTGATCAGTGAACTTGGTCTTGGTTGGATGTTCTTGCTGATCTTCTGGGGCAAGGGCCTGTTGCAGTGATTCTCAAATGTCTTTGCCTGAGATGAAATTGAACTGCCCCTGCCAGGGGCCAGGCTAAGTAACCTGCTCAGGTTTGCTCTTAGGTGTTTTTTGTTCCCTTAATGCTTTCCATACAGCTTTAGAGGGCAGGGATGAAAATGGTGGCCTCCCAATCTCTGCCCAATAGGAGCCAAGAGCTCAGGGCCCCATTCCTCATTGTGCCCTCAGAGAAGAGCAGTCAATCCCTCCCATCTCCCTGGTCTCTGTCTGTGCTCCGTGCTCACCCAGCCTGTGACCAAGTGTTCCTATCTCTGGTGCAGAGCCCCATTTAAGAATCTCCAAACCCAACTGATTCCTGCAGTACTCCTTCACCACTCCTCCTGGAGGAGCAATGTCCCCAGATCTGCTGTTTGTTGTGTCCTTGCCCTATAAGCAGTGGCTGAACTGTTCTGCAGGTCATAGTTTAAGGTAATCCTGAGCTGAGGGTCTGCTCCTTAGCTCCATCTCACTTCCTTGCTCCAATACCAGTTTTGTCATACTCAGGCACCCCTGGTCTTTTTGTGACCCTGAAGGTCCTGAGACAATACTGTCCCTGTAAGGGCTCCACCCCCCCCCCACACCCCTACTTAGCCTCTGGAGTGATGTCCCTCAGTGGAACAGACTTCTAAAAGTTCCAATTTTGTGCTCTGATGCTCTACCACTTACTGGGATCTGGTCCCTCCCACCATGGTCTATCTTCCCATTTGTTGCCTCAGATACACTTCTCCACTCATCTGACCTTCTGAAAGGTGGTCTATGTTCTTTTCCTAGAATTGCTGCTCTTCTTCTCTTCTCTCTCCTGTTGAGTTTGTAGCTATTTAGAAAAACCAGTTTGAAAAATACCTAGCTAAACTCCTGGGGCCTAATGATATTTAGGTCTCCTACTACTCTGCCATCTTGCTCCCCACCCCCCATACCACATCTTCTTTATCCATATTATTTGGTGGAAGTCTGGGCTCTTTCCATATTTTGGCTATTGTGGGCTTTGCTTCTGCAAAACATTGGGGTGCATGTGCCCCTCCAATTCATTATTTTTATATCCCTTGAATAAATATCTAGTAGTATAATTCCTGGGTTGTAGAGTATTTATATCTTTAAGTTTTTGAGGAAACTTTATACTATTTTCCAGAGTGGCTTCACCAGTTTGCATTCCGACCAACAGTGTAAGAGGGTTCCTCTTAGGTAGAAACTTAAAAATTATATCTATCTCTATCTATAAACCTAGATATAGATATAGATATAGATATAGATATAGATATAGATATAGATATATAGTTATTTAAGAGAAAGAGAGAGGACACAAGGGCAGGGAGGGGCAAAGGGAGTTAAAAACTCAAGTAGACTCCTCTCTTAGTGGTGAGACTGACAAAGGCCTTGATCCCATAAATATGAGAGCACAACCTGAGTTGAAATCAAGAGTCAGTCACTTAACTGACTCTGTCACCTAGGCACTCCTAAATATTTATAAATAATAATAATAATAAACTAAATCAAACAAAATGAAACCACTGGTTTGAATCTCATCTTCATAACTCACTGTATGAATCATTTATAGGAGTTGAATTTAAATATAAAGTAGTGTTTGAAATATTTCTATGCCAGTTATGGTGAGATAATATATTAAGCTATCCTTTTTCCTAAGAACAACTATCAAACTGGATAAAATTGAAGGGGGAAAAAAGCAAATATTTCGATATGTTAGAAAACAGCCACTAAGACTTAAAGAACCAAGAAGCTAGAAACAATAAGAAATATTGGAAACACATCTAGATGTGGTATGTAATTATGCCTAAATTTTCTTCTCGGGGAGGTTGTTGATTTTCATGGTGAGACATAGAGCCTGGACAGAAAGTAGTGATCTGCATATTGTAGTTTCACTGGACAAGTGCAACTGAAATTTGAATTTAGGGCTTCCATGGCATTCTATAACTCAAGGGGCTGTCTCAGAGGAAAGAAAGCCACAGAACAGTAAACCATGAATTTCATGTGTGATTTGCTCTTGAGGCATTTGTTGGTTTCTGAACTGAATATCTGTGGGCCAAAATTCTGAAAATGTAAAATGGGAATAGTTACCAGATGACTAAAAGTCAAGCAGATATTTAAGCAGTTCCAATGTGCTAAAGACACAAATATTGGAGTTGAGAGCCCACCCAGAGGGTGTTACTAGTGAATATCAATAACGTTTAGTTAAAAAGTCAGAAAAGGATAGGACTTAAGACTAATAGTAAATTGGAAATATATTAGTTAAGGTGATATTCCCCATAGACAATAAGCTGCCAGAGAAAAATTAGTTTCTTACATCATTTAGATTCTGTACAATTTTCACATCAGTTTCTAAGGTTTAATGAAAAAAATGATGGCAGTACTTGAAAATAGGTCCAAATGACTAAAACAACAAACAAACAAAAAAAAAAATAGATTACATGAGGGTTACAAAAGGGAGGGAGGTGGGAAAATGGGATAACTGGGTGATGGGTATTAAGGAGGGTATGTGTGGTGATGAGCACTGGATGTTATATGGCAACTAATAAATCATTGAACATTACAGCAAAAACTAGTGAGGTATTATATGTTGGCTAATTAAACATTATTTTAAAAAGCATAAAAATAAGAAAGACCCCTAAGGTATAGAAATATTGGAATTACCATCTAAGGAATGTAAAATAACAGTGATTAATAGATTTGGGAAAATCGTTGAATAAGATAAAGAATTTCCTCAAAGAATTTTAATGTATTACAAAGGATCTGGAAATAATGGAACTGAAAAATAGAATTAGTGACATTAAAAATTCAATAGAAAACAAATTAAACAATGTAAAACAGGTGATTGATTAGTAAACTGAATGTCGTTTTGGTAAAATAATTCAGGCTGAAAAATCCAAAAGATTAATGAACATAAAATTAGAGAAAGAATCCTATAGGCCCAGTGAAAGTTTTAACATAAATGTAACATGAGTCTCAATGAGAAAGTACTAGAAAGTTAAGTGGGTCAGAAACAATATTCAAAAAGATAATGATAAATAATTTTCAAAATTAATGAGAGCTATCAACCCAGAAATTTGAGAAAGATTTGTAGCCCTAAGCAAAGTAAAGAGATTAACCATACCAAGGCATATCATAGTAAAACAAGTAAAAAACAAAGATAAGAAAAAATCATTCAGAAATAAAAGACATACTGTCTTCAAACAATAAGATTCAGGAGTAACTGTTTACTATAAACTATGAATGTCCAAAGATAAAGGGATAACATTTTAATAGTGCCAACTAGAATATTATCCTAATATTTATTATCCAAGAAAAATAGCTTTGAAAATGAAGGTAAAATTAACATCCCTGACAATACCCACAAAAAACCCACAAAATCTGTAAAGGCTTGTGGCCAATAGATTCACAGTAAAGAAGATATTAAAGGTAGTTCTTCAGATAAATGAAAACTGATCCCACATGAAAGCTATATAAGAATAAGTGAAGACTGCTAATAAAAGTAAATATTTTAAATACACTGCAACAGTACAAAGAGTATAAGTTTGTATGCTCAGGAAATAGAAAAGATACCAATGTCTAGGGAAGTCACTAGAAATAATTAAAGGATGATTTTATAACAAGTTAAAAAGTGTATCATGGACAACTTTTATTGTTAAATAAAAACAGATTAAACTTTTGTAAAAAAAAAAACAGATTAAACTAAAATTCTTAGAAAAGTAAAATTTGTCAAAAGTGACACACAAAAAAAGACAATGTAAATAGGTTTATATCCATTAAAATAAACATAATTTACAACCTTTCTGCAAAGATAATTGCTGAATTAGAAGGCTTCATCTGCAAATTCTTTCAATATTTAAGAGAGAAAAAACAATATTATGCACAATTCCTGAAGATAGATAATAAAGACGAAGTGCATACCACCAAAATTTTGAAAGAAACTTAGATTGTAGAAACAAAGATAATACAATAAAGGAAAGTTACAGGCATTATCTCAAAAACCTAGATATAGAAATCTTGAACACACTATTAGAAAACTGGATCCAGCAGCATATAAAATGACGATATATCACAACCAAGTTGGATTTTCCAGAAATGTAATATTGGTTTATCATTTGAAAATTATTATTATTCAGTACAGTTAAGGAACCGAATCATATGTTCATTTCAATAGATATAAAAAGCAATTTATAATAATTTGATAACCATTCATGCTGAAAACTTTTGGCAAACTAGAAATAGAATGGAACTTTGTTAATCTGTAAAGTTTAACTTAAAATTTAGAGCAAACATGATATTTAATAGTGAGTTATTGAAAGCTCTTCCCAGGGATAAAAATTAGAGTGCCTGCTATCATTGCCTTTACTCAGCATTTTAATGGAAATCTCCCTGATCTTCCTGACTAGTGCAATAAAACAAGAAAAAGAAATACATTTCATGAGATTTTGAAGGGAGGAATAAAATTGTCAATTCATAGATAACATGATTGTATACTAGAATTAATACAAGTGTATGTGTGTACATACATCTGAATTTAGCAATGAGAATATATACAAGGTTAATATAAAGTAATTAGATTTTATTTCCAGCAGTGAACAGTATGGATACCTAGGAACAGATCAAAAGAGAGATATTGCCACTTTGAAACAAGGTTTCAGTACTTGGGCTTCCAATGTCAGTAAGTCATTAAGTATGGGTTATTTTCTGTCCTTGCTGCATGGTGGACATCAGGAGATATAACCCTCCTGTATGGTCATTTGCAAAGGCAATATTCTGGAGAAGAGGGCAACTGTGAGCCATTAACAGCCAATATTCACAGCTTTCAGTGGCTGGTGTCTTGGTGTACTTGCTTTGTAAATGAGATGTGGGGGTGGAGGGCATATCAATAGAGTCCTCCACATTTGAATTTCTGCTGGTTGTCTCCTGCTATGGGCTGAATGTTTGTATCCCCTGCAAATTCATAGGTTGAAAACCTAATGCCCAAAATGATGGTGTTAGGAGGTAAGACATTGGGGAAGACTCTTAGGTCTTGAGGTTAGAACTCTCATAAATGGTATTAGTGCCTTGATTGATTGATTGATTGATTGATTTTTAATTTAAATTCAATTTGCCAAGGTATAGTACATCTTTAGTTAGTTTTTGTTTTTAAGATATTTATTTATTTGGGAGAGAGAGAAAGAGAGAGAGAGAGAGAAAGCAGGGGGAGGAGGCAGAGGGAGAGGGAGAAGTAGGCTCCCCATTGTGCAGGAAGCCTGACATGGGGCTCAATCCCAAGATCCTGGGATCCTGACCTGAGCCAAAGGCACACACTTAACCAACTGAGCCATCCAGGCACCCCTACATCATTAGGGGTTTTGTTTGTTTGTTTGTTTTTATTACCATATAATGTATTATTTGCTGCAGGGGTACATCATTAGTTTTTGATATAATGTTCAATGATTCATTTGTTGAGTATATCACCCAATGTTCATCATATCACATGCCCTCTTTAATGCCTTTATAAAAGATCCCACAGAGGTAGCTTGCCCCATACACTGTGAGGATACAATAATAACTCTGTGACTCTGAAGAAGGCTCTCACCCAGCTATGCTTGCGTGCTGATCTTGGACTTGCTTCTCCAGAACTGTAAGAAGTAAATTTCTGCTGTTACAGGCACCTGAGTACTCAACCTATTTTGTTATAACAGCCTAAAATGACTAAGATACTTCACTAAAAGAATAATACTCACATTTCTCTAATTATAATTTATTATGTATCATTCAATACTTTGTTTTAGAAGATGACATGAAATTTTTTTTTAATATACAAGAAGACATGAGTTTTATAAAAGAAGATGAGAGAATATGGTGAAATGGGGAAAAACAGTATGAGATAAAAACAAAAATTTCTGAAAATATGCCAAAATAAGAAATTACTATAATACAGAAATGTAAAATTGAGAATTACAAAAACAGGAATATAATTTTTATATAAAGGTGGCATCCAATTAGCAAAATATATTCTATCAAGTGGAAACTAAAAAGTGCTTTTTAAAATTAGACATGCAATCATGAAAACAAAATCAAAGATAATTTTTCACTAATTATGGATTTGAAGATAAAAAATGAAAATCGTCACTAGTGACTGAACTGAAACACAATTTCATTCTAAAAAGAAATAAAATTTGAGGAAGGAAATGAGAAGATGTCTTTGCACTGCATGCCTTTGTATCAAAGGTCAGGATCTGTACTAAGAAGAAAATTTTGTCCTCTTTATACTCCCTTAATCCAGTAATATATTATATATTTATATTATATATAATATATTATATTATTTTATGCTATAATATATTATATATAATATATTATATATATTATATAATATATATAATAAAATACATTCATGCATTTAGGCACCCTATTTATTGTAATCATTATATCAGTGATTAGATGCTAGCACACTTATTCTAAAATTTGAAATCAGACTAGTGATAGTTTATGACAGAAAAGTCATGGGAGTAGTACACTCTTGAAATCTGTTTTTATTCAGGCTATTTGGCAAGGGGAAGCTATTACTTTAAATTACTGAAACCTAAACTTTAATTTTCTTAATTCCAGTCAGTTCTAGCAGATGACTCCTGCCCTCAATTCTGTAGCCATATTTGTGTATGTATATATATATATATATATATATATATATATATATATATATAACTAGGTACACAAATTTTGCCTAGAGGATATGCACGTCTGTGGCCCTCTAGCTTAAGTCCTGAGAGGAAATTCTGCTATTTGTAACCAGGAAACAGGGATAGAAACAAAAGACAAAGACTTGTTTATGGCAAAATGCTAGGAATGACTGTTCTCTTTTCATTCAAGGATGTGTAGACAGAAATACAAACCCAAAAACATGACCATGAAAGGTCTCTGTACTCAAGTCATAGAAAAAAAGGGATAGAATACTCAAGAAACAGAAGAACATACATGTAAAAAATTGTAAATTTAAGAAGCAAATAAATTTAAGGAAAGTATTTACTTTGTCTTCATAATATAAATCAAAGAATTAGGGACTTAAAATTAAAACTTTGATAAAAGAACAGTATAAGATAAAAAATACATTGTTCAGAAGGGGTAAGAAATGAAAAGGCATCCAGTTCAGATATGGAATTATTGAAACAGGTTTTAAGTATTTATGGACATATAAAGAAATATACAAAATATATTTTTTAAAGTATTAAAAACAGTAGATTACAAAATTTTAGAGAAAACAGACTTCATGATTTGTAAGATAACTTGCAGTAATGCTTAGAATACAGAAGTAGATTAATGCAGGGTCACCAAGGTGGCAAAGTTGATTAAGCGTCCAACTCTTGGTTTCATCTCAGGTTATGATCTCAGGGTCATGAGATAGTGCCCCACGTTGGGCTCTGGGCTGAGTGGGGAATCTACTTTTAATTCTCTCCTTCCTTCTCATGCTCTCTCTCTCAAATAAATAAATAATCTTTCCAAAAAAGTGATGCAATTGGGAAATTGGGAAGAAAGCATGATCTATATGAAAGACACAAAGAAAAACACACATTGTTTATGGGAGTTTTACATAATAGATTCATACTAAATTACTGGTAGTATAAATCAATATGCTCATTTATCCAACAAATATTTAGCACTGCAATGAACCATATGGTACTATAGATGAACTGGAAGCATAGATGAACAATGGAGTTAATGATCCCCTACCCATATAGAGCTTTTAAAGTGAGAGGACAGACAAAAATAATACAATAAATAGTTATATAGCTAGCACTTTGAGGGTAGAAATTGCATAAGAAATGAGGTGATAAAGATGCATTTAATTGAGGATGGATTTCTTTTTAAGATTTTAATTCCAGTTAACATACAGTGTTATTAGTTTCAGGTACAATATAGTGAGTCAACAATCCCATACATCACACAGTACACTCCTTAATCCCCATCACCTATTTCATCCATCCCCCATGACTCCTCCTCTCTGGTAATCATCAGTTTGTTTTCTATGATTAAGAGTCTTTCTTGATTTCTCTCTCTCCCTCCCTTTGGTTGTTTGTTTTGTTTCTTAAATTCTATTTTTTTTTATTATGTTCAGTTAATCAATATATAGTACGTCACTAGTTTTTGATGTACTGTTTGATTCATTAGTTGCATATGACACCCAGTACTCATCACCACAGATGACCTCCTTAATACCCATCACCTGGTTAGCCCATCCCTCCACCCCCCTCCCTTCGGTAACCATCAGTTTGTTCCCCAGAGTTCAGAGTCTCTCATGGTTTTTCTCCCTCTCTTTCTTCCCATTCATTCCCCTCTGCTCTATTCCTTATGTGCCATATATGAGTGAAACCATATGACAGTTATCTTTCTCTGCTTGACTTATTTCACTTAGCATAATCCCCTCCAGTTCCATCCATGTCAATGCAAATGGTAGGTATTTATCCTTTCTAATGGCTGAGTAGTATTCCATTATATATATATTAAATTCTACATGTAAGTGAAATCATATTGTATTTGCCTTTCTCTGATTTATTTTGCTTAGCATTATATACTCTAGCTCTATCCATATGGTGGCAAATGGCAAGATTTCATCCATTTTATAGCTGGGTAATATTCCATTGTATCTGTATCCCATATCTTCTTTATCCTTTCATCAATCAATGGATACTTGGGTTGTTTCCAAATCTTTGCTCTTGTAAAAAATACTGCTGTAAATATGGGGCTTCATTTATTCCTTTGAGTTAGTGGTGTTTTCTTTTTTTGTTTGTTTGTTTGTTTTTGTTTTTGGGTTCCCCCCCTTTGGGTAAATACCCAGTACTATGATTGCTGGATCTCAGGATAGTTCCATTTTTAAATTTTGAGGAACTTCCATACTCTTTCCCACAGTGGCTCCATCAGATTGCATTCCCACCAACAGTACAAGAGTTCCTCTTTCTCCATATCATCATCCACACCTGTTGTTTCTTTTGTTGTTGGTTTTAGCCATTCTGACAGGTGTGAGATGCTATCTCACTGCAGTTTTCATTTGCATCCCCCTGATGATGAATGATGTTGAACATCTTTCCACATATCTGTTGGCCATCTATATATCTTCTTTGGAAAAATGCCTATTCATGTCTTCTGCCCATTTCTTTTTTTTTATTTTTTTTATTTTTTTGACAGAGAGAAATCACAACTAGGCAGAGAGGCAGGCAGAGAGAGAGGAGGAAGCAGGCTCCCCATGGAACAGAGAGCCCGATGTGGGGCTCGATCCCAGGACCCTGAGATCATGACGTGAGCCGAAGGCAGAGGCTTTAACCCACTGAGCCACCCAGGTACCCCATCTTCTGCCCATTTCTTTTTTTTTTTTTAAGATTTATTTATTTATTTGACAGAGATTACAAGTAGACAGAGAGGCAGGCAGAGAGAGGGGGGAAGCAGGCTCCCTGCCGAACAGAGAGCCCCATGTGGGGCTCGATCCCAGGACCCTGAGATCATGACCTGAGCCGAAGGCAGCAGCTTAATCCACTGAGCCACCCCGGCGCCCCTTCTGCCCATTTCTTAACTGACTATTTGTTGTTTGGATAAATTGAATTTGATAAATTCTTTATAAATTTGGAAAACTAATCCTTTATCAGATATGTCATTTGCAAATATCTTCTCCCATTCTGTAGGTTGCCTTTTAGTGTGGTTAATTGTTTCTTTCACTGTGCAAAAGCTAGGCATTAGTAAATTTAATGTGAGCTTATGCTCTGGTATCTTAGCCTTTAGAAGGAGCAATAGTATCCTTAGTAGCAGATTTAGTTTAGTAACTGAGTCTAATGAGTATACATTCAATATTTGGACACACATATGCACACTATTACCTCATTCATTTAGTAGCAATTATTTATTGAACACCTATTACATGTGAGGCAATGCTCTAAATGGTAATGACAGTAGTGGAAAAAAAAAAGCAGATAACATCTCTTACCTTCAGACTTCTGTGTATACCAAATGTAGTCAGTATAATTTTTGGAATGGGAAAGAATAAAGACTACATAGCTGATACTAAGACTAGACCAAAAGTAATTGTTTTAAAACTATTAATTTAATTTCATTAACTTAAGTGACACTAACTTTATTGCAGAACTGCCTGAGGCCTTGTTATTTTGTAAAATTTTGGAGTTGAAAAGAATAGTAAACATGACCTATGTTAAACCTTCCTGATCGTGGATAGGATTCCTTTCTTTAACTTCCCGATTGATCCAAGTTCTGACTACTAGAATATAGGACAATAAAATATGACATAAGAAAAGAATTTTAATCATTACAATGCTTTGCAATACATATGAGCATTCCCATTTTATAAATTAAAAAGCTGACACTTAAAGATATAAATTGCCAGTCTAAAACATGCATTTTTAAAGTGTATGATATGATGTTAAATAGAACACAGGTCTGTCTTGAAACCTGGGCTTCTAAACAGTGTACTCCCTGCTTCATCAAGTCCTTCCAACTGAACAAGTTTAGCATTTCTACAGAGATTATGCTAAATGATTTGGAAAATAAACCAGTGTGTCCTCACTTCAGAGAAGTGCTATGGGAGTAGAGCTAAAGATATAATTAATGCCAAATATAGGAAATTGGAGATGATTTCACAAAGAATTTTTGAGGAGGGCATTGAGGATAAATAGAATTCTGCTAGATATGGTAAAGCCATATCCCCTCTGGTCTTACCATGAAATAAACAAGAGTTAACTTCCAAACACTCAAGAGCTTTTTATCACACCAAATCTTTTCTTTTTAAGCTTAGAGCAGACCAAAGAGGACCAATTTTTTTTTTTTTCTTTTAGGAACTGCTGTCAACCAATGACAAATGGGAGCTGGTACAGAAATATCCAGTTCCTTCATCCTCAGGCAGGTTAACTATGAGGCACAATTCCACACAGACTCCTAGAGTTTTCAACAGAATTAAAGAATTAAGCTTCAGTAACCCATAGAGATAACATGATTTAGCATACTCTTTATTGTTTTCTTCTCCTTCCTTATTTTCTCTAGTCTTTCATTGGCATTTGTTGGTATTGTTAACCTACTAAACTACTTGCATTTGAATTGACTCAAGATCTGCTCCTGAAAAACCCAAACATTCCTCCTTCACCAGTCTTAACCTGCATGCATGTCAGAATGGGTAGTTCTCAAGAGATTGTAGAGGCCACTGTGAGTCTCAAGGTTATCTAGTAAATATACAAAGCTTAACTCAGAGTAGTTGTCAGTATTTGGCTTGAAGTCAAATGTGAATTTCAACTTCGGCCTATGCGGGGTTGCTAATGCTTTCAAGATTAAAGGGCTATGTTTGTCTTCTACCTTCCAAATATCATATTAGTACTTTTATTGACCCCTCGTCCCAAATCTCTGAAAGTAGGGTAAGTGATGTTGAGTCATTAATAGGAAATTCAGCGTAATTTTAACCTAAACATTATCACATTATTTCTCTATGCAGATGCTCCCTACTTGCCACCATTTTCTGTTCATATCAACACAAACCATGGTGAAATTTCTCACCTTTTCTCTTTCTCTTTGCCAATAATCCTACCCAATCTTCAAAGTGCAGCTTCTGTCATTACCTTGCAATGATGTTGGGGGGCTGGAGGAGATTTGGATTAAAAAAAGCTGCTTTTATTGAGAATTAACTCAGGAAAGTGGTAAACCTAAGGAAAAAAAATAACGACTTAAGGAATTAAAAAAAAAAGCTGTAAAGAATTAGGACATTTATTCAAATCCATATGGCTAACTACTGATTTTCCAAATTATTTTGAATATCTTCCATTAAGGAATTACATTTTCTGACAAGACTAACAACACATAGGGTTCAGTCTTTCTGGCTGCTAGGGAGATTACCATTTCCAAAGTGTTATCCTATAGCCTTAATCAGTAAAATGGGAGCAGGTAGGACTGCTAGAAAAGCCTTAACCTAATTTAAATTTAAAGCTATGCAAAAACAATGAACACTGTTATGCTGAAAATAAACAAATAAAAAAATAATTTAAAAAAAGCTGAAAGTTGGCTTGATGATCTTCTTTAAAGACTCACAAAGAAAATCAAAACTACTTTGCAAACATTTTCTTCTTTCTGTGAAAACAGAAAGAAGTTTCTAATCAAGGCATCTGGCCAAAGATTTCCCCAAGTTTTATTTCTCTGAAATAAACAAATTCAATCTTTAGATATGTATGTATTTGTGTGTAGTGTTTGTGTGTGCCCCTGTCTATCCCAAAGGAAGAAAATACTTGCAATTATTTTCTAGATATGTCTTTCTAATCACTTATGGATTGTTACAGTAATTATACCTGAAATTTTTATAATATATAAGACTGTCTCAAATTTGTATATTCATATTCTGATTTAATCCTGATAATAGATCTACTATGTGTGTACTTTTATTATCATCACCTTTATAAAAAGGTTGATAAGTTATGTTTTCTACAAGAGACCCATTTCGAACCTAAAGATACACCTAGACTGAAAGTGAAGGGATGGAGAAACATCTTTCATGCCAATGGGCCTCAAAAGAAGGCTGGGGTAGCGATTCTCATATCAGATAAATTAGATTTTAAACTAAAGACTCTAGTCAGAGATACAGAAGGACACTACATAAATCTTAAAGGGAATATCAACCGAGATGATCTAACAATTGTAAATATCTATGCCCCCAATATGGGAGCAGCCAATTACATAAGAAAACTGTTAATCAAGATAAAGAGTCATATTGATATGAATACATTAATAGTAGGAGATCTTAACACGCCTCTCTCAGTAATAGACAGATCATCCAAACAGAAAATCAATAAAGAAACAAAAGCATTGAATGACACATTGGACCAGATGGACCTCATAGATATATACAGAACATTCCACCCTAAAACAACAGAATACTCATTCTTCTCACACATGGAACCTTCTCCAGAATGGACCACATAATGGGTCACAAATCAGGACTCAACTGACCAAAAGACTGACATTATTCCCTGCATATTCTCAGATCATAAAGCTTTGAAACTGTAGCTCAATCACAAGGAAAAGTTTGGGAGGAACTCAAACACCTGGAGGCTAAAGGCCACCTTGCTTAAGAATGCTTGGATCAACCAGGAGATCAAAGAAGAAATTAAACAATTCATGGAAACCAATGAGAATGAAGACACTTCAGTCCAAAACCTATGGTATACAACAAAGGCGGTACTAAGGGGGAAATACATAGCCATCCAAGCCTCCCTCAAAAAAATTGAAAAATCCAGAATACACCAGCTGTCTCTACACCTTAAAGAACTAGAGAATCAACAACAAATCAAACCAACTCCACACGCAAGAAGGGAAATAATCAAGATTAGAGCAGAGATCAATGAGGTAGAAACCAGAGATACAGTAGAACGTATCAATGAAACTAGAAGCTGGTTTTTTGAAAGAATCAATAAGATCGATAAACCATTGGCCACACTAATCCAAAATTAATAAATTAATAACGTTATGAATGAAAAGGGAGAGATCACAACTAACACCAAGGAAATAGAAACAATCATCAGAAGTTATTATCAGCAGTTATATGCCAATAAGCTAAGCAACCTAGGTAAATTGGATGCATTCCTGGAAAACTATAAACTCCCAAAATTGAACCAGGAAAAAATTGACAACCTGAATATACTGATACCTAGTAACAAGATTGAAGCAGTGATCAAATATCTCCCAAAAAACAAGAGCCAAGGACCTGACAGATTCCCTGGGGAATTCTATCAAACTTTCAAAGAAGAAATAATACCTATTCTCCTGAAGCTGTTTCAAAAAATTGAAGCAGAAGGAAAATTTCCAGACTCTTTTTATGAAGCCAGCATTACCCTGATCCCCAAATCAGACAAAGACCCTACCAAAAAGGAGAATTTCAGAATATCACTGATGAATATGGATGCTAAGATTCTCAACAAGATCCTATCAAACAGGATCCAACAGTACATCAAAAAGATTATCCAGCATGACCAGGTGGGATTCATCCCTGAGTTACAAGGATGGTTCAACATTCACAAATCAATCAATGTGATAGAACAAATCAATAAGAGAAGAGAGAAAAACCACATGGTCCTCTCAATTGATGCAGAAAAAGCATTTGACAAAATCTAGCATCCGTTCCTGATTAAAATGCTTCAAAGTATAGGGATAGAAGTTCCTGAACTTCATAAAATCTATCTATAAAAGACCCACAGCAAATATCATCCTCAATGGGAAAAAGCTTGCAGCCTTCCCATTGAGATCAGGAACACGACAAGGATGCCCACTCTCACCACTCTTGTTCAACATAGTACTAGAAGTCCTAGCAACAGCAATCAGACAACAAAGAGAAATAAAAGGTATCCTAATTGGCAATGAAGAAGTCAAACTCTCTCTCTTCCCAGATGAAATGATTCTTTATATGGAAAACCCAAATGATGCCACCCCCAAACTACTAGAACTCATACAGCAATTCAGTATCGTGGCAGGATACAAAGTCAATGTACAGAAATCAGTGGCTTTCTTATACACTAACAATGAAAATACAGAAAGGGAAATTAGAGAATCGATTCCATTTACTATAGCACCAAGAACCATAAGATACCTGGGAATAAACCTAACCAAAGAGGTAAAGGATCTGTACTCAAGGAACTACAGAACACTCATGAAAGAAGTTGAAGAAGACAAAAAAAGATGGAAGACCATTCCATGCTCTTGGATTGGAAAAATAAACATTGTTAAAATGTCTATACTGCCTAGAGCAATCTATACTTTTAATGCCATTCTGATCAAAATTCCACTGGTATTTTTCAAAGAGCTGGAGCAAATAATCCTAAAATTTGTATGGAATCAGAAGAAACCCCGAATTGCTAAGGAAATGTTGAAAAGCAGAAATAAAACTGGCGGCATCATGTTACCTGATTTCAAGCTTTACTACAAAGCCGTGATCACCAAGGCAGCATGGTACTGGCATAAATAGACCAGTGGAACAGAGTAGAGAGCCCAGATATGGACCCTCAACCCTATGGTCAAATAATCTTCGACAAAACAGGAAAAAATATCCAGTGGAAAAAAGACTGTCTCTTCAGTAAATGGTGCTGGGAGAACTGGACAGCTATATATAGAAGAATGAAACTCAACCATTCTCTTACACCATACACAAAGATAAACTCAAAATGGATAAAAGACCTCAATGTGAGACAGGAGTCCATCAGAATCCTAGAGGAGAACATAAGCAGTAACCTCTTCGATATCAGCCACAGCAACTTAATCCAAGATACGTCTCCAAAAGGAAAGGAAACAAAAGTGAAAATAAACTTTTGGGACTTCATCAAGATCAAAAGCTTCTGCACAACAAAGGAAACAGTCAACAAAACAAAGAGGCAACCCACAGAATGGGAGAAGATATTTGCAAATGACAGTACAGACAAAAGGTTGATATCCAGGATCTATAAAGAACTCCTCAAACTCAACACACACAAAACAGATAATCATATCAAAAAATGGGCAGAATATATGAACAGATACTTCTCCAATGAAGACATACAAATGGCTATCAGGCAGATGAAAAAATGCTCATCATTACTAGCCATCAGAGAGATTCAAATTAAAACCTCATTAAGATACGACTTCACACCAGTTAGAATGGCCAAAATTAGCAAGACAGGAAACAACATGTGTTGGAGAGGATGTAGAGAAAGGGGAACCCTCTTACACTGTTGGTGGGAATGCAAGTTGGTGCAGCCACTTTGGAGAACAGTGTGGAGATTCCTCAAGACACTGAAAATAGAGCTTCCCTATGACCCTGCAATTGCACTGCTGGGTATTTACCCCAAAGATACAGATGTAGTGAAAAGAAGGGCCATCTGTACCCCAATGTTTATAGCAGCAATGGTCACGGTCGCCAAACTGTGGAAAGAACCAAGATGCCCTTCGATAGACGAATGGATAAGGAAGATGTGGTCCATATACACTATGGAATATTATGCCTCTATCAGAAAAGATGAATACCCAACTTTTGTAGCAACATGTATGGGACTGGAAGAGATTATGCTGAGTGAAATAAGTCAAGCAGAGAGAGTCAATTTTCATATGGTTTCACTTATTTGTGGAGCTTAACAAATAAAATGGAGGACATGGGGAGATGGAGAGGAGAAGGGAGTTGAGGTAAATTGGAAGGGGAGGTGAACCATGAGAGACTATGGACTCTGAAAAACAACCTGAGGGTCTAGAAGGGGTGGGAGGTGGGAGGTTGGGGGAACAAGGTGGTGGGTATTAGTGAGGGCACATGTTGCATGGAGCACTGGATGTGGTGCAAAAACAATGAACACTCTTATGCTGAAAAGAAATTTAAAAAAAAAAAGGTTGATAAGTTAAATATCCTAAGACAACAACTTATTAAGAACTAGTCAGGGGCGCCTGGGTGACTCAGTGGGTTAAAGCCTCTGCCTTCGGCTCAGGTCATGATCCCTGGGTCCTGGGATCGAGCCCCACATTGGGCTCTCTGCTCAGTGGGGAGCCTGCTTCCTCCTCTCTCTCTACCTGTCTCTGCCTACTTGTGGTCTCTGTATGTCAAATAAATAAATAAAATCTTTAAAAAAAATTTAAAAAAATGAACTAGTCAGCCATTTTTAGTCTATTTTCATGTGTTTTGTAAGGAAGTGGTCCAATTTCATTTTTCTGCATGAGGCTGTCCAATTTTCCCAGCACCATTTATTGAAGAGGCTTTCTTTTTTCCATTGGACATTCTTTCCTGCTTTGTTGAAGATGAGTTGACCAGAGAGTTGAAGGTTTATTTCTGGGCTCTCTAGTCTGTTCCATTGATCTATGTGTCTGTTTTTGTGCCAGTACCATGCTGTCTTGTTGATGACAGCTTTGTAATAGAGCTTGAAGTCCAGAATTGTGATGCCACCAACTTTGGCTTTCTTTTTCAATATTCCTTTGGCTATTCGAGGTCTTTTCTGGTTCCATATAAATTTGAGGATTATTTGTTCCATTTCTTTGAAAAAAAGGATGGTATTTTGATAAGGATTGCATTAAATGTGTAGATTGCTTTTAGGTAGCATAGACATTTTCACAATATTTATTCTTCCAATCCAGGAGCTTGGAACATTTTTCCATTTCTTTGTGTCTTCATCAATTTCTTTCATGAGTACTTTATAATTTTCTGCATATAGATTCTTAGCCTCTTCGGTTAGGTTTATTCCTAGGTATATGTGAGAAAGGAATCCATCAAAATCCTTGAGGAGAACGCAGGCAGCAACCTCTTCGACCTCAGCTGCAGCAACATCTTCCTAGGAACATCGCTAAAGGCAAGGGAAGCAAGGGCAAAAGTGAACTATTGGGATTTCATCAAGATCAAAAGATTTTGCACAGCAAAGGAAACAGTTAACAAAACCAAAAGACAACTGACAGAGTGGGAGAAGATATTTGCAAATGATATATCGGATAAAGGGTTAGCATCCAAAATCTTTAAAGAGCTTACAAACTCAACACCCAAAGAACAAATAACCCAATCAAGAAATGGGCAGAAGATATGAACAGACATTTCTGTAAAGAAGACATCCAGATGGCCAACAGACACATGAAAAAGTGCTCCACATCACTCAACATCAGGGAAATACAAATCAAAACCACAATGAGATACCACCTCACACCAGTCAGAATGGCTAAAATTAACAAGTCAGGAAATGAGAGATGCTGGCGAGGATGCGGAGAAAGGGGAACCCTCCTACACTGTTGGTGGGAATGCGAGCTGGTGCAACCACTCTGGAAAACAGCATGGAGGTTCCTCAAAATGTTGAAAATAGAACTACCCTATGACCCAGCAATTGCACTACTGGGTATTTACCCTAAAGATACAAACGTAGTGATCCGAAGGGGCACATGCACCCGAATGTTTATAGCAGCAATGTCTACAATAGCCGAACTATGGAAAGAACCTAGATGTCCATCAACAGATGAATGGATAAAGAAGAAGTAGTATATATACACAATGGAATACTATGCAGCCATCAAAAGAAATGAAATCTTGCCATTTGCGACGATGTGGGTGGAACTAGAGGGTATCATACTTAGTGAAATAAGTCAATCGGAGAGAGACAACTATCATATGATCTCCCTGATATTAGGAAGTGGAGATGCAACATGAGGGGTTAGGGGGGGTAGGGGAAGAATAAATGAAACAAGATGGGATGGGATTGGGAGGGAGACAAACCATAAGTGACTCTTAATCTCACAAAACAAACTGAGGTTTGCTGGGGGGAGGGGGGGTTGGGAGAGGGGGAGGGGGGTTATGGACATTGGGGAGGGTATGTGCTATGGTGAGTGCTGTAAAGTGTGTAAACCTGGCGATTCACAGACTTGTACTCCTGGGGATAAAAATACATTATATGTTTATAAAAAAATAAATAAATAAAAAATTAAATAAAGAAAAAGAACTAGTCAAAAGTTGAATCTAAGATTATTACCTTCCTGCTAGCAACCAAAAGATTCAAGATTTCCAGTCATTTGTCTGTTTAACACAGGAAACTTTAAAATTATGATTTTGACTATGTTCCACCTAGTGTTGTAGCAGTCCTTGAATCACATCTAGTGAAATAATGGCCTTTCCAATAACAATTATGAAATATTGATCCCAATTATATCCATATATATATGGATATATATATTTTTATATATTTAAATATATATCCACTAAATATATATAAGTTATATATATTATATTTATAATATAATAATATATATATATATTAAATACATATTTAAATGGAGGTCTAGATTCCATAGAGAAAATCCTGTCTGGAGAATTTAACCAAAGTTGGGTGTTTACTACCTATGATCAGGAGGTTGATATACAGAGTCAAATATGGCAATGGAAAGAAAACTGCAAACAGACTGGTCCGTCTCGTATTTCTGGGACCATAGATACTGTGCCTGTGATAGGGCAGTACTCTTAAATTGTACTATAAGCCCTTAATCAAAACCAAGTACTTTCTAGAGGCAGAGTATTTTATTGGTTGCTAGCAGGAGATTTTATTTATTTATTTGACAGAGATCACAAGTAGGCAGAGAGGCAGGCAGAGAGAGAGGAGGAAGCAGGATTCCCACTGAGCAGAGAGCCCGATGTGGGGCTCGATCCCAGGACCCTGAAATCATGACCTGAACCGAAGGCAGAGGCTTTAAGCCACTGAGCCACCCAGGTGCCCCTATTTTTAACTATTTTATGAACTTCCATCCTCTTTCATACTCTTTTCCAGAATGGCTCTACCACATTGCATTCCCACCAGCAGTGTAAGAGGGTTCCCCTTTCTCTACATTCTTGCCAAAATCTTTAGTTTCCTATGGTGTTCATTTTAGCCATTCTGACAGGAATGAGGTGACATTTCATGTGGTTTTCATTTGCATTTCTCTGATAGCAAGTGATAATGAGCATCTTTTCATGAGTCTGTTGGTCATCTGTATGTCTTCTTTGAAAAAATCCTTATTCACGTCTTCTGTCCATTTCTTAATGGACTATTTGTTGTTTGGGTGTTGAGTTTGATAAGTCTTTATAGATTTGGAAAACTAACCCTTTATCAGATATGTCATTTGCAATGTCTTCTCCCATTCTGTACATTGTCTTTCTTTATGATTGTTTCCTTCACTGTGCAAAAGCTTTTTATCTTGGGGTGCCTTGGTGGCTCAATGGGTTAAGCCTCTGTCTTCAGCTCAGGTCATGATCTCAGGGTCCTGGGATCAAGCCCCACATCGGGTTCTCTGCTCAGTGAGGAGCCTGCTTCCCCCTCTCTCTCTGCCTGCTTCTTTGCCTACTTGTGATCTCTCTCTCTCTCTGTCAAATAGTAAATAAATTTTTTTAAAAAGCCTTTATCTTGATGAATTCCCTGTAGTTTATTCTTACTTTTGTTTCCCTTGCCTCAGGAGACCTATCTAGTAAGAAGTTGCTATGGCCAATGTCAAGGAAGAAAATGCCTGTGTTCTTCAGGGACTTTGATGGTTTCCTATCTCACATTTAGGTTTTCCATCCATATTGAATTTATTTTATTTATTTTATTGTTGTGTATGGTGTAAGAATGCTCCAGTTTTGTTCTTTTGCATGTGGCTATCTTTCTCAACACCATTTGTTGAGGACACTGTTTTTTTCCTATTGGGTATTCTTTCCTGCTTTTTTGTAGATCAGCTGACCACATAGTTGTGGGTTCATTTCTGGGTTTCCTCTTCTGATCTATTGATCAGTGTGTCTGTCTTTGTGCCGATACCATACTGTCTTGATTGCTACAGTTTTGTAATATAACTTGAAATCCAGAAATGTGATGCCTCCAGCTTTGCTTTGCTTTTCAAGTTTCTTTGACTATTTGGGGTCTTTTGTGGTTCTATACAGATTTTAGGATTATTTGTTCTAGTTCTGTGAAAAATGCTATTGGTATTTTGATGGGGATTACATTAAATGTGTAGATTGCATTGAACAGTAAAGGACATTTTAGCAATATGTTTTCGTTCAATCCATCAGCATGGCAGGTTTTTCCATTTCTTTGTGTCATCTTCAGTTTCTTTCATAAGTGTTCTATGGTTTTCAGAGTACAGATCATTTACCTCTTTGGTTAGGTTTATTCCTAGGTGTCTTAGGGTTTTGGGTGCAACCAGTGTTCTACTGCAGCCTGCTTTCATCTTCTCTTTTCATCTTCAGTAGGATGTGAGCTTGAAAGTGGAAGTCTTGTTCTTTTCTGCATCTGTGTGCAGTACACTGTGCTATATACATAGTAGGAGTATAAGTGAGTGTTAATATCTGATGACAGTATTTTGACTTTGTATGCTATAAATAAATGACTTATGCCTAGTAACTGATAGTATGAAGCAGGCTCTGATAACAAGGAGGACCCCACGGCGAAGAATTATAATCATAAGACTAAAGAAAGTATAATCACTTTGTAGTACATAAAATATAAAATAAAATATAAATAAAATATAAGTTACCTATATCCTATTCCAATGAAGTCAGTAGGTATATGTATTTTAAGCTATTCAGATAACATTTTGCACAGTTAGTACTAAAATTCAATTATAAAAAGTTCTCAGAAGATTTTATTGTCGTATTTTGGTAACAAAACCCTTCTGGTATAAATAATGATAGTGGGCCTAAATCTCTACTACTGAAACTAAGTATTAAAGGTATTCATTCACATGATTGGAATGCTCATGGAATACAATGGAATGTTCTAGACAATTACATTTCTTGATTGAACAGTAATTTTCATAATAATCCCTATTATTTTTTCAGTACTCTATTAACCAAGTTCCTTTAATATTGACAAGAAGATTATGGAATAGATATAATTCTTAATTTTCACAGGTGTTTCCTATAAGGGCTATATCTATTTCTTACCTAGAAGCTGTATAAATGGTCACATTAATTATGTTTTGATTTTGTTTCTACTATGTAGATTAACTGTGTAAAATGAGAAAATTGTAACAATTGAGAGGTGAAAAATAATTTTTCCCATTCTTGTGTTAAGCTTATTTCCTGCTTTATGAAGAAGAATAAATCTTGCCATTTGAAATAAGTAAATCTTATGTCCTTCACAAATATCCAAATTCATGAATATCAATATAACTCCTTTTGAAACAAAGAGTTTTAAAGCCATTTTTTGAGACTCCCTAAATAGTGAGCAATGCATGTCTGAATGACAGAAATGGCTATTGAGAAGCAGATGTGGACAACAGCTTTAACCTATAGCATCCACTTAATACTGATTCAAATTTGTGACATAAAAATTACAAACAGCTAAAAGTCATGGATCCTTAGGGTAGTTTTTGAGTGGCCCAAACTATAAAGAGTAAATTTATAGAAGTCAGTCCAGTAAAGATATATAACCCTTTGACATTTAAAAGCTTTTTAGTGCTCGGGGCGCCTGGGTGGCTCAGTGGGTTAAAGCCTCTGCCTTTGGCTCAGGTCATGATCTCAAGGTGCTGGGATCGAGCCCCTCATCAGGCTCTCTGCTCAGCGGGGAGCCTGCTTCTCTTCGTCTCTCTCTCTGCCTGCCTCTCTGCCTACTTGTAATCTCTGTCAAATACATAAAATCTTTGACAAAAAAAAAAACACAACTTTTTAGTGCTCTAGGATCTTGACTCTGAGCCTGATTTCTACTTATATGAAGGTGTAATAGTTCAAAAAGTACACAGAGTGAAATTCATAAATTGGTAAGCAGATAGGGATCCAAGAGCAAAAGCAAAATCTTTCTCTCTTTTAACAAGTCCATTATATCAGTTTCTTTTTTTGATTATTATCTTTCTGTCCTAAAATCAAAGTGCAACAAATGAAAATTTCTCAATGTTTCTACCTCCTTTCCTCTAGCATTCTGATAGGGTTCCCTAGAGTAAGATATTGAAGGTTGAGACCAGTTGGGCTAAGAGAATCTTATTTATCTAAATGTGCAGTTCTCCGCATATCAAGAAAGTATATAAAGCTTAAAAAAAAGAAATTGCATTTTTCAGCTGTTAAAATTTAACAATTTTTAAAATATTTTATTTATTTGAGAGAAAGAGAGAGCATGAACATGACCAGGGGTAGGAGTAGAGGGGCAAGCAGACTCCCTGCTGAGCAAAGAGCCCTACGTGGGGCTCCATCCCAAGACCCTGAAATCATGACCTAAGTTGAAAGGAGACATTTAACCAACTGAGCCCCCCAGATGCCCCTAGACAGTTTCTACAATGTCACCATTGTTTTTTACCATTGCTTTCTTCTAGTCTTTTGTTCATATTGCACACTTGGTACATTTTGGAGATGTGAACATAGTCATATCACACCCTTACTTAAAATAGCAGGATGGGGGTGCCTGGGTGGCTCAGTGGGTTAAAGCCTCTGCCTTTGGCTCAGGTCATGATCCCAGGGTCCTGGGATCAAGCCACGCATTGGGCTCTCTGCTCAGCAGGGAGCCTGCTTCCTCCTCTCTCTCTCTGCCTGCCTCTCCGCCTACTTGTAATTTCTGTCTTTCAAATAAATAAATAAAATCTTTAAAAAAAATAAAATAAAATAGCAGGATGCCTTTTCTTTGGGCTTTCTTAGGAAAAAGACACAGATGCTTCCTAAGAGGATCTGCTCTGTGGCCTGACCTCCTGCTTACCTCTCTGACTTAATTTCCCAAGGAGCAATGAAATCTCTAAGCAGACACTTCTTTAGCCTTCTCATTTCTCCAAATTACTGTGTTGCTTTTGCCCTGGGGCTTTTGTTCAACTTCTCTTCTCTATACCTCCTTCCTACTGTCTTTGTGTAGATATCATCTTTCCTTTTTTCCCTTCTGAGCTCATTCTCAATTTATTTAATTTTTTATTATTTATTTGACAGAGAGATCATAAGTAGGCAGAGAGGCAGGCAGAGAGAGAGGAGGAAGCAGGCTCCCCACAAAGCAGAGAGCCCGATGTGGGGCTCGATCCCAGGACCCTGAGATCATGACCTAGGCTGAAGGCAGAGGCTTAACCCACTGAGCCACCCAGGCGCTCCCTCATTCTCAATTTCTTTAGGAAAATTTTGGCTACTCTCCCTGAATAGGTCAAAGCCCCTATTCGAATTTTTTTTCACAGCCATTATTTCTTTTTTACAGTCTTTATCACAACCGTAAGCTTATTTTATTTGTGTAATTATTGATTTGTTTGTGCTCTGCAAAGGGCACTAAGTTATGTATTGATACTCTGTTTTAGTGACATTATAGGCCAGCATCTAGCAGTGTGTCAAGGACAAAATATGTGCTTAATAAATTTTGGTGGGCTGTATAATAATGTATAGAAACTAAAAATGTATATACTTCATATTATATAATTCAGTGATGGCTAGAAAAGATAAATGAATATGAAGTCAAATGGCTGAATAGGTAATAAGAAAATTGAAAAATTGGAAGTCTTTTCACATGTGTGGTTTGAGTTCTTCTTAACTGATAGGAAATTGATAGGTAAGGAAATGTTTAAAAAATGGTTACATGCTAGGAATCACAAAATGTAATTTAATTTTGTCATCTTATAATTAATAGATTTTTGTCTAAGATCCTGTCTGATATATAACCGTAAGTATACTGTCTTCATCACTCTGGGCTGCTATAACAAGTTCGTGGCTTAAACATGAAACATTTTTTCTCACAGCTCTGGAGGCTGGAGTTCAAGATCAAGGCACCATCAGATCAGGTGTTTGGTGATTTTCTTTTTTTTTCTAGTTTGCAAATGGCCTGTCTTCTCATCGTATCCTCATGTGGTAGGGAGGGAAAGAGAGTGAGAGATCATATCTCTCAAGTCCCTTCATATAAAAGCATTAATGCCATTTGTGAGGGGTCTTCCCTTATGGTCTAATTACCTCCCAAAGGCCCTACCTCCAAAACCATTACAATGGGGACTTGGGCTTCAATATATGAATTTTAGAGGGATATAGGCATTCAGTACACAGCAGATACAGTATGCTTGTTATGGAAAACAACATTTGTTAGGTTTATTAGAAAAATGCTAGTTATTTATGTAGAGTTATAAGCCATATCAGTCATAAGAGGATGATTTTTCCATCTATGTTAGTGGTAATTAATTTAGTGAACATAATTGATCTACCTCTAATTAACTGGTGAAAAAAGATGGTGAAGTTCCTAAATTTATTAAAATGAGGAAATTACTAGAGGAATATTTAATCCTTATAAGATAGATTTGCAAATAGAGTCAATTTTAAAATAAACCACACATCCTAAATAGTGTCAAAATGGTGGCATGTAATAAAAAGTCTGTTAAATAACTTTGTGGGTTTCTGGTTTAATCAAAGTTAAATTAGATTCTTTATTTCAGTGTCTCAGAATCTTTAATATACTGATCTTCACTGTGAATCTTAAGGTAGGGATAGTACAAACTGTATTTAATAAATTCATTTGGAAACATAATTCTTTTTTTACAAGCAGCTCCCAAAGAATATTCCAGCTGATAGTGGAATACTTTCCATTTCTGTAATGTTACATTTTATGTCTCAAATGTATACTATAATGAATATCTAGTATACCATAACGAATATATCTAGACAAGTGAAAAGACATGTGAAAAGAAAAGACATAAATTGTTTTTAAAATAAAGTGAAGATATCAGGCTTAAACTACTGGGGAAAGTCATTCAGATATAGAATTAAGGTGGAAAATGGCACACTCAGCACTTTGCAATTCCCCAACTCAACTCTGAATTTGCAAAGTTATTCCTTCATGTAAAGTATGCACATAAATTAACCTCAACATTTGTTGGTTAAATATGCTAATGATGTTTTCATGACTGTGTGTATAATCCAAATATTTACTTCACTGAACAGTTGCACACTGACTGGCTAGTTTCAATAGACAATTTAAAATTTAAATTCTAAAGTAGTTAAGTAGAAATTTCTTTTCATGCCCCCCTAACGTAAGCATCAAATTATATCAATTATTTAAGATATTTTGTCAAGAAATGTGGCCAGCTTTAATTCATATCACCAAATAAATTTGGAAGAACACATTCATTATATTCTCCCGTTATGTTCTTGTCATTGTTATTGGGATGAATGTTCTGACCTTTGAAAATGATGAACAATTTAGAAATTAACATTAAAAAAGCAGTATTAAACTGTACTAAAGAGTTGTTTTGATATTATTGATTTTTGGAATTTGCTACTAGTTATTACCAATTTCATCTAGCCTTTCTCTCGATAAAAATAAATGAATAAACTCTAAAGTAGCTGTAAGGCAGACATATGAGAACTTTTATTAGAAAGTCAAATATGAATGAAAAAAAAAAAAAGAAAGTCAAATATGGAGTTTTAAGACTCTTTCTCAATCTTGCACCATGGTATAATAGCAAACCAGATTCTGAACTGTGAATTACAGAATCTAGTCAAATGTTAAAGGTCAGGATTTTTATCCATCACATTCTGTTGCCTCTAATTTCTATTTACCAAATGTCTACATGCAGAAGGTAAATTCTCAAATTACCTTCTGCATAATTGGCATTTTTATTTAAGGATTTATAGTACTTTTGGTATGTAAATATATAAAGAACTAACAAATAATGCATGGGGGCTGCCTGAGTGGGTCAGTTCTTAAGCATCTGCCTTTTTAGCTCAGGTCATGATCCCTGTGTCCTGGGATGGAGCCCTGCATTAGGCTCCCTGTTTTGTGGGAAGCCTGTTTCTCCCTCTCCCTCTGCCCCTGTTTGTGTTCTCTTTCTCTCTGTGTCTCTCCGTCAAATAAATAATTTTTTTTAAAAAGCATATATTTAAATATAGAATATCCAATATGATGACATCACAGAAGAGATGTTACATGTGGATTTCAAGGAAGAATGCAAAACAGGTTATTTTGGTTGGGTCTTAATACATGAGTAGGTCTTCACAGGAGGGAAAAGAGGGGGGTGTCATAGTAGTAAAGGGGGAATTGGGGCAACCTAGGATTGCCAGATTGGACAAGGAAAAATACAGGATGTCTTTGGGAGTCCCTTATTGTATTTTGCATTGCAGATTCAATGGAAATAATATACCTATATGATTGATCGATATTAACTTACATATATAAGGGATAATCTTGTGTCAATACAATATTGAACTTAGAATGGTGTGGAATGCCAAGCTGCTACATAGAGTGAGTGTGAGTCAATGAAACTCAAAGTATGTGAATTTAAAAGATGATGTGGAGCACCAATATCGAGAATGACAATAATTACTGACTAGCACCAATGAAAAGAATTCCCTCATGGCACTGAATTTTCAGTGAATTAGAAGTGGTCTTTATATATTATTTCCAATATTCATATACTTGATACAGTGTAAGCACATATACAGTTATAGTTTTAGGTATATGAATGCTGCTTATATATTTTCTTAAATACTACATATACCTAACTTTATTTTACTGTAAAATTAATACATATGTAATATAGGGAATTTGAAAGTACATAATACACAAATAGAAAAGAAAAAAATAGAGGTACCTATGTGGCTCAGTTAAGCATCTGCCTTCCACTCAGGTCATGATCTCAGACTCCCGAGATCTAGCTCTGAGCATGCTCCCTGCGCAGTGGGGAGTCTGCTTCTCCCTCTGTCCTTCACCCCACTCATGCTCTCTCTCTCTCAAATAAATAAAATATTTTTTAAAAAAGAGAAAAATAATCATATCAGCACATAAATAACATTTTGTTGTTACATATTATATATGAATATATAGATCTAGAGATATAATATGCATACATAGCTATATATAGTATTTAAATATTTGTGCACTATTCTTGCACTTACTATTACAGGAAATCATTTTATTTAATTAAAATAATATGAAAATACTATTTTCAATGGCTACATAATATTGTTTGTATTGATAATTACTGAAACAATTCCCAATTATTTAACTTAGAAGGCTTTTCAACTTTGCATTGTTAAAATAACACTATAGTAAAATAATCCTGTAACATAGAATTATTGTTTATATTTTTGATATTTTTAGAACAAATTCCAAAGAGCATAATTAGTTAATTAAAGCATATGCACCTTTTAGCTCTCTGGATTTGTTTTGACAGATTGCTTTCTAGAAAAGTTTTATAAAATAACTTCTGGTAGTATTTGTTTCAGTGTAAATTCACAAATATTCAATGGTTTTAAAAATTACTAACTATTATAGGTACACCTGGGTGGCTTTGTTGGTTAAGCATTTGCTTCAGCTCAGGGTATGATCGCAGGGTCCTGGAATGGAGTCCTCATATTTCTCCCTCTTCTTTTGCCCCTCCCCCTCTACTATCCTCTCCCCATGCATGCTTGCTCACTCTCTCTCAAACTGTTCTTGAAATTTGAAATCTCTTGAAAGTTGAAATCTCTAAATATTCTTGAAAACTGCATTTCTTTCTTTACTAGGAAATTTTATTAGGAAGAGGAAACATGGGAGTTCCTAATTTTATGAGTTATCTGCTTATGTCTTTCCCCAGTTTTCTATTAGGCTATTAGCTTTTATTTTATTAATAACTTAGAAAAACTGTTTATTCTTTTTTTTTTTACTCATGGTCATATCATTTAAAATATATTTATAATTTTATTTACTTTTTGTGATAGGAGTATGATATATAGTAACTTGAAAGTTTCATGTAGTCAAATGTGTCACTATTCTATTTCCTCATTGTTTGCATAGAATAATTTTCTCTAGCCAAAAAGTAGATAGATATTCATTAAACTTTTTAGTGTCTTATTTTATCTTTTTCTTTCTTTCTTTCTTTTTTAAAAACTCCGAATACTTTAAAATTTGTTCTGGTGCAAAATCAGATGTAATATACTAATAATTTAGGATAGCCAAACTTCCTACCTCAATTTATTGATTGACAGGATTATCCCAAATACAAGTTTGCAGTGAATTATTTTGTAATATATCAAGTTGATAGATACATAAACATTGATATATAATCTGTTTTGGCACCATCTGTTGTGTTTCTTTCAACTTACTGTTCACTCTTGAACCAGTTCCACACTTAATGAGGGTGTTTAATTTGTATATCATCAGGACCACTACCCTCAACCTTTTTCCTTAAAACCATTATTCTTAAATGTCCAAAATAATTTCACTGATATTTTTTTTTTCAAGACAACCTTTAGAATAGTTTTGTCAACTCCTTTTGTCAAGGGAATTTTATTTGGTTGATATCAGGACTATAAATTAATCTGGCAAGAACTAAGAATTTTGAAACAATGTTCTCTTCAAGAAACATAATTCTGGGGCACCTGGGTGGCTCAGTGGGTTAAAGCCTCTGCCTTCGGCTCAGGTCATGATCTCAGGGTCCTGGGATCGAGCCCCGCATCGAGCTCTCTGCTCCGCAGGGAGCCTGCTTCCTCCTCTCTCTTTGCCTGCTTCTCTGCCTAGTTGTGATTTCTCTCTGTCAGATAAATAAAATATTAAAAGAAAAAAAAAGAAACATAATTCTAACACTAACATTTATTGGATGTTATTATATACCATTATTCTGAGGCATATCCACTTACTAACTCATTTAAAACCAAATGTACTCACTTCTTTGGTGATTTGATTGAATTCCAAGAGTTTGAATGTACTTTTCTATGAGAACATCCACATTTGCTTTTCCAGTTAGGAGCACCCTCCTAAACTCTATAAAATATGAATCACCTTCCTACTCAACACCTCTTCTTGGAGTTTAACAGCATTTCAAATATGACATATCCAAAACTGGACTCCACTACTGACTTCTCTTTTTCATTTAATGGTTTCATTTAAAAGTCTCACAGTCTTAAATGAGTCTTCTCTTCATTCTATATTATACATATAATATATCATGTGCTCTTACATTTATAATATCTCCTAAAATACATCCATCGAAATCTCTTCTTTCAAAATATATCCAAAATCTAAATATTCTGGATTTTTTAACTGAATATATTTCTCAGTACACCCACTGCCATCACATTTCACACCTGAATTGCTGTAGTAGCCTCCTTAGAGGTCTCTTCATTCTGATCTTTGCTCCACTAGGACATCTTTCCAACAGAATAGGATTATTTTAATAGGTAGCTCAGGTAATGCCACTTCTGAGGGTAAAACCTCCCATGGCCCCTTCATTACAGTGGCCCTATGGCCACAGTCATTACAGTGACCTTAAAATGCTCTAACATTCCAATTTACTTATTTAGTTTTCCTTTGGTTTATTTTCTGTTTGCCTCTTGAGAATGTATGATCTCCAAAGGTGGGGATCTTTATCCATTTTGTTTATGGGATATCAAAGCACCCAGCATGTATATTTTTGGCAGAAGATAGTTACTCAGTATCTTTCATTAGTGTATAAAATAGTAATGCAATCCAATAAGTTATATACTTATTATAGTTTCTACTTTTCACATGAGAAAAACAAGTCATAACAAAATAAATACTCTCAAGATACTTAGAGTCAATTGTCAGAGACACAGGTGTTGCTACTGGAATCTGAATTCTTAATCTCTAAATTGCATATTGTAACCAGCCACTATTTTTTTTTTCAGTTAGATTATGGTTAGTTGCATTACATCCCCCCTTTGAAATTAGCTGTAACATATGTCTTACTTTGGTCAATGAAATGTAAGCAGAAGTGGTGCAGAAGTCTGTTGAACAATTTCCATCTTTCTTTCCCCTTGCCACAGTACAAAACATATCAATATCTGGGTCCCTGAATCAGAACCAGAGGAGTGTAGCACCCTTCCAATTGACCAAAGATATGAAACATAAGTGAGAAATAAACCAAGTTATTTAGGGGAATTATTTGTCCCTATTTGTCCCTACAACATAACCTACCTTATCCAGAAAAATATAAGCATTTTATAATTTTTTTTCTTATAGGTTCATATAATGATATTAAGCAATGGTTGAACGTGTATATGTGTGAAGCGTATAGTGTTTTCTGTGTTTTCATTATGGTATACTTTGGGTTTTAGGATATTTGATTGAAAATTTTTTTTAATATTTCAGGTACTGTGTTTCAAGGACATCTGTTGTACTTAATTTTTATATTAATCTGATTTTTATATTAATCTAGAACACAACCACTTTTTTAAGATGAATTCTGTCTAAAAGCTTATCACCCAAATCTCTAACATTTCTCTATACATAATTCTGCCGCCTGCAAATAATGTTAATTTTGTCTCATTTCCAAGAGTTATATCTCTCATGCTTTATTACTTTGGACAGAACTTCCAGACAATGTTAAAAAATAATGATGTCTTTGTCTTGTTCCTGATTTTAATGGGAATGACTATAGTATTTCACCATTAAGTATGATGTTGGCATTTGGTTAAAAAAAAAAATTCTTTATCAAGAAGTAACCTTCTATTCTGATGTTTCTCTGTGTTACTTTTCTTTTTATCCAGAAGTAATTATTTAATGCCTTTAAATGCCTTTTTGGTGATATTGTTATTTATCAAAATGATAGTTGTTCTCTATATTAATCAGTAGGATTAATATTAACATATTAATTGATCCCCAAGTGAGATGATATTTTTGATGTGCAATCTCCTAAATAACCCCTTTTCAGCAATTTGTTTTTCTGAAGCTCTTCCACACTAAGATAAGGCTTATAGCCACAATTAAGAATATGAATACTGCCTCTGGAAGGAAAAAGAAGATACTGAAAAGTTGCTTACAGACCAGAAGGGAAAATGGCAGCACCTTCTGTTGCAAAGATGAACTTCTGGGAAGAGAGAGGGAAGGATAGATAGTACCTGGGGGACTGGAGCACACATACCCCCAAATATGAAATCCCTGCTGTCTCATATGTACAGATGACCCAAGATACAGGGGATAAAAATATTTTCTAATTTTCCAGAGTGTAATATGTTCTTAAAGAAAACTATTTTTGTTCCTAGGTAAAAGCAGAAGTTTAAGCTTCTGACTGGTGGCTATTTAATACTTACAGTAAAGGAGCTATGAATTTTTAGAGATTTTTGACATTTATCATTTGGCTGATTGTTTAGTGACTTTACTTATAGTAAAGGAGCTATGAATTTTTAGAGATTTTTGACTTTATCATTTGGCTGATTGTTTAGTGACTTTACTTATAGTAAAGGAGCTATGAATTTTTAGAGATTTTTGACTTTATCATTTGGCTGATTGTTTAGTGAAGTAATCACAACTCTTTGGTTGCAAGTAACAGAAATTCAACTTAAAACAAATTAATGAAATAGTGAGATTGATTCTTTTTTTTTTTTCATTTTATTTATTTTTTCAGCGTAACAGTATTCATTCTTTTTGCACAACACCCAGTGCTCCATGCAAAACGTGCCCTCCCCATTACCCACCACCTGTTCCCCCAACCTCCCACCCCTGACCCTTCAAAACCCTCAGGTTGCCCCAACCTCCCACCCCTGACCCTTCAAAACCCTCAGGTTGTTTTTCAGAGTCCATAGTCTCTTATGGTTCGCCTCCCCTCCCCAATGTCCATAGCCCGCTCCCCCTCTCCCAATCCCACTTCCCCCCAGCAACCCCCAGTTTGTTTTGTGAGATTAAGAGTCATTTATGGTTTGTCTCCCTCCCAATCCCATCTTGTTTCATTTATTCTTCTCCTATCCCCCTAGAGCGTATCATGCTTAGTGAAATAAGTCAATCGGAGAAAGACAACTATCATATGATCTCCCTGGTATGAGGACATGGAGAAGCAACATGGGAGGGTAGGGGGATAGTGAGATTGATTCTTATAGGTATGCATGGGTGGCAGAGTCAGTTAAGCTACAACTCTTGGTTTTGGCTCAGGTAGGGATTTCAGGGTCATGAGATTGAGCCCCACCTTGAGCTTGACATAGGCTCAATCTATACCTTGACATAGGCTAATCCACAATGTTGAGTCTGCTTAAGGTTCTTTTCTTTAAGGTTCTTTTCTTCCTCTGTCCCTCTCCGTGCTCTCTCATTCTCACTCATACTCTTTCTCTAAAACAAATAAATAAATTTTAAAAAATAGGAAACAAAAATTATGGTATCAGGTGATCTGAGAATTTTTCAGTTGAGATGAAAAAGACACATGGAATCTTATGTGCTAATTTTAACCTCTCTATATTCCACTATGTGTGGTATCACAAACATTCCAGGCACAAGGGAAACACCCACAGAGTTATGGCACATCTTTTTTTCTCATCTACCCGAGAATTAATATCTGTTCTTGAACAGCCACAATGTCAAGAGACCATAAAAAAAGAAGGTGGTTCATGGAAGATGGGCTAAAAATTAAGTAGCATTTCTGTTAATAAAGAAGTTAAGCTGTCTAAATAGTATTAAGTAGTATTTAAAATTAAGTATTCTATTATAAAAATTAGGGAGATGAATATGATGTATATAAACATTTGAAGAAATTAATATGGTTACAAAGGAAAAGCTTAGATGAAATAAGGTTTCAAGTCACGACAAAGATATATGTATTGGATGAATTTTTTATGCATCCCCATATTCTCTTTGCCTACCATTTTATTCCAGGCTTTGGCATGGAATCCAGATTTCAACAGGTGTAAACTAATACACCACTTCTCAGTTGTACTGTATACCTCTCACTTTCTACTTCCAGGCTTCCATTCAGCCCTTTTGATGTTTTTGCAAACAAATACTGAAGTAGTTATGTGTCAACCCTTGATTGGTAGGAAATAAAATCTAGTGGATTAACACCTGCCTCTTCTGACCCTTAGGCAGACAATTTGAATTGCATTTTACATGAATCCTCAAAGACTTCTAGCAAGATTGTATCCCACTTACCCACAATAGGATTGGCTTGTGACTTACTCTTTGGATTATCTTTTTCCTTTCCTGTTGTTGCACATTTCCTCATCCCCCACTCTTGTTCTCTGGGATCACTTCCCAAAATAAACTACCTGCACAACAATGCCCCTTTCTGGCACTGCTTTTAGGGAAAATTTAGAGTAGGGCAATGGGATAAAGATGATGTATGTATGATTGGTACAAATGAATTCGGGGAGGCTGAGGGACAGAACAGATGAAGTTTGCATGCTAAAGGGAAACAGTAATAAAAACGCTGACTTTTTAAGTTATGATGGTCAACGAAATGATAGTTCTACTATTTGGCGAGTATAGTATAATGTGAGGAGATTACAGTGGAAAGAAAAACTTCTTTAGTTTCAACTTCATTAAAAGACACTATATACCATGGTACTCAGAGGCATGTGACCAAAAGAAAATACTTAACTTCTATTAACCTCAGTATTTTTTTTTAAGATTTTATTATTTGACAGAAATAGTGAGAGAAGTAAGCAGAGTGGCAGGCAGAGGGAGAGAGAGAAGCAGGCTCTCCACTGAGCAGGAAGCCTGATGCAGGGCTCGATTCCAGGACTATGGAATCATGTCCTGAGCCGAAGACAGCTGCTTAACCAACTGAGCCACCCAGACGCCCCTCAGTGTTCTTATTCTACATAAAATACAAGCAATGATAGCACCTACTTCTTTTGATTGTTTTAGGACCAAATTGGGTAATAAGAAGTAATGATGATATCTACCTCATTGGTTGTTACAGGACCAAGTGAGGTAATGTTTCTAAATCACTAATATACTTTAAAAATACAAGGGCTAATTTCCCCTTCCTGAAATGAGGGAGAAACACCTTACAATGTAGTCTGATATATTAATATCTTTTCTGGAAAGAGATAGGGATTCTTCCTACCAAAGTACTCTCAGTAACCATATAATAATTTTCAGAGGATCACTTATTGTCCAGCAATTTCTTAGGATACTCTTAGGTTCTTACTACAACTTCAACAACTATAACTTAACTTCAATCAATACTATTACTTATGTATCAATATGACTTTATTTATATCTGTACTACTAGTATCTAGCTAGTCCCTTACCTGAGTACTCAGTAAATATTTGTTGAATGTGTAAATAAGCAATTTAATGAACTATGAGAGTATAAATATTATCATAAAGAATTGACAGCCATAATGGTATGTGAAATCTCTAGCAGATGTGGTCTCCCTGGTAGCACCAGTTTTGTAGTAAAGACAAAAATTAATATAATTTTCCAGAACTGAAAATAAATTTATATCATGATAGATGTCTGCATCACAGGAGTAGACAACAGAATATCTTTTTGTTGTTGTTGTTAACATATAATGTATTATTTGCCCCAGTGGTACTGGTCTGTGAATCATCAGGCTAATACATTTCACAACACTCACCATAACACATATGCTCCCCAATGTCCATAATCCAGCCACCTTATGCCTACCCCCTTACCCCCAAGCAACCCTCGGGTTTTTTTGTGACACTAAGAGACTCTTATGGCTTTCCTCCCTCCCAATTCCACCTTGTTTTATTTTTTCCTTCCCTACTCCCACAATCCCCCACCCTACCTCTCAAATTCCTCATCTCAGAAAGATAGTATAAAAATTGTCTTTCTCTGATTGACTTATTTTGCCTTATCATAATACCCTCTACTTCCATCCACGTCATTGCCAATGGCAAGATTTCATTTCCTTTGATGGCTGCATAGTATTCCATTGTATATATTATATATATATGCCGCATCTTCTTTACCCATTCATCTGGTGATGGACATCTAGATTCTTTCCATAGTTTGGCTATTGTGGACATTGCTGCTATAAACATTAGGGTGCAAGTGTCTCTTTGGATCATTACATTTGTATCTTTAGGGTAACCAGTAGTATGACTGCTGGGTCATAGGGTAGTTCTATTTTCACCTCCAAGCTGTTTTCTAGAGTGGCTGCACCAGCTTGCATTCCCACCAACAGTATAGAAGGGTTCCCCTTTCTCCACATCCTCACCAACATCTGTTGTTTCCTGACTTGTTAATTTTAGGCATTCTGATTGGTGTGAGGTGGTATCTCATTGTGGTTTTGATTTGTGCTTCCCTGATGCCAAGTGAAGTTGAACACTTTTCCATGTGTCTCTTGGCCTTCTGGATGTCTTCTTTGCAGAAATGTCTCTTCGTGTCTTCTGCCCATTTCTTGATTGGATTATTTGTTCTTTCAGTGTTGAGGTTAATTAGTTCTTTATAGATTTTGGATATTAACCCTTTCTCTGATATGTGATTTGTGAATATCTTCTCCCATTCTGTCAGTTGTCTTTTGGTTTTGTTGACTGTTTCCTTTGCTCTTCAAAAGCTTTTGATCTTGATAAAGATCCAATAGTTCGTTTGCTTCCCTTGCCTTTAGCAACGGTTCTAGGAAGAAGTTGCTGTGACTAGGTCGAAGAGGTTGCTGCCTGTGTTCTCCTCAAGGATATTGATGGATTCCTGTCTTACATTGAGGTCTTCTTTCATTTTGAGCCTATTTTTGTGTGTGGTGTAAGGAAATGGTCCAGTTTCATTCTTTTGCATATGGCTGTCCAGTTTTCCCAACACCATTTGTTAAAGAGACTCTCTTTTTTTCCATTGGAAATTCTTTCCTGCTTTGTCAAAGTTTAGTTGACCATAGAGTTGAGACCCTATTTCTAGGCTCTCTATTTTGTTCCATTGATCTATGTGTCTGTTTTTGTGCCAGTACCATACTGTCTTGATGATGACGGCTTTGTAATAGAGCTTGAAGTCCAGAATTGTGATGCCACCAACTTTGGCTTTTTTTTTTTTCAATATTCCTTTGGCTATTCAAGGTCTTTTCTGGTTCCATATAAATTTTAGGGTTATTTGTTCTATTTTTTTGAAAAAAAATTGATTGTATTTTGATAGGGATTGCATTAAATGTGTAATTTGCTATAGGTAGCATAGACATTTTCACAATATTTGTTCTTCCAATCCATGAGCATGGAAGATTTTTCCATTTTTTTTGTGTCTTCCTCAACTTCTTTCATGAATACTTCATAGTTTTCTGAGTATAGATTCTTTGCCTCTTTGGTTAGGTTTATTTCTAGGTATCTTATGGTTTTGGATGCAATTATAAATGGGATTGACTTCTTAATTCCACTTTCTTCTGTCTTGCTGTTGGTGTATAGAAATACAATTGACTTCGATGCATTGCTTTTATATACGGAGACTTTACTGAATTCCTTTATGAGTTCTAGCAGTTTTGGAGTGGGGTTTTGGATTTTTCACATGAAGTATCACATCATCTGCAAAGAGTAAGAGTTTGATTTCTTCTTTGCCAACTCGGGTGCCTTATTATTTCTTTCTGGACAACAGAATATCTTAAGTTTTACTAGAATGAACAAGCTTTTCCAATTTCAACACATTAGTATGTTAAAGAATAAATATCAAGTGTGTATATATATATATGTATACATATATATATATATATATATACACACACTCACGCACACACACATACATACATATATAAATTGTGATGGGATGAAAGGAGACAAAGACAAGTGGCAAACATAATTCTTAGGTTTATGCCTATGGTGAATTGGAGAAAATTAGGAAAGAAGCAAAGTTAGTGAAGGATGAGGTGTTTTCCTTTAGATATGGTAACTTTAGGATACCTGTTTTATACAAAACAAAATTTTATGTCAAAGAGCAGTTTAATAAGTAAGACCATATATTTAACATTTATTTAAGTGTCTACTAGAATGAGACACAGGAAAATAAACTTTCTCCTTGTTTTTGTCTTTATGTAGGTAGACATTTGTTGTTGTTATTGTGGTTGTTGTTGTTGTTGTTGTTTTTCCTTGTGGGTCTAGAGGATAAAGGCAACCTGATGGTCTTATATCATAGTAGAACTATTAATTGTCAAGCATCAGAGTTACAAATTAGAATGACCCTTGAAGTGTTCTGAAGGATATACTGTGTTTATAAAGGAAACATTTATTCTCTCAAAATTTGGAATGCTTAGTTTATTTAAATGTTCAATCTGAAAATATGTTGTATTAATTTTCTATTATTAAAATTATCACAAATTTATCATCTTTAAAAAAACTCAGATATATTGTTTTATAGTTTTGGAGGTCAGAAATCCAAAATGAGTCTCTTTGGGTTAAATCAGTGTCATCAGGGATGTTGTCCTTTTTGGAAGCTCTTAAAGAGACTCCATAGTCTTATCTTTTCAACTTTTAGAGGCTGTAGGTCCTCCTTGAGTCATGTCCCTCTCTCATCTTTAAATTCAGCAATGGTGGCTGAGTCCTTCTCAAAATATAACACTGACTCTCCTGCCTCTCTTCCATATTGAGCTCACTTAAATAAGCCAAGATAATTTCTGGATCTTAAAAATCAGCTAATTAGCAAATATAATTCCATATGCAACTTTAATTCTCCTTTTGCTATGTAACATAGCATATTCACTGATTCTCAGGATGAGGATGTGAATATCTTTGGGGAAACATTATTCTGTCTTTTACATAAACATATAAACTTTGCTCAGGTAAACAATCTAGAAGAAAAGGAAGCTGGGGAGCCTGGGTGGCTCAGTGGATTAAAGCCTCTGCCTTTGGCTCAGGTCATGATCCCAGGGTCCTGGGATGGAGCCCAGCATTGGGCTTTTTCTTTTATTGTTAAAGATTTTATTTATCTATTTGACAGAGATTACAAGTAGGAAGAGAGGCAGGAAGAGAGAGAAGGGAAGCAGGCTCCCCGCTGAGCAGAGAGCCTATGAGAGGCTCCATCCCAGAACCTTGGGATCATGACCTGAGCTGAAGGCAGAGGCTTTAAACCACTGCACCAGCCAGGTGCCCCTCTATCAATTATTTCTGTGTATTTTATCATGTTATGAAGAAATATATAAAGGAAATCACAACATCATTTGCAGCATTTTAAGCATTTCCTAAGAGTGTATCACAACATAGTCAGGTATTAATTACTGGATGAAACTTATGGCTCAAAATGTGTATGGATATGTGTTCAGAATTTGCCTATCAGTGGCATCCTACATGTCAGATTTGTTAGAAATGGTCTCTTAGTCTCTTAGTGGGTAACATAATTTTCAATGGAATTTTCTAAAAAACAAAATGGATAGATAGATAGATGATAGATAGATAGATTAGATAGATAGATAGATGGCTAAATGGATGACAGATGATAGGTAATAGATAGATGATAACTGTTCTTGGCAACTCTTCTTCTTCTTCTTCTTCTTCTTCTTCTTCTCCCTTCCTCTAAATTGTATATAAATGACTTTATAACACTTTTTAAAAAAGATTTTATTTATTTATTTGTCAAAGAGAGTGAGCGCAGGCAGAGGCAGAGGAAGAAGCAGGCTCCCCGCCGAGCAAGGAGCCCCACCGAGGAAGGAGTCTGATGTGGGACTCAATCCCAGGACACTGGGATCATGACCTGAGCTGAAGGCAGCTGCTTAACCAACTGAGCCACCCAGGCGTCCCTTTATAACACTTTTGATGGAAGAGAGACATGATCCTTTCTTCTGTGCCCACATGCAGAGAGGAAATTAAATGTATTCTATAGACTTCTGTCAGACACTTCTAGACCACATTTAAATGAATGTCTCTGGAATTCTAACTATCAAATAGCTTAGATAGATATGCCTTGTTCAGGGAAGACTTCCCTGTGGCCCTCACCTTAGAATAATTCCTTCAGTGACATTTCTTCATGGTACTTTGTAATTTCTCTTTATATTTGCTACACTTGTAAGGAATTAATTTAATGATTATTTATTTGATAAATTTGTGTTCATTGGAGTACAAAGACTGTGCCTTTTTCATTGGCTACCATGCTTTATCACTAGATCTTTACATATGACTTCACCACTTGATGTTTAATAGTTATTTGATGAGTAAATAGTCAGAAGACTTAATGTAGATATATATTTTATAACATTTATCTCAGAAGATTAATAATAAAGTTAAACTTCAGCTATCCTGTGGGTACCTTATTCAGTCTATTTTGAATGGCTTCTTGGAAATTTGGTAAAATGTGCTTTAAAAAATACTCAAGCTAAAATGTTCATTGCCTTGTGCATTTGTGGGCCTAGAACAGCTACTTATCTATATATTTAAAAGTAGATCAGAAATTATGGAGAAAGATATTGACCCTGCTGGCATATTTATACTTGGCTCACCTCAGTGTGGACCTTTAATTTAAGACATTGTTCTGATTAAAACATCTAAACTGTCATGACTTAACCTCTAGACACAATAGTAATCAGCATTTATTTAATGTTCACAACCAGCTTTCTACTGTTCTAAATGCTTTTCATACCCATTTAATCCTCACAAAAATCTTGTAATACAGGTATTGTTTATTGCCTCCATTTTACATATGAGGCATCTGAGATACAGAGAAGATAAATACTCAAGGTTGTACATCCTCAAATCTGTTAGCCAGGATTCCAGGTAACCGGGATCCAATCCAAGGCTGATTTTGTTCCACAGTCCATGCTTCAAATGAGTATAATTTATTGACTATGCAGTAATTGCTAAAGTAACAAAGAATATCTTTATTTCAGGTATTTTTTAAAGGTGTAGTAAGATGCTCAAACACCAAATAGTTTTCCAAACCTCAAAAATGGGAACCAAAATTTATATGAGACTATCAGAAGAACAAATAGTCTGGACATTCCTCTAGAGCAATGATTCTCAAAATGTAGTCTCTAGACCAGCAGCATTAGCATCTTATGGGAATGTGTTAGAAATTCAAATTCTCTACCACATCACAGACTTACTGAGTTAGAAACTATGGGGGTGGTGCCCCACAATCTGGGTGTTAACAAGCTTCCTACATAATCCTGAAGCATGTTGAAGTCCAGGAACCTCTGCTCTCTTGCATGAGTGGGAAAACTATGGCCCTGGGGCCAAATCTGGTATGCAAGCATATTTTTAATAACATCCCATTAGCAAAGAATTGTTTTTACATTTTTAAAGATGAAAAAAGCAAATGAAGATAATATTTTATGACATATGAAAATTAGATGAAATTCACACTGTCCGTGAATAAAGGTTTGTTAGAACACAGTCATGCCCATGTATTTATATATCATCTATGGTGCTTTCACACTAAAATACCAAAGTTGAATCATTACAACAGACTCTATGGCATGCAAAGATTAAACCATTTGTTACCTGACAGTTTGTTGATCCCTGATCTAATAGAAAAGTAATAGTGAACTAAAAAAATGGAGCTATGATGAACCTACAGGTGCAGAGACCCAACCCAGAGCTATTAAGAATTACCAAGGATAGGACTTAGGTATATGTATTACAACAAAAACCAACCAAATCATGGGGTGCATTTCAGATGCACCCAATTGAAAATCCCATTTCTAGATACACTATGTCAGGTTTTCTTCTCAATAATACTGAGAAATAAGTGACATTTATTATTTTCTCCAAATTACTGATGGGAAAACTTAAGTTCAGAGATGTTAAGAATCTTGCTGAGTCACAGTTCGTAGGGTTTGAGACCTGGATTTTCACTCCAGGCTGAAAACAAAACAAAACAAAACAAACAAACAAAAAAACAATGTCTTTAACCCCTTCCTCTGTACTGCTTTGTTTTGTTTTGTTTTGTTTTGTTTTGTTTTCCTGCCTACGGGTGTCTCCTCTGGGCCTCCACCAGTGCATTCCTTCATATATTCTTTCATACTCTTTTGATGTCAGTACTTTTCAGATTCCTGGTTCTCACTTTTTTTTAAGTTTTCTTGTGTTTGTATATTTCCTCCAGCCTATAAACTTGTGTTTAGCTTTCCAGTCTCTGATCACACTATTTTAGCTTTTAGCTCATTTTCCTTTGTCTGTTGTTTCCTGTAGGTCTATCTTGACCTTATCTCTATGACAAGGTAAAACCCATTGCTCTAGTTTTCAGCCTCTGAAAGCATATGAGCTGTCTTTTGCAGGGCTCTGGATTTCTACATCATGGGTCATGCCCTTAGTAGATCTGTTAAACACCTAGAATACATCAAGAGAGCTATGTTTCCATTCAGAAGGAAGGTTATTTTTGACTTGAACCCCAATCAAAAGTAGAACCTATCTTACTGCATAAATATAAAGCACCATTTACACAGGTCAGAATGCTATCTACGGAGAGACTGCATAGATCAGAGAGCAACATGGCACCATGGCTCTCATTATTAGAGCAGCACTTTACAAAGTCTGCTGCCGGGTGACTAAGATCCCCTGAACTCAGGACTTGGATCAAGATTTCTAGAACTCTCTAGTATATGAGCTATCCTTTTCTTGCGCACATGGCTAGACTCCTTTCCCCAGAATTCTTTACATGAGGTACAGTCATACAACTAAGTTCTGTACAGTGGAATAAGAACAAAAGCAGTATGTTCAAATTCTATTACTGATCCTTAGAAATCTGCCTACCTGATACCCATGCTTTCCTCATTTGCTGAAAGTAGAGAAATCTAAGATTTAGAAGAGCATAGAGACATAGGAGCTTTGGTCTCTAAATTTGTACATAAAGTAAACCCCAACACACACACACACACACACACACACACACACACGCGTGCACACGCTACATGCATTGGATGCATTCTACATGAACAGTAAATTTAGTTGTGTGAAGCCACTGAGGTTTGTGCATTTATCTCTAATAACACCCAGTATTATTTACTTTAATACAGTACTTAAAGTCAGTTCTGAGTAATCACATTTGTTGAGGTGAAAATAGGCATCAGAGCCTAAAAAAGTCAGTTCTGAGTAATCACATTTGTTGAGGTGAAAATAATATGAAAATAGGCATCAGAGCTTAAAAAAAGGAGGGAACTAAGTACAGATGACTTGGACAGTGAGACAGTACATTTCACAATACTAACTTATTTAATCTTTCAAAGCACCCATTTTATAGATGTATAAACTGATGTATAGGGAGGTTAAGAAACTTTTTTCAAGTTATATGGTTTTAGGTGGCAGAGCTGAGATTCAAAGCTGGTCACTTGGCTATAAGTCTAATCTTGGCTACTGTACAATACAAAAGTCTATTGATACATTTATAATCTTCAGATCACCCTGAGTTAAAGATTTCTTCCACAACCTTTAGGAGCCTTTTGCCATGATAAGACAGTTAATGTGCTCAGCAATTGTAGATCTGATTTGTCTGAATACTCTATATTGATGCTATTACCCACCTTATGCAGAGGATAACACTTAAGTTTGGCAGTTGAAGGTTCAAGGCTCTGGAACTGGTCTGGGGTATTCTTATAAGTACCTTCAGATTCTAGAGCCTCTGCTTTCATAAGCATGCTCTCCTATCTTAAACCTTTGGAAACTCCTCTTCTAGAGTACTCTCTCCTTCCTGGTTGAGTGTCTACAGAGTTGCTTTGAGAGCAGAATGACATAACATTTGGGAAAGTGCTCTGTAAACTAGGAAATACTGCACAAACATAAAGTCTGGTTATTACCATTATTACTTAAGACAGAAAACAAACCATGACAGCCAAATTGCATGTACTTCCTTGTTATTCAGAAAGGGAGCTCAGAGGAAAAGGCTCACCTAGGGAATTCACTGCCATCTGAGTGTACGCTCTGCACTTCATTCAGAAAACTGTGATTTGGCAGTTCCCTTCCTAACTTCTGCTTCCCAGTAATTGGGTGATATTCACTTAGATGCAGTGCAGTAGGATCACCTCTGCCTCATGCACCCATGCCTCATTTCCTCACTCAATGTCTTCTTAGTTCCATTATTTATTTTCTTTAATATTACAGAAGTACAGCAGGATGAGTCACTGCCTGCCATTTCCAGTCGCACCCTCAAAGGCCTATGAAACTATAAGGTGATTTATGAGGCCCCATCCACCCCAGTGCTACACAATCATGGAAGCTCATTTTCACAGAATTGCTCTCCAGATCAAGAACAGGTGCAGCAATCTGATCAGGGAAGGGTCTCTGGATCCTTTAACTGAGCTCCTGTAATGAAACCATCCTAATACAAGGATACATGGATAGCTAAAGAGAGATGGTGGAGACAAGAGCATGAGGACAAGCAGATGCAGTCTACCGGAAGAGAGATTACAGACACAGAGCTCAGTTTATATACTATTTTCTTAAGAGAAGGAGAAGGGGTGAATGGGAGGGACAGAGTGGGAGAGGGAATCATAAGTAGGCTCCACCTCAAGCTCAGAGCCTGACATAGGGCTCAATTTCACAACCTTGAGATCAAGACCTGAGCCAAAATCAAGAGTCTGATGCTTAACTGAATGTGCCACCCAGGTGCCCCTATATGTTATTTCTTAGAATAGGAATGCCATACATCTAAACCCATAGTTCTCAACTAGGGAATATTTTGTCTCCTAAGGATCACTTGGCAAAATCTGGAAACATTTTTTGTTTTTCATAACTGGAAGGAAGAGTGCTATGTGCATTTAGTAAGTAGAGGTCAGCGAATTTTTTTTAAGATTTTATTTGTTTATTTGACAGAGAGAGAACCAACACAAGGAGGGGGAGCTACAGAGGAAGAGGGAGAAGCAGGTTCCCTGCTGAGCAGAGAGCCCAGTGCAGGGCTCAATCCCAGGATCATGGGATCATGACCTGAACTAAAGGCAGACATTTAACCAGCTGAGCCACCCGGGCACCCCAGAGGCCAGAGATGATTACAAGCATTCTATGACACACATGACAACCCCAACAGAACTACCTGCCTCGATTTCCGTCATGATGAGGTTGAGAAACCCTGTTCCAGATGAAGAGAAGGCACCTAGTCCCATTCAGAATTGAAGTTTGAACTTTGGGACTGTGATGGGGGAATATGCAATATGATTGCAGTCTCTCAACTGTTGGCGACACCATTATTTTCTTCTCTACCATAGTGATTCTTTTGAAAGTTAAATTATATCACTTTCTTTTTAAAACGTCTTGCCAGTTTTATCAAGACAATTGACATATAACATTAAGTTTAAGGTGTGCAATGTAATATTATATATATATATACACACACACACACACATATTTATATCATGATACGTTTAGTTAAAATCCATCACCTCACATAGTTACGCTTTTTTTTCTTTCTGATGAGAACTTTAAAGAGCTGTCTTAGCAGTTTCAAATATACAGTACAGTGTCATTAACTACAGGCATACCTCAAAGATATTGCATGTTCAGTTCCAGACAACTGTGATTGAGTGAAAATTTGAATAAAGCAAGTCAAATAAATGTTTTGGTTTCCCAGTGCATATAGAAGTTACATTTACATGTACTGTAGTCTATTAAGTGTGTGATACCATTATGTCCATAAGTACAATGTACATAACTTAAACTTTATTGCTAGAAAGTGCTAACCATTATCTGAGCTCTTGGCAAGGCATAATGTTTTTGCTGGTGGATGATCTTTCTTCAGCGTTGATGGCTGTTAACTGATCAGCATGCTGGTTGCTAAAGTTTGGAGTGGCTGTGACAATTTCTTAAAATAACACAACAGTGATCTTTGACTCATCAATTGACTCTTCCTTTCATGAATAATTTCTCTGTATCATACAGTGTTGTATAATAACATTTTACCCACAGAACTTCTTTCAAAATGAGAGTCAGTTCTCTTAAATCCTGCTGCTTTATCAACTATGCTCATGTAATAATATATATCTTTTGTTGTCATTTCAACAATCTTCATAGCATTTTCACTAGGAGTAGATTTTATTTCAGAAACCGCTCTCTTTGCTCATCCATAAGAAGCAACTCCTCATCCATTAAAGTTTGATCACAAAATGCAGCAATTCAGTCACATATTCAGGGTCCACTTTGAATTCTAGTCCCCTTTTTATTTCTACCACACCTGCAATTACTTCCTCTACCAAAATCTTAAACTTCTCAAAGTTGTTCATGAATTTGGGGGGTCATCTTCTTCCAAATTCCTGTTTATGTTGATATTTGACCTCTTCCCAGGAATAATGAATGTTCTTAGGGGTATCTAGAATGGTGAATTCTTTCCAGAAGATTTTCAGTTTACTTCACCCAGATCCATCATAGGAATTACTACCCAGGGCAACTACAGACTTTTTGAATTTATTTCTAAAATAATAAGATTTGAAAGTTAAAATTACTCCTACAGAATGGGTATTGTAAGAGACACAAAAACAACATTAATATCTTTGCACATCTTCATCAGAGCTCTTGGGTGATGATGTGCATTGTCAATGAGAAGCAATATTTTGAAAGGAATCTTTTTGTCTGAGCAGTAGGTCTCAACAGTGGACTTAAAATATTCAGTAAACCATGTTGTAAAAAGATGTCCTTCATCCAGGCTTTGTTGTCCCATTTATAAAACACAGGCAGAACAGATTTAGCATAACTCTTCAGGGTGCAAGGATTTTTTGAATAGTAAATGAGCATTGTCTTTGACTTAAAGTCACCAGGCACATAAGCCCCTAACAAGAGAGTTCAGCATGTCCTTTGAAGCTTTGAAGTCTGTCATTGTCTTCTCTCTAGGTATGAACGTCTCTGGAGGGCATCTTCCAATATAAGGTTGTTTTGTCTATGTTGAAAATCTGTTATTTAGTGTAGACACTTTCATTAATTATCTAAGCTAGATCTTCTGGATAACTCACTGCAACTTCTTCATTAGGACTTGTTGATTTATCTGATAATTTTATGTCACAGGGATGGCTTTTTTCCGTAAACCTAATGAACCAAATTTGACTAGCTTCAGATTTTCTTCTGAAGCTTTCCTACCTCTCTGAAAGACTTGCCTGATAGGGTTGCCACAAGTCTTCAATTTATAAATAATGCATTATCTGTGAAGCACAATAAAACAAAGCACAATAAAGTGATGCATGCCTGTAGAATCATCATACTATGGATATATGCATGTAGAATCACCTACAGCCCCAGAGCTTATGTATTGTATAATTGGAATTTTGTACCTTTTTGAGCACTTCACCCAATTCCCCCACCCCATCCCAAACCCCTGTCTCTGGCAATTACCAATCAGTTCTCTGTTTATAGTTCAGGTTGTTTTAGGTTCTATTGGTGAGCTTATATAATATATCTCCTTCCCTGGTGATTTATTTCACTTAATATAATGTCCTCAAGATCTATCCACGTTGTTGCAAATGGTAGGATTTCCATCTTATATGGGGTTGAATAGTATTCATATATATCTATATCTGTAAAACATTTACTTTAGTAATTCACTGGTGGATACTCCATATCTTGGCTGTTGTAAATAATGCTGCAATTAACACAGGGTTGCAGATATCTCTTCAGGATATATCACTTTCTTAAAGAGGAAGTATGAGGACTGAGGAGGGGGCGATGACTTTGGTGGTAGACAGACTTGAATTCAAAAGCATAGTCAATCACTTACAAGCTCTGAGACCTTAGAAAATTTTGTAACTTCTTTTATCTAAATTTCTACACCTGTACAGTGGAAATGGTTAGTAATTAACAGTAGGGTTAATGTTCAATAAATTGTGGAAGCTCCCTGTTAAAACTGAAGTTCTCCACTGCCAGAGCTGCACTCTAATATTTGGGGCAGTGGGAGAGGAAGAGTGTGAAATTTGTTTTAGAGCCTTCAATGTGTTGGTGACTTCACACATATCATTTTATGTAATAAATAGGACTTGAATTAGATTGGTTGCAGGGGCACTCAAGGAGGGGATGGATGCCACATCCCCTCCTCTGGAACAAGATCAATTGACTGAGGTTTTCCCAGTAGGGATCCTAATTATGCCTGTGGGATGAGGCATTTTCTTAGTGCAGAATAGATCTGAATCCCTAGCAAGACTGCTCACAGTGTCCCCCTTTGCATCTGTGATGCTGTCCTCCCTTTGCCTTTGTTCCCGCTTTTTTTTACTGTTTTTTGATCAACCTCCTTGAAGAAATCATCTTAATTAAGTATTATTGTGTACCTAGGTCTCTGTCCTAAATCCTCTGAATCTCTGGTTCTTCGTTACTCATTCTTAATTAATGCTGTCCATAAATTATCTCAACAGCCACTTATAGGAACAGTATATCGAGAATTGCATTTATAGCTCAAATATGTATTTTAAGTTCTACTGAGCATCAGCTTTACAAAGTGAGAAAGTCTTGCATAGTGGTTAACAAGTATAGACTTGAAGATATTCAGAATTGTAACATTTTTGGCTCTGGAACTTAAAACATATTAAACGAAACAAAGTCATCTCTTTGAGCCTTCATCTTTAAAATCAATCTTTAAAATTCATCTTTAATCTTTTAAAGATTAATCATCAAAATCTTTTAAAATTCATCTTTAAAAGATCAATAACTTCATCACAGGACTTTTGTGATGACTGATACATGAAGGGCCCATTAGAGTTTCTGATAGTAAGCCACATTATTCTTTATTCAACACAGGTATATAAAAGGTAATTCTGTCTAAATGTAAGTTGCTTTTTTCTGTATTCTGATTATCCAAGGGAGAAATCCTCCCTTTGTCTTAAATTCTACATCTGAAAACCTATAAATTCTACCTCTAATTCTATTTTGAGTCTGACCTTTCATTTCCATTCTTACTGTTCTTGACTTAGTTGAGGTCTTTATCATTTTTTACCTGAATTACTAAAATAGACTCAAAATGTGTCTTTCTACCTCTACTGTCCCCCACTTCTCTAAATCAACAGTGCACTGATCTTTCTCAAATGTAAATATGATTATTTTCATTTTGAAACTCATTGATTTCAATTAACTTTCAGAATAAAATTCAGGCTTTTAGTCCATAAGATACGTGGTCTGACTCTTGTTGTCCCCTCTAGCCCCATTACTTACTACTCCACCTAGTGAGCTCCAACCTCAGTACTTCTCTCACCTTATAAATGACCATTTTTAGAAGACCAACTCCATCATCTCTAAAAGCAATTAACTACTTCTTCCTCTGTGTTGCTACACCATCTTGGTCTCACCTCTGTTTTAGCATCAATCAGATTATTGTAATTATTTTCTATGTGTCTGGCTGGATTAACTGAGTTTATGCCAGGAATTTAATATCCATTTGTTTGTCAAATGAGTGACTAGTAAATGAATTAGTCTTCCAGTGTGAAAGTCAGTAGGTATTGGTATCATGGCCCTTGGTATATAACTTATGCTAGTATATCACATTGCCTACTTTTTCCTGCCATACTAGGTATGCTAAGGTAGAGTATCACTTACTTGTGTCTGTATTTTTGAGGGGTAAAGGAGAAGAATAGATCATATATACATACATATCCATATAAGTATATATAGATGCATACTGATTCCCAGGTTATAGTCCATGTAGCCAGAACAGGCACTTTTTATTGTGTAGGTGAGATTATATTATGTATATGTAGCCTGTATACTCCATGAAGTTGCCTTCCTGTTCTTATGAAATTAAATTGTTAAAAAATGTACTGCTATACATGAAAGAAGTCAAATGCTTCCAGAGACTAGACTTTCAGAGTTGTGGTTTCCTTTATCACTAAGACTGGTCTAGTATAACATGATGTTGAAGGGTCCAGCTTTTGTGGTTAGCCAAGTCTGAATTTAAATCCTGCCACTTACTAACTTTGTGAACACATGTCATTTAATCACTTCCAGTGGCTTCATCAATAAACTGAGAGTATTATATTCACCACATAAGATTTTAAGAGACTCAGTGTCAGAGTTTCTTGACATTGGCACTATTAAGGGTTTTAACTGAGTAATTCTTTGTTGCGGGGGCTATCCTATTAATTGCAGGATGTTAAGCAGCGTAATTGTTCTTTGACCATGTGGTGCCAGTAGTACCTACCCTGCCCCAAGTATGACAGCTAACAATACATACAGATGTTGTCAAATTTCCCTGGGAAAAGATGAAACAGGAGATCACAGTGGTTAAGAAAAAAAAACTTACATGTGATCATGTGTGTGATATGCCCAGAATATAGATGTTTCCTTAATGTTCTTTTCTTTCCCTTCCTTGACAGGGCTAGTGAAATTCCATACTAAGTACTTACATTTCCTCAGAAAAAAAAAAATATTTATGTCTACTAATGGCCACATGCCAGTGAACGTTTCACCTGAGATGTGTGGAATTATCAGTCTTGCCTTGCACTCTACAGCTTCACTTGGAAAACCTGAATTACAGTGCAAAGTGATAGTCTGAATTTTCCAGTGGCAAAGCGTGGCCTCTATTAAGTGTTGTCTGTGAAGAAAGAAAACATATACTTCTTTTAGTAAGAGAGAAAAGAGAGGGAAAAGAAAAGAAACTACAAACCTGAAATAAATTGGAGGCTGTAGGTGTCATGGCAATGTGAGTTGAGGGATGATCGATTCCCTGAGATTCTGAGTGGCACATTCTGTGCACGGAGAATCGGCTGACGTCAATTGGATTAAGTGGCCTCAGTGGGAGCACGGCATGCAAGATGAGTGAAACACAGGCCTCGGATTTGTCATTGCCTCCAAACACAGCTTCCTACTTCATAGTGGAAGGGAGGGAATCTGGGAAGGAAGAATGAGAAAGGCCTGTTCTTGCTTAAGGAAAAGCTTTCTGGGTTTGTAGAATCACTGCAATGCAAGTGAAGTTTAAAAACACTTTACCTTTTTTACACATGCATTCACTGAGTAGTATCTCTAGCCAAATGTCATGCTTTCCTTTTGGATCAGGGGCACATAAGCTCCCATTGCTCTGTTTAGAGAAAAGGTGCAAACTTTCAAGAAAATATTACCTAAGACATGAATTTTGAGAGAGCAGAGGCTCAGAGTTTATGAATAAATTTGCTACTTCTCTTAAATTAATAATTTAAATGAAGTAATTTATTCAAAGGGCTTAGAATAGTGTCTGACATAATAATTCTATGTGACTGTCAACTGCTTTTATCATCATTACTGCTGATGCTACTGCTACTCTCACTTTTTGCCAAATACTGTTTTTCAAGGATCTTTTGAGGAAAGATTTCCCTAAGTTTCCAGGATGCTTAGGCTCCCCTTTGGTGTGGTTTCACAGATGTAAGTCATCTTATTCACAACTATGCCATTCTATTGAAATTGTCTGCTTCACTGTTTTTCTTTATTGAAATAACTTCTTGGGTTGTAGGATGTTATTCCTTTTTTGTGAATTTTAGCATTAGCAAGTTGCTTGGTTCATACATGTTTGTATAATTCAGTTATTAAAATTATTTTCTTAGTGAACAATCTTCATGATCTTTCTGGAATATTTCTGTCATAGAGAAAACATGCTTTAATAACTAATCAAAGTACAAAGACTATAAGAAATTACTTTTACCCAAAGAATTATGGGTTTACTATTCAGTGTCATTTATCTGAGTCCAGTAGAGACTGTCATTCTCAGGATAGCTGATAAGAGACCCATAGGTGGCCCTGTGCAGTAAAGAATTCACCTTAATCAAAGGGAGGTTTTTGGGTTTTTTTTTAAGGTTTATGTATTTATTTGGAGGGGGGTACGGAGGGAGAGGGAGAAAGAGTCTTAAGCAGACTCCATGTTGAAGTTGGAGTCTGACATAGGGCTTTATCTCAAGACCCTGAGATTGTGACCTCAACTGAAACCAAGAGTTGGACGCTGAAAGAAAGAAAGAAAGAAAGAACTATGCATACCTTAGATACATTACTAGAGAATAGACATAATTTTCAGAGCTGGGTCCAGGAACCAACAGAGCAAACCATACAGAATAACTTCTTAAGAGGAATACTGCTGTCTGTCTGTCTTTCTTTCTTTCTTTTTTCTCCTTCTTCAGCACAAGTTTTATTTTCTACCACCCTTCCTGTATCTTCTACCTTTCACCTTGGGACTACAAGTCAGATATGTCCTAATGATATAACAACAAGTTTATAAGTCATAAATCAGAGAAGGTCCACAGTCCTCAAGTTCAGGTGTACAAATATGTAACTTTCTTATTTAGAACTCGAACACCTTCTATTTCAACCCCTCACACTGGTAGGCTGAAAAGGGATTTTAAATCACTTCCTCTTGGAATGTATCATGATTTACAGGGACACATGTGTAGTTTCAGGGTTTCATAGGAGGTGAGAAAGAATATATGTTTTTAAAGATACCTAGATACATAGGTAATCACTGGAACGTCTATATCCCTGGTTAGTTCAGTGGCCCCTGCATGGCTCTGCTTCCATGCCACTTTGAGTGAGCCTCAAGACTTTTTTTTTTAAGATTTTATTTATTTATTTGAGAGAAAGAAAGAGCACATAAGTGGGGGGAAGGGTAATGGGAGAAGTAGGTGCCCCACCGAGCAGGGAGCCTGATGCAGGATCCCAGGCTGGCTGTGATCATGACCCGAGCTGAAGGCAGACACTTAACCAACCAAGCCATCCAGGCACTCCTGAGTCTCAAGACTCTTTGTGTGATCTCTCAAGATCACATTTCCTTCCACTGCCCAGTTCCCTCTCACAGATATTACTACCTTCCAGGGAAGCTACTGAGAGGATGATGCTGTTCTTCCCTTACTCTTCTTCCCCATATCTTAGGCTGGAGGAGAACTTCTTATGCCTGTTTTTGACTAAAGTTCTCGTTTGTCACTTTTCATACCAGTCTTCTAAATTATATTGAGGACTTCAGGTTTTAGAACAGAAAACCAGAAAGACTATAAAATTATTCTTATTTTATTATATCTATTCCATGAGGCAGTGAATGAAGAACTGACAGTTTCCTTAATATTAGAAGAGGAAAGAAGGAAATTCAGGGAAGGAGAAAAGAGAAGATAATATATTCTAAAGTATTGCTTTAAAACCTTAAGCTCATCCCACAGCATAACATACTTAGCATCATGACCAATTACCACATGGACATACTACCATATTACTATTCATTGTCATGACCAATTACCATGTGTATATACACACACGTATAGAGTGTCATGTGCATATATAAAGACATATACATACATATATATATGCATGTGTGTATATAAATATAAGAGAAATACAAATTTTTAAGAAAATGCTTGCCTCTACAATATTGTATGTACTCTATAAAAAGTACCTTCCTACATTCTATTTTGTTATTGTGATTGCCATCCCCCAGACTGACTTTATAAGTACTGATGTATCACAAAGTAGTGTTTAAAAAACACTAACTTGGTTATGTGGCAATTCTTTTTTCACTGTTGAAATTGACTTTTGAGGGAAGTAGCTGAATTCCTTTCAACTTTCAGGTTAAAGAGTCAGTGATCCATCAAACCATGCAATTGGAAGTATTTTGTTGCAGAGGATTATATTAAAGAGATTCCAACACCTATTAAGTCCTATGATTCTAAAATCACTGTTTGGAAAACTAAAATTAAGACCTTAATAAGTGTTTTTTATGTGATCCTGAATCTCTCATATCATCACTCTGGTACAGGTATTATTGTCCTTATTAAATTGACAAAAGAAAAGAAAAAAAGGGAAGGAGGAAGAGGAGAAGGAAGGAAGGGAAAAAAGGAAATTCTGAAAGATTTAACATCTTTAGGGTTACAAAGCTGCTAAGTTCAGAAATGGGTCCAAATTCATATCCTCAAATTAACTTCATCCATATTTTACTATTCCACTTTGCATTTTTAAGTACATTTAAGGTCAGACTAATAAAGAACTTATTATAAGCCTGGTACCTTAAGACCATTGTAAGTAGTAACTAGTTTAATCATCACTGTAATCCTGTAAGTATTATTTCTGACATTTTAAGAAAGCTAAAATTAAAGTAAAATAGTAAAAGTAACTTTATCAATATTATACAAATTATAAAACATGGAGGTAGGATTAAACTGCGATATCTCACTCAAGAGACTTTTTAGTTCAGGGATGTATAGGAAAGGCATGTTGTTCACTGATCCAAAATAATTTTAAAAATTAGTGACAACTTATTGCTATGAATATAAATTTTCTTACATTTTTACTTAAGTACTTATGTCGTGCCTCATCAAAATACAGATAAAATTAATAACTATAGTATATGAATGACATGATTACTATAAACAAAATATATAAATTGTGGCAATAATATAATTTAATGTAATGTGGCTATAAAGTTTAATAAAATATATATGATTTAAAGAGATACATTTTGGGATGCTTGGGTGGCTCAGTCAGTTGGGCTTCTGCTTTCAGCTCAGTTATGGTCCCAGAGTCCTGGGATCGAGTCCCACATCAGGCTCCCTGCTCAGTGGGGAGTCTGCTTTTTGCTCTGCCTTCTGCTCATTCTCTCTCTTTCTCTCTGACAAATAAATAAAATCTTTTTTAAAAAAGTAAATTTTAAGTGAGATAAATAAAAAGTTGAATTTTTTAAATCAAAGAGGGAAAATAACAGTGGGAGAACAATGTGCAATTATTACATAAGAGTCATGATGAAAGGTCTTGGCTTTGTCCACTTGAGACACAGAGAAATTATTTAGTGCTTGTGTTCCTAGAAGTCTATACAAAGAGGTATAAACTGATTTTGATTATTTATAGGATTTTTTTAAGTAAAATACATTTTTATTACAATGCAACATGGAAAAGAATTTCATTTCATAACAACATTTGGGTAACACCAAAAATCAATTACAAAATTGGCCCTGAGAATTTATAGTTCTATGATGTTAGGATTTACAGATTAGCATTTAAAGATAAAGATTTAAAGCTTAAAAGCCAATAAATGCTTGATAATGCACATTAGAAAGTAGATAGAAGTGAAAGTGGCATGTATGTATTAGCAAAGACCACTTTGGTTTAGCAGAATTGTGGTGAGAAATGGACCATATTATTATGGTAACTTTGCATGGAGAGTTAAATAAATCTCTGCCACATGGGTAAAATCCAGTACAGCAGATCTTGAAGTCTGCCCCCCATTTGTTTTAAGTTACATTTGTCAGTGATCCAGTATTTGCAGATTTTGATAAAATATCAGATTTTCAAGGAAGTACATTATAGCAATAATTTATAATCCAAACTGGGGAAAATGAAAATAAAAAGGGATTATTAATAATTGCACTGTGATAATAGGCATTAAATGGGACCATCCCAGACAATTTGAGAAGTAGAGTCACATGGAGGACATTTAGCCAGTATAGTTGCCAAAATGCACAAGTTATTTTTATGCCAGTTAGAAAACGCCCAATGCTCCAGTGTCCCTAGGTATCTTTATTTTTTATTTTTTTTCCCATTTTATTTATTTTTTCAGAGTAACAGTATTCATTCTTTTTGCACAACACCCAGTGCTCCATGCAAAACGTGCCCTCCCCATTACCCACCACCTGTTCCCCCAACCTCCCACCCCTGACCCTTCAAAACCCTCAGGTTGTTTTTCAGAGTCCATAGTCACTTATGGTTCGCCTCCCCTTCCAAATTTTTTTTTTTTAATAAACATATAATGTATTTTTATCCCCAGGGGTACAGGTCTGTGAATCGCCAGGTTTACACACTTCACAGCACTCACGATAGCACTTACCCTCCCCAATGTCCATAGCCCCCTCCCCCTCTCCCAATCCCACCTCCCCCCAGCAACCCCCAGTTTGTTTTGTGAGATTAAGAGTCATTTATGGTTTGTCTCCCTAGGTATCTTTTAATGCTTCTGAACCACTTTAGCTTATACCCTAAGTCCCATGAGACCAACTGATGATTCAGCAAAAGAAAGGACAATGATAATGGACCCTTTACAGCATGACTTCACTAGAGTCCTCATACCCACAGTAGGGTAATCATTTCCTGGTTTGTACCTAACGTCATTAGTAATAGCACTCCTTTTCAATCACCAAAAAATGTCCCAAACTGGATGATGAATTTTATGAATACCCTAGCCATAGCGTAATGGATTTTATGACTACCCTATCCATGCTGAACAAATGTAGCAATTCTGATTGGAAGAAGAAAACAGAATATAAACTTTTTCTCAGTTCCCACATCCTGAATAAGTATTAAGTACTCAAGTTCTGAAATCTGGCACATAATAATAGCCTCTCAGTATGACTGGTGTCCTATGGAGTGGGTCTTGCAGCTTTACTCTAGTACACAAAGTGATTTTACTTGAAGCTGTGGACTCCTTTGAATGAGGGTGAGTCAGATAGTCCTTTGGGGCAGGAGAAGGGAATGTACATTACTGCACTGGAATTGATTCGATTTCCTGTGAATATTGTCTTCTCCAGAAATAGCCTTTAGTTCCCAGTAATTATTTTAATATACTTTCTATGTTGACGCTGTTTCGGCACTTAATATTATGTTTATTTTAAAGCATAAAGATATTCCAGTCTACCCATATATACTTATCTTATCAGTATCACATTGACTGATGTTCTTCTGGAAGGTGGAAGTGATCAGAAAAGACTAAATTTGCACATTCATAGACTCATTCAATAATTAAATATTTATGAGTACTTTTTGTGTGTGTGTCAGTCACTGTCCTAAGTACTTAGAACATATCAGAAAACAAAACAAAATTACTGAGGAGATTTGGCACTTTTAAATAAGGGTGGTCAGGGTTATCCTCATTAAGGTGAGATTTGAGCAAAGGCATTAAGGAAGTGAGAGATTTAGCTTTATGAATACTTTGGAGAAGAGAATTCCCAGAAGTGAGAATAAGTAATACAGAAGTTCTGAGTGGAGTTTTGCGTAGCCATTCAGAAAGCATTGTGGAGGTGGGGATGACTGAAGCTGGGTAAGCAGGAGGTGAGGCCAGACAGCAAACAGGCTCCACATAATGCGCAATCATATAGGCTGTTGTAGCTATCTTTTGTTCCAATCTGACAAAAATGGGAGGCCATTGGATAGCCCTGTGAATATCTGTGACATTGCATGACTTACAGTTTATAAGGCATACTTTGGCTGTTATGGGTTGAAAGTAGACTGTAGGGATACAGATCTGGAGCCTATTGCAACAGTCTAGGAGAGAGATGATGGTGAGTCAGAATAGCAAAGTCAAAGAAGGGGTGGTAAGATTCTCCCTCTATTTTACAAGTACAGAAAAAAATATTTTTTTAAAGATTTTATTTATTTATTTGACAGAGAGAGAGATCACAAGCAGGCAGAGAGGCAGGCAGAGAGAGAGGAGGAAGCAGGCTCCCCGCTGAGCAGAGAGCCCGATGCGGGGCTCGATCCCAGGACCCTGAGATCATGACCTGAGCCGAAAGCAGAGGCTTTAACCCACTGAGCCACCCAGGCGCCCCAGAAAAAAATATTTTTAAAAAAAATTTATTATGTTCAGTTAGCCAGGATATCGTGCATCATAACTTCTTGTAGTATTCAACAATTCATTAGTTGTGCACAACACCCAGTGCTCATCACAACATGTACCCTCCTTAATCCCCATCACCTGGTCACCCCATCCCCCAACACCCTCCCTTCTGTAACATTCAATTTGTTTTCCAGAGTCCAGTCTCTCATGGTTTATCCCCTTCTCTGATTTCTTCCCATTCCGTTTTCTCTTCCTTCCCCTGTGGTCCTCCATGCTGTTCCTTACATTCCACATATGAGTAAAACTATGTAATAATTGTCTTTCTCTGCTTGACTTATTTCACTCAGCATAATGCCCTCCAGTTCCATCCATGTCAGTGGAAATGGTGGATATTCATCCTTTCCGATGGCTGAGTAATGTTACATTCTATATAGGTATCATGTCTTCTTTATCCATTCTTCTGTTGAAGAGCATCTAGTTCCTTCCACAGTTTGGCTACTATGGACATTGCTACTATGAAACAATATTTTTGAGAGGTCTGAAGTATGGTAAAAATTAAAAAGGGAAAATTCAGGGATGATACCAATGCTTATGTTTCTTTGTTTTACTGATCAGCTTTTTTTTATGGATCACCTGTTGCCATCATGTCATATAAAGATGTTGTGTAGATAAAGATAAGAGGATTGGATGTGGAAAATCAGTTTTTTAAATTTAAGATATTTTTGGGGTGTAAATGAATATGTCATGTTGACATGTATGTAAGTCAGGAATCCAGACCTTGTTTAGGTTTTAATGTGTAAAAAACTGCATTGTATACCAGAGAATATAAAATTGTAGAGGGCACCATCTTTTTGATCCTGTGACCTCTTCAGTTGATTTATTTCTCTCTTTCACAGCCACATTTTTCAAAAGCACAGTTTATACTTATTTCCATCTCACTAAAGATCCCACTCCTCAAACCACTACAGACTTCTTCCTTTACTAGTTCTCTGAAACTAATCATCCTAAACTAATATGTAATATGCTTGCTGCCACTCTAAAAGTTATCAGTTCTTTTACTTTACCCCTTGTGATATGTGACAGTGTTGAACACTCTCCTGGAAATTGCCTTCCCTTGATTCATGAGGAAGCTCCTGCTCTGTTACTCTTCCATATCACTATTATTTTTCATTTTCTCATCATAGGTGATGTTCCTCTGTTCATACTTGAAGGGTAATGTTGTCTCGAGTTGCACAACTACCCTTCGGATCACCTGTCAACAGGCTCTCTCTGTGAAATCTGCTTAGTGTCCAGAGCTTCAGTGATACACTGATGACACTGAACTATGTATCTCTAGTTTGGACCTTTTTCATTGTCTGTAGACTCATAGAGACATCTACTTGTTTGGTACCTTTAATGGTGCATTCCATAGATATCTCAGAGTCAACATCATTTCAACTTTAATTCCTCTTGGACACAAATACACATATACATGCAGGTACACACATAGTTTCCCTTCTCATTTATGACATTACCGTCCAAAACAGTCCCTCAAGACAGAAATCTTAAAGTTATCATGACCCCTCTTTTTCTACCCAACCTGATTTATCCTACCAATTTTAGGTTTTTTGATATAATCCAAATCCTTCCTTTATTATTTCCATTCCCAAATCCAGATTTCCTGAGTGTTTTCTTAGTCCAGCCTCACATGCATAAACAACATATATTTCTGGAATTGTTACTTACAGGGTAGACATTATGCTAGCTAACTAAGATGACAATGTGCATATTAAACTGTGCTTACTTGCTTTGTCCATGAATATCCTTTATTATTTATTTATATATTTTTAAAAGATTTTATTTATTTATTTGACAGAGAGAGAGATCGCAACTAGGCAGAGAGGTAGGCAGAGAGAGAGAGGTGGGGGAAGCAGACTGCCCACTGAGCAGAGAGCCCGATGTGGGGCTCGATCCCAGGACCCTGAGATCATGTCCAGAGCTGAAGGCAGAGGCTTCACCCACTGAGCCACCCAGGTACCCCTATTATTTATTTTTACTGAAGTACAGTTGACATACAATGTCACATTAGTATCAAGTATACAACATAGTGATCCTGTATAAATGTACATTTACCTGTTATGGTGAAAGTGGCAACTGTATACATTATGCTGTGCTCACCACAAGTGTAGCTACCATCTGTCACCATGCAATAGTATTACAATACAATTGATTATATTCCCTATGAGGTAACTTTAATCACTGTGACTTATTCATTCCATAACTAGAAGTCTACATTTCCCACTCATCTTTGCTCATTTTGCTCATCCCCCTCCCTTGGCAACCATCAGTTTGTTCTCTGTATTTGAGTCTGTTTCTATTTTATGTTTGTTTGATCATTTCTTTTTTTTTTAAGATTTTTTTTTTAATTTGACAGAGAGAGAGAGATCACAAGTAGGCAGAGAGGCAGGCAGAGAGAGGGCGGGAGGGTGAAGCAGGCTCCCCACTGAGCAGAGAGCCTGATGCAGGACTTGATCCCAGGACTCCAGGACCACAACCCAAGTCGGAGGCAGAAGCCTCAACCCACTGAGGCACCCAGGCACCCCCCCTTTTTTTTAATGTATAACTGAAATATGTTTTGTGTTTTTACATATAAGCTATATGGTGTTATGGTATTTATCTGATTTATTTCACTTAGAATAATACCCTCTAGCACCATACATATTGTAAATGGCAAGATCTCATTCTTTTTTTTATGGCTGAATAATATTCCATTGTGTGTGTGTATACATACTTCTTTATCCATTCATCAATTTATAGATGATACTGTGTTACTTCCATATCTCCGCTTTGCAAGTAATGCTACAATAAATATATAAGTGCCTATTTTTTTTTTTAATTAGTGTTTTCATTTCCTTTATTTCCTTTCATTCCCAGTAGCAGAATTTTTGGATCATATAATATTTATATTTTTGATTTTTTGAGGAACTTCCATACCATTTTCCATACTAGTTGCATCAGTTTACTTTCTCAATAGTATGTGAAAGTTTCCTTTTCTCCACATCCTCACCAACACTTGTTATTTGTTGTCTTTTTAATACTGACCATTCTAACAGATGTAAGATGATATTGTGACTTTTATTTCCATTTCTCCCTGGACCTATTTGCTAAGACATGTTCATACATGTTGCAGACTTCATTGTAGACTTGCTCACATTGTCACAAAGCATGGTAGAGGGGATGGACAGGGGACAAGGACCTTCTCTATCTCTAATCATCAAAGTAATTCTGTATTACCAAAAAAGAACCACCTGAAGATTGTGAATGGTCAAATTATTCAATGGCAGATATTAGAGGGTACTTGAGAAGTGCTAACCTGCTATTTTCTGTAGCCAAGCGTTCTCCAGATAGATGGAGCCAATAAATGTTCTAGATGAATGGAAATAGTAAAAGAGACCGTTTTCCACTTCTTTTCTGGGGTCCTGAGAGATGAGAGCTTCACAGAATT